>NW_026990518.1:962880-1283840 GCF_963921805.1 Phalacrocorax carbo
GCGAAATCGGGTAGGCCTAATGCAGGGGCCATCACTGAGGCTCTTTTCAGTTCTTTGAATGCCGTTTGGCATCCGGGCGTCCAGGTTAAATATTTATCCTTTGATTCTTTCAGTGCCTCATATAATGGTTTTACGTACAGTCTGTAGTTCAGAATCCAGAGCTGACGCTATTTCACTATTTTCAGAAAAGCTCTCAGTTCCTTCGGGCCGCAAGGTTCGGGAATTTGACAAATAGTTTCTTTCTTTTCACTTTCTAATTGTCTTTGTCTTTGAGATATTTCGAATCCTAAATAAATGGCTGTTGCTTCTCCTATTTGGGTTTTGTTTCTGGAAACTCCGCATCTTCCTTGGCCCAGAAAATTTAAAAATTTCAAAACATTATTCTTTACTTTCTGCCACTATCAGAATGTCGTCTGCATTCTGTAACAATATGCCTCTCCCTGGGTTCTGTTTTTTCTAGACATTTCTATATTTCTAATTTTTTTTCTTGCCAGCTGAGTCCCAAATATCGTAGGACTAATTTTAAATCCTTGTGGAAGTACGGTCCATGTTAGCTGTGTCTTTCATTCTGTGGTGGGGCTTTCCCATTCCAAAGCAAATAGGCTTTGACTTTTTATGCCTGGAGGTATGCAAAAGAAGGCATCCTTCAAATCTAGTACAGTAAACCATTTATGCTCCTCCTTTAAAAGAGGTCAGTAAAGTGTATGGATTAGCTACTACCGGATGTAGATCTTGGACCACCTGAGATATAGCCCTTAAATCGTGAACCAGCTAATACTCTTTGCCTCTAGATTTCTTTACTGGCGGCACAGGAGTACTATATTCTGATTCACATTCTATTAAGAGCTCATATTCTGAAAAAAATTTATAATTAACTTCTCTAATCCTTTTCGAGCCTCTCGCTTAATACGGTATTGTTTTTGTCTTACCGGCTTGGCTCCAGGCTTTAAGGTTACTTTTACCGGCTCTGCCCGCTTAGGTCGCTCCGGAGCTCCGCTCGCTCAAACCAAAGGAATTACTACGTTTTCCACTTCTTCGGGAACCTGTTCCTCCCTGGAGGAATCCTGTAACATAAACGCTCTCGCCTCTGTGGCTTTTGATTCTGTTCTGGTATTAGTAATTTAATCTCTCCATCTTTAAAAGTTACTTGAGCATCTAATTTACTTAATAGATCTCATCATAACAGAGGCAGTGGACATTCAGGCATATACAGAAACTGGTGAGTTGCCCATTGCTTCTCCAATTTAAACTTTAATGGCTCTAAGAAAGGCTAATTTTTCTTTGCCCTGTCGCACTAACAACACCTACTGGTTTATGATCAACTTTCTCTTTACGTGTATTCAATACCAAAGAAGTGGCTCCCGTATCTACCAAAAATTCTATTTCTTCATTCCCTAGCTTCAGTGTAACCAGGTGTTCAGCTAGGGTTGATTCCTCTGGTCTCCTTCATGCCAAGCTACTTCAAGCATTTTACCCAGATCTCTGGATTCAGGTTCTTCTAGTTTCTGAAGGTTTTTTTACTCCCCCCCCCCCACCCCCCCCAATCTGGGGCTGATTGTCTTATGAATATAGAGACCAACTGAATTGCTTTTTCTGTGTTTTTCTGGGTTCAAATGAGTATATTTTCTGGTGGTCACCTTCAGCCTTTCCATAAAGGCTGAAGGGGGGGACTCCTTTAATTCTTGTCTCACTTAATAAATGGGTCAAAATTTATGGCTTTTGGCATTGCATGTCTTACTCCAAATAAAATCTGTCTCTGACATCTAGTCAACATTCCCCTGGGTCCTGGCTGATTAGGGTCCCACTCGGGATTTGTAGATGGAAAATTCTTATTCGTTGTTCTCTGTAAATTCCTGTTAGCATGTGCTCCCTGCACCTGCCTTCTGGCTGTATTCAATACTATTTTCTTGTCAGTTCCATCAAGTGAAGTATCCAGTATCACAAGTAGAGCAACACTTCAAGTTCTCACCACATTTTCCTCTTTTCAGAAACATTGCCGTAGAATCCTGTGGACATATCTCACGCTGTTTCTGCCACTCTGGATGATTCCACAGTGTAAAGAACAAATCAACATATGCCACTTCTTCCCATTTGCCTTCCCTTTTTACAAAACAACATTAATTGCAAGATGGTATGATATTGCAATGTCTCCTGTTCTGGCCATTCGTGCCCACCTTCCAATTGATACGTTGGGCACCAATGATTGCAATATTCAATTAATGGTTTCCGAGTTAGTGGGTCATCACCCCCGATGTCTTTCCAGTGCTTCAAAGTACATCCCAAAGGTGTTCTCTGTGGGATAGGTTTCTTACTCAGAAATGCTCCCATCTCCCAGTCGACTAGCAGTTGTGATAGTGCACTATCACAAATAGTAGTCAGAGGGACTCCAACCCCCGTTAGAGGTCTCACTGGGATCTGTAGCCCCCTGCTAGATATCCCTGGAGACTTCAACCCCCTGTTGAAGACCCCCCTACCCTCGGGTCCCGCTCCACAGGCTTTCGCCTAGCAGAGACTTACCAACCGAGGTACCTCTTGGCCCCAACCCTGCGTGGCTTTCGCCGCGCCTTACGGGCAGGCCTGTGGGACTCAAACCCACTATCCTGTCCTATGTGGGAAGCTAACGCCACATATTATTCTACCTAAGTTTCTTCTTAAACGAATGCCTTGTTTACTTCAGTCCAGGGGATCTTTCTCAGAATTCTCTGGCCTGGGGATCGGAAGCTCTCCCCAAGAATTCCTTGGGGCTGGCTGCAGGTCCCACGGTCCTGCGGATCCGTCGAGATTCAAAAGCAGGTTCCCATCTGGGGTGCCAAAACTGTTACCAAAAAACACGGTAAAATCGGAAATATCTATTCAACACCAATCTAGTATTAAAGAGCAGGCGTTCTTTATTCACGGCGCCAGATGCACGGGGGATCGCTCCTCCTGGCGTGCGTCCCTCACACACCTTTCCCGTAGAATTTGTAGATCAAAATTTTACGTATTCATACATATTCATTATCGTCCTGTCTACTGATCGGTACAAACTTGCTCGTTCCGTATGTAAATCGCTGCGCAGGCTCGGTGGTGGTCCGTGAGTCGGTGGTCGCAATCTCCCCCTGCCAGAATTGCCTTTTACCTTCTTGGCTCTTAATCTTGGCAGTCTTGGCTAGTTTTCTCAGTCCGCTACACGAAACCGCGTTTTGTCATCCGTTTCTGACAGAAGCACGTTGTCTGTTGTTCTGCTGACATTAACGATCGCCTAGGGACTAAAATGCAGATCGACAGATGCGCTGATTCGTACGCTCCGTGTTCCCGTAATGGAACACCGTCTCTGGTTGGTTGATTTCATCGCTTTGGTTACACCTGTTCCTGTTGTTCAGTTTCTTCTTTTTTGGCTTTGTGTGATTCTCTCTGTGATTCTGTTTTTCTCTGCCTCGCTTTTCCCAGCTCCCCGTCCCTCACTTTGAATACCCGTTATCCTTCACCAGCTCACTCTCCCTTGGTTGCCATCCCCGTTTCTGAGTTCCTCCTGCTTTGCCACGTAGCCCGTGACTTTTTTCTTAATCTCTCTCTGTCTGCCTCAACGCTCCCGCCGCGCTTTTTAGTTCGTCTGCTCTGCTCTGTACCCTGCTACTGTTACTTGCCTGCCTGAGTTCTTCTCTGTCCAGCTCCCTTTCCCTATTCTTGAATTCCTGTTCTTCCTGCACCCGCCGCTGTTCCCTGTGATCTCCGTCTCTCTCTGTCCAGCTCCCTGTCCCTAGGTTTTAATTCCTGCCTCTGCCCGCCGTAGCCCGTCTAGATTTTTCTCTCGGCCTCTCTCTCTGTCCAGCTCCCCCTCTCTGTGTTCTAATTCCACGTTCTCTGTCACGTAGACCCGTGCTGTTTGTTTGTCCTCATCTCTCTCTGTCCAGCTCCTTGCTGCTATGTTTTATTTCTTCCCTCTCTGTCTGTCTTTGTAGCCCATTGCCGTTGTGTGTTTTTTTTTTTTTTTTTTCCTACTTGTTTCTTCATGTGTCTCTGTCTGCCTCCCAGTGCCTGATCTTTAATTCCTCCTTCCCTGTAGGCCGCTGTTCCTTTTTTCCATTCTACATTGTGTTCTCTTTGGTCTCCTGTTCTTATTCATCGATTCCCTCCTCGCCGCCCTGTGGCTTGTCCCCATTTTATTGTTGCGCCTCTCTCCCTCTCTCTGGCTTCTTGCCCCTGTTTTGAAAATTCCTCCCTCTCTTCTCTCTTCCCTGTTGGCCGTGTGATCTTCAGCCTTTCTCCATCTCTTTCTGCCCAGCTCTCTGTGTCTATTCATTAATTCTTCCCTCTCTGCCCTGTAGCCTGTAGCTTTTGTCCTTTCTCCATCTTGCTGTCTCTGGCTTCCCCATGACCCTGTTTTAGAATTGTTTCTCTCTCCTTTCTGTACGCATTGCGATTCCTTTTGCTCCCCATCTCCCTTTGTTTTGGGTGTTTTTTTTTGTTGTTGTTTCTCTGGCTCCCTGTCCCTAATTCTTAATTCTCTGCCTTCTCGTGCTCTGTACCACGTAGCCCCATGGTTTGTTTTGTGGTGTTCCCTCCCCGGCCCCTTCCCTCCGTTGTTGGCTGTCTCGGCTCCCTGTCCCCGTGGCTTCATTCTTCCCTTTCTGCCCTGTTCTTGTCGCTTGTCTTGTCTGTCTCCATCGCGCTCGGTCCAGCTTCCTGCCCCTATTCTTCTTTCCTCCCTCGCTGTCGTGCTGCCTGCCCCAGGTTCTTTGTGCGTCTCCAGCCTGCTCCTCTTCCTTCTTTGTTGGTCTGTGTCCTGCTCTTCCCCCCTCTTTCTGCTGCCTCTCTTCCCCTCTCTCTGCTGCTTGTATCTCCACCTCCGTCAGGCTCCCTGTCCTTCTCTGGCCGTCCTGTTCCCTGCCTCGTGCCTTCTCACTACACGCACACACGCCCCCCCGCCCCCGTCCAGCTGGCTGCCGCTCTTCTCTTCTCTCTTCCTAATGTCCTGTGCCCTGCTCCTCACCTTTGGTGGCCTCCCCCTCTGCCCAGCAGCCTGTCGCTCCAGGAGCCGGGCGACGGACGGTCCCTTTCCTGCCAAACGCGGACAAGCGCGTGCCGTGGTTTAGCCCCAGCTGGCAACTCTGCACCAGGGAGCTGCTTGCTCGCTCCACCCTCAGTGGGCTGGGGGAGAGAGCTGGAAGGGTAAAAGTGAGAAAAATCATGGGCTGAGATCAAGACTGTTTAATAGGTAAAGCAAAAGCTGTGCGTGGAAGCAAAGCAAGGAATTAATTCACTCCTCCTTTTCGGCGGGCAGGTGTTGAGCCACCTCTGGGAAAGCAGGGCTCTGTCATGTGTCATGGTTACTTAGGGAGAGAAATGCCGTAGCCCCCCCCCCCCCAAGGACTCCCCCTTCTTCCCCCAGCTGCGTGTGCTGAGCATGATGTCAAATGGTATGGAATATCCCTTTGGTCAGTTAGCTGGGAAAGCTTTCCCAGCTGTCCCAGCCTACTTGCTGGTGGGGCACTGAGAGAACCAGAAGAGGCCCTGACTGTGGAAGCAGTGCTCAGCAAGAACCAAAACATCTCTACATTATTAACGGTGTTTTGAGCATAAATCCAAAACGTATCCCTTCCTAGCTACTGTGGAGAAAATGAGCACTATCCCAGCCACCACCAGCTCCGTGCGGCTGCGGCAACGGCGGCCGAGGTGGCCTTGGGGCAGGGGGAGCGTTGGGGACCCTGAGCCACGAATCGCTCCTGGGACTTGTTACGTGCGCGCCTGCACCAACACCTGCCCTCTCCTTTGGCCTGAGGGCTGCGTTTGCGCTCCCTTGGCGTGGGGCAAGGGGCTGTGATGGAGCCCGGGGAGGAGGTGGTGCACTGTGGGGGTGAGGGGAGGGGGCCCCCCGTTGCTGCTGCGCCTCAGCTGTGGGCGGGGTCTGGCTGGAGGAGCCCCAGGTGCGGGCAGTGGGGCTGGCGGTGCCGGCTCCTCCCTGGAAAAGGGGTGGTGCCCTGCTCCGGGGGGCCAGTGTGAGCCGAGGGCGGAGCGGAGCGGAGCTGTGGCCGAGCGTCAGCGGGCTGCGAGTGTAGCGAGGGAGGAGGTGAGCGGGGGCTGGGTGGGGGGCCGCTGCGTGCCGGGTCAAGCCCCGAGGAGGGCTGCGGCGGGGCAGCGGCGGGTCGGAGCGGGCGGTGGGGAGAGCGAGGCTGTGCTGAGGGCTCGGTGGGGCTTCCGGGTGCATCGGCGGGAGGGACGGTGCCCCGCAGGGTGAGAGAGCGGGGAGGGCGGGCTCGCGGCGTGGCGGGAGCTGTGGTGGTGCGTGTGGCGGCTGGGCGGGCGGCCGTGTTGTGGCGCAGAGCATGGCGGGAGCTGTAGTCCTTGTGGCGGGGGGCTGCCGGGCGGCCATGTTGTGGCGCAGAGCATGGCGGGAGCTGTAGTCCTTGTGGCGGGGGGCTGCCGGGCGGCCGTGTTGTGGCGCAGAGCATGCCGGGAGCTGTAGTCCTTGTGGCGGGGGGCTGCCGGGCGGCCGTGTTGTGGCGCAGAGCATGGCGGGAGCTGTAGTCCTTGCGGCGGGGGGCTGCCGGGCGGCCGTGTTGTGGCGCAGAGCATGGCGGGAGCTGTAGTCCTTGTGGCGCGCGGCTCCCGGGCGGCCGTGTTGTGGCGCAGAGCATGGCGGGAGCTGTAGTCCTTGTGGCGGGGGGCTGCCGGGCGGCCGTGTTGTGGCGCAGAGCATGCCGGGAGCTGTAGTCCTTGTGGCGGGGGGCTGCCGGGCGGCCATGTTGTGGCGCAGAGCATGCCGGGAGCTGTAGTCCTTGTGGCGGGGGGCTGCCGGGCTGCCGTGCGGCCGTAGAGCATGCCGGGAGCTGTAGTCCTTGCGGCGGGGGGCTGCCGGGCGGCCGTGTTGTGGCGCAGAGCATGCCGGGAGCTGTAGTCCTGGCGCAGTGGCTGCCGGCCCTGTCACGTGGCTCGCCGGGGCGCGGCGGGAGGCGCGGTGTTCCGGCGCTCGGGTGCCGGGCGGCCGTGCCGCGTACGGTAGGCGCGGTGTATTTTTGGGGTTGGATTCGTGTTGATTTCTGGGGGCTTCCAGGTGCGGCCGCTCCCCGAGAAGCGGTGAGTTCCCCGGGAGCTGACAGAAGGGAAGAGGGAAAGGAGGAGGACCTTTTCCCCCTGCCCAGGGCGCAGATGATGGCCGCCGCCTCCCCGGCTCACCGGAGCTCCCGCTCAGCCTCCCCTGGCCCCCCCCTTGCCCCGTGCGCCTGCCCCCAGCCCCGGCACCTCCCCTGAAGCGTGCTGCGTAGCCCTTGGCCGCCCCCAGGCCCTGTCGTGAAGGCAGCGAGCCGGCCCTCGAGCGCACTGGATTCCCCCTCGGCGCAGGGGCCCTTAGCAGTAGCGCGGGGAAGGGGCGGTGTGTCCAGAAGCCCCTGCGCAAGGAGGGGCTTTGGCCAGGGTCGATCGACGGTAATGACGGTCGCTGTTTCTTCTTTCCCTCTCCCAGAGACCGTGCTGAGGACGTGGTTGTCTGTCCTTCCCCCGGGGATGCCGTTGACTGCGGCCGTCTCAGGCTTGCGTGGCTTCTCTCTGCCCGGTGTTGCCATCCTCGCAGCGCGGGGGCGAAAAGGGACACACAGAGCCCTTCCCGGCTGTGGACAGGAGCTGCCTCGGCTGAAGCTGGAGACGCCAACGAAAGGTAAAGCAGAAGAAACTGAAGGCGCTCTGGCTGCCAGCTGCCTTCCTGCCGCAGGCAAGAGAGAGCCTGTCCCTGCAGGTGAGGGAGGGAGGATCCCCCTTCGTAGCCCGCAGCGGGCCAGGCCACCAACGTGCACCGCAGGGTCTGTACGCGTAACCGGGAGTTGGGTACGGGCGTGTAGTGCACGAGCGAGCTAGGCTACGTGCCTAGGAAGCCTCATCTCGTAAGAGCGGTAAGACACCCATGTATCCTCTTTAGGTGGAGGACGGCCTAGAGTCTGGAGCTGCAGAAGAGGCAGGGCGGAGAGGAGGGGAAAGAAGCATCTGAACGGCTAAATTGTGCCAGCAGCGCTGAGAGCGAGAGTCGCGGTGAGTCCTGGGCCACTGGGGCCCCGTTGCCTCTCTTGTGCGTCCTGGGCCCTCCCTGTCTCTCCCCCCTGGCCCCCTCTCTTTCCTTACCTGCTGCAAAATTTTTTTTTTTTTTTTTTTTGGCGCCCCCCCGCCCCTTCTTTCTCCATCTCGCTCTGAGTGGCTCCCTGCCTCCCCGTCTTTTCAGGCCTCCCTCTCTCTGTCCTGTAGCCTGTGGCTACTTGTTCTTTCTCCGCCTCTCTCTGCCTGGCTCTGGCTCCGTTTTTATTTTTTTATTCCTCCTGCTCTGTTCTGTAGCCTGTCGGTATTTTGTCTTTCTCTGGCCCTCTTGGTCTGACTCCGTGTGTTACCGAAAAACGCGGTAAAATCGGAAACAACTCCTCAACGCCGATTTAGTATTAAAGAGCAGGCGTTCTTTGTTCACGGCGCCAGATGCACGGGGGATCGCTTCTCCTGGCGTGCGTACCTCACACACCTTTCCCGTAGAATTTGTAGATCAAAATTTTACGTATTCATACATATTCATTATCGTCCTGTCTACTGATCGGTACAAACTTGCTCGTTCCGTATGTAAATCGCTGCGCAGGCTCGGTGGTGGTCCGTGAGTCGGTGGTCGCAATCTCCCCCTGCCAGAATTGCCTTTTACCTTCTTGGCTCTTAATCTTGGCAGTCTTGGCTAGTTTTCTCAGTGCGCTACACGAAACCGCGTTTTGTCATCCGTTTCTGACAGAAGCACGTTGTCTGTTGTTCTGCTGACATTAACGATCGCCTAGGGACTAAAATGCAGATCGACAGATGCGCTGATTCGTACGCTCCGTGTTCCCGTAATGGAACACCGTCTCTGGTTGGTTGATTTCATCGCTTTGGTTACATTTCCCCCCTTTGGAAGTTTTGAAATAATCATTTTCTCAATACTTCCATCTTAGATCAATAATATTCCACTATGTCAGTTCAGTGTTTGGTTCATCTTCTCAAAGTTTTCACTTGATTGTGGTCTCTAGGGCATATGCAGGTTCCATTTTATACCCAAAATTTTATTAATTTGTTGAACTACCTCTGCAAAAAAATGTGGTCCTCTCTCAGAGGACATTCCTGTTGGCACTCTAAATCTTGGTATTATTTCTTTCAGCAACATCTTAACTACTACTCTAGCTTTGTTGGTGCAGCACGAGAAAGCTTCTGGCCAACTAGAAAACTTGTCCATCATCACTAACAAATACTGCTATATCTATTTTGTCTGGGTAACTCAGAAAACTTAATTTGCTAATAATTTCCGGGAGAATTTTTTGTTTTGTTACTCCTAAAGGTGGTTTCCTTTGGTTCAGGGGATTATTTCTAGGACAGATTGGACACTTAGCTACCATGGGTTTAACTGTTCTTGTCATGCCTACACACGCTACAGATGCTTTTAAACTCAAAACCGTAGCATCTACACCCTAATGTGTTTGCTCATGCTTTTCTTTTGCAAGTTCTGTCATAACTTGTGGGGTTGTTATTATTATTACTTGTTTTTCTGGTGTTACCTACCATCTCTGTGTTTTGTGATGCTTCCAATTGTTCTGCTAATTGCTCATCCAATTTATTATAATAATCTCGGTTTCAACTTTGGAATTCCGATCTGTTTTACTGGTACTAGTGCAAGGATACCTTGCTCTGCAGTCCTCTTTGCAGCTTTATCTGTCAATCGTTTGCTTATGTTTACAGCCGTCTGGCCGAATCGATGAGCTTTGCAACGCTTTACCGCCACTTCTTTTGGTTTCTGCACGTCTTCCGGAAGTTGGAGAATGTCTTCTTTATGCTGTATCAATGATTCTTGGGCTGATGGCAGTCCTTTTTCCTTCCCAGTAGCTCCATGATCGTGGATCACACCAAATGCATGTTTGGAATCAGTCTAGATATTTATCCTTCGTCCTTCTGCCATTCGCAGAGCTCGCTTCAACGCTACCAATGCTGCTTTCTGTGCTGAGGTGTTCGCAGGCAGCGCCCCTGACTCCATTCCCTCGGCGGTGATAACGACAGCATATCCGGCCATTCTCTTCTCGCCCAGAGCTGCTTCCATCTGTAAACAACTCCAGATCAGGATTTTCCCAGAGGTTTGTGTCTCAGGCCTGGTCTGCTGGAATAGACTTGTTCAATAGTTAGCAAGCGATCGTGTTCGAAATTGTCCGTAAGGTTTTCTGTTGTTAAAAACATAGCAGGATTCAGTATAGCAGTAGTCTTCGATTCCACATGGTCTTGTTCTAACAGAACAACTTGATATTTCAACATTCTGCTAAGGGATAGCCAACGACCCCCCTTTTGTTCTAAAACAGTCACCGCTATGTGCGGGACACATACTGTCATCTCTTGTCCCATTGTTAACTTTGGGGCTTCCTGGATCGGCAGCGCTGCTGTTGCCACTGCCCGTAAACATCCAGGCCATCTTTTACTCACGTGGTCGAGTTGTTTGGAGAAGTAGCCCACGGGTCTCTTCCAGGTTCCCAGTCGCTGTGTCAGCACTCCAAGGGCTAAATGTTGTCTTTCGTGGACAAACAACTCAAAAGGTTTAGCGAAATCGGGTAGGCCTAATGCAGGGGCCATCACTGAGGCTCTTTTCAGTTCTTTGAATGCCGTTTGGCATCCGGGCGTCCAGGTTAAATATTTATCCTTTGATTCTTTCAGTGCCTCATATAATGGTTTTACATACAGTCTGTAGTTCAGAATCCAGAGCTGACGCTATTTCACTATTTTCAGAAAAGCTCTCAGTTCCTTCGGGCCGCAAGGTTCGGGAATTTGACAAATAGTTTCTTTCTTTTCACTTTCTAATTGTCTTTGTCTTTGAGATATTTCGAATCCTAAATAAATGGCTGTTGCTTCTCCTATTTGGGTTTTGTTTCTGGAAACTCCGCATCTTCCTTGGCCCAGAAAATTTAAAAATTTCAAAACATTATTCTTTACTTTCTGCCACTATCAGAATGTCGTCTGCATTCTGTAACAATATGCCTCTCCCTGGGTTCTGTTTTTTCTAGACATTTCTATATTTCTAATTTTTTTTCTTGCCAGCTGAGTCCCAAATATCGTAGGACTAATTTTAAATCCTTGTGGAAGTACGGTCCATGTTAGCTGTGTCTTTCATTCTGTGGTGGGGCTTTCCCATTCCAAAGCAAATAGGCTTTGACTTTTTATGCCTGGAGGTATGCAAAAGAAGGCATCCTTCAAATCTAGTACAGTAAACCATTTATGCTCCTCCTTTAAAAGAGGTCAGTAAAGTGTATGGATTAGCTACTACCGGATGTAGATCTTGGACCACCTGAGATATAGCCCTTAAATCGTGAACCAGCTAATACTCTTTGCCTCTAGATTTCTTTACTGGCGGCACAGGAGTACTATATTCTGATTCACATTCTACTAAGAGCTCATATTCTGAAAAAAATTTATAATTAACTTCTCTAATCCTTTTCGAGCCTCTCGCTTAATACGGTATTGTTTTTGCCTTACCGGCTTGGCTCCAGGCTTTAAGGTTACTTTTACCGGCTCTGCCCGCTTAGGTCGCTCCGGAGCTCCGCTCGCTCAAACCAAAGGAATTACTACGTTTTCCACTTCTTTGGGAACCTGTTCCTCCCTGGAGGAATCCTGTAACATAAACGCTCTCGCCTCTGTGGCTTTTGATTCTGTTCTGGTATTAGTAATTTAATCTCTCCATCTTTAAAAGTTACTTGAGCATCTAATTTACTTAATAGATCTCATCATAACAGAGGCAGTGGACATTCAGGCATATACAGAAACTGGTGAGTTGCCCATTGCTTCTCCAATTTAAACTTTAATGGCTCTAAGAAAGGCTAATTTTTCTTTGCCCTGTCACACTAACAACACCTACTGGTTTATGATCAACTTTCTCTTTACGTGTATTCAATACCAAAGAAGTGGCTCCCGTATCTACCAAAAATTCTATTTCTTCATTCCCTAGCTTCAGTGTAACCAGGTGTTCAGCTAGGGTTGATTCCTCTGGTCTCCTTCATGCCAAGCTACTTCAAGCATTTTACCCAGATCTCTGGATTCAGGTTCTTCTAGTTTCTGAAGGTTTTTTTACTCCCCCCCCCCACCCCCCCCAATCTGGGGCTGATTGTCTTATGAATATAGAGACCAACTGAATTGCTTTTTCTGTGTTTTTCTGGGTTCAAATGAGTATATTTTCTGGTGGTCACCTTCAGCCTTTCCATAAAGGCTGAAGGGGGGGACTCCTTTAATTCTTGTCTCACTTAATAAATGGGTCAAAATTTTTGGCTTTTGGCATTGCATGTCTTACTCCAAATAAAATCTGTCTCTGACATCTAGTCAACATTCCCCTGGGTCCTGGCTGATTAGGGTCCCACTCGGGATTTGTAGATGGAAAATTCTTATTCGTTGTTCTCTGTAAATTCCTGTTAGCATGTGCTCCCTGCACCTGCCTTCTGGCTGTATTCAATACTATTTTCTTGTCAGTTCCATCAAGTGAAGTATCCAGTATCACAAGTAGAGCAACACTTCAAGTTCTCACCACATTTTCCTCTTTTCAGAAACATTGCCGTAGAATCCTGTGGACATATCTCACGCTGTTTCTGCCACGCTGGATGATTCCACAGTGTAAAGAACAAATCAACATATGCCACTTCTTCCCATTTGCCTTCCCTTTTTACAAAACAACATTAATTGCAAGATGGTATGATATTGCAATGTCTCCTGTTCTGGCCATTCGTGCCCACCTTCCAATTGATACGTTGGGCACCAATGATTGCAATATTCAATTAATGGTTTCCGAGTTAGTGGGTCATCACCCCCGATGTCTTTCCAGTGCTTCAAAGTACATCCCAAAGGTGTTCTCTGTGGGATAGGTTTCTTACTCAGAAATGCTCCCATCTCCCAGTCGACTAGCAGTTGTGATAGTGCACTATCACAAATAGTAGTCAGAGGGACTCCAACCCCCGTTAGAGGTCTCACTGGGAATCCGCCACTGGGATCTGTAGCCCCCTGCTAGATATCCCTGGAGACTTCAACCCCCTGTTGAAGACCCCCCTACCCTCGGGTCCCGCTCCACAGGCTTTCGCCTAGCAGAGACTTACCAACCGAGGTACCTCTTGGCCCCAACCCTGCGTGGCTTTCGCCGCGCCTTACGGGCAGGCCTGTGGGACTCAAACCCACTATCCTGTCCTATGTGGGAAGCTAACGCCACATATTATTCTACCTAAGTTTCTTCTTAAACGAATGCCTTGTTTACTTCAGTCCAGGGGATCTTTCTCAGAATTCTCTGGCCTGGGGATCGGAAGCTCTCCCCAAGAATTCCTTGGGGCTGGCTGCAGGTCCCACGGTCCTGCGGATCCGTCGAGATTCAAAAGCAGGTTCCCATCTGGGGTGCCAAAACTGTTACCAAAAAACACGGTAAAATCGGAAATATCTATTCAACACCAATCTAGTATTAAAGAGCAGGCGTTCTTTATTCACGGCGCCAGATGCACGGGGGATCGCTCCTCCTGGCGTGCGTACCTCACACACCTTTCCCGTAGAATTTGTAGATCAAAATTTTACGTATTCATACATATTCATTATCGTCCTGTCTACTGATCGGTACAAACTGGCTCGTTCCGTATGTAAATCGCTGCGCAGGCTCGGTGGTGGTCCGTGAGTCGGTGGTCGCGATCTCCCCCTGCCAGAATTGCCTTTTACCTTCTTGGCTCTTAATCTTGGCAGTCTTGGCTAGTTTTCTCAGTCCGCTACACGAAACCGCGTTTTGTCATCCTTTTCTGACAGAAGCACGTTGTCTGTTGTTCTGCTGACATTAACGATCGCCTAGGGACTAAAATGCAGATCGACAGATGCGCTGATTCGTACGCTCCGTGTTCCCGTAATGGAACACCGTCTCTGGTTGGTTGATTTCATCGCTTTGGTTACACCTGTTCCTGTTGTTCAGTTTCTTCTTTTTTGGCTTTGTGTGATTCTCTCTGTGATTCTGTTTTTCTCTGCCTCGCTTTTCCCAGCTCCCCGTCCCTCACTTTGAATACCCGTTATCCTTCACCAGCTCACTCTCCCTTGGTTGCCATCCCCGTTTCTGAGTTCCTCCTGCTTTGCCACGTAGCCCGTGACTTTTTTCTTAATCTCTCTCTGTCTGCCTCAACGCTCCCGCCGCGCTTTTTAGTTCGTCTGCTCTGCTCTGTACCCTGCTACTGTTACTTGCCTGCCTGAGTTCTTCTCTGTCCAGCTCCCTTTCCCTATTCTTGAATTCCTGTTCTTCCTGCACCCGCCGCTGTTCCCTGTGATCTCCGTCTCTCTCTGTCCAGCTCCCTGTCCCTAGGTTTTAATTCCTGCCTCTGCCCGCCGTAGCCCGTCTAGATTTTTCTCTCGGCCTCTCTCTCTGTCCAGCTCCCCCTCTCTGTGTTCTAATTCCACGTTCTCTGTCACGTAGACCCGTGCTGTTTGTTTGTCCTCATCTCTCTCTGTCCAGCTCCTTGCTGCTATGTTTTATTTCTTCCCTCTCTGTCTGTCTTTGTAGCCCATTGCCGTTGTGTGGTTTTTTTTTTTTTTTTTCCTACTTGTTTCTTCATGTGTCTCTGTCTGCCTCCCAGTGCCTGATCTTTAATTCCTCCTTCCCTGTAGGCCGCTGTTCCTTTTTTCCATTCTACATTGTGTTCTCTTTGGTCTCCTGTTCTTATTCATCGATTCCCTCCTCGCCGCCCTGTGGCTTGTCCCCATTTTATTGTTGCGCCTCTCTCCCTCTCTCTGGCTTCTTGCCCCTGTTTTGAAAATTCCTCCCTCTCTTCTCTCTTCCCTGTTGGCCGTGTGATCTTCAGCCTTTCTCCATCTCTTTCTGCCCAGCTCTCTGTGTCTATTCATTAATTCTTCCCTCTCTGCCCTGTAGCCTGTAGCTTTTGTCCTTTCTCCATCTTGCTGTCTCTGGCTTCCCCGTGACCCTGTTTTAGAATTGTTTCTCTCTCCTTTCTGTACGCATTGCGATTCCTTTTGCTCCCCATCTCCCTTTGTTTTGGGTGTTTTTTTTTGTTGTTGTTTCTCTGGCTCCCTGTCCCTAATTCTTAATTCTCTGCCTTCTCGTGCTCTGTACCACGTAGCCCCATGGTTTGTTTTGTGGTGTTCCCTCCCCGGCCCCTTCCCTCCGTTGTTGGCTGTCTCGGCTCCCTGTCCCCGTGGCTTCATTCTTCCCTTTCTGCCCTGTTCTTGTCGCTTGTCTTGTCTGTCTCCATCGCGCTCGGTCCAGCTTCCTGCCCCTATTCTTCTTTCCTCCCTCGCTGTCGTGCTGCCTGCCCCAGGTTCTTTGTGCGTCTCCAGCCTGCTCCTCTTCCTTCTTTGTTGGTCTGTGTCCTGCTCTTCCCTCTTTCTGCTGCCTCTCTTCCCCTCTCTCTGCTGCTTGTATCTCCACCTCCGTCAGGCTCCCTGTCCTTCTCTGGCCGTCCTGTTCCCTGCCTCGTGCCTTCTCACTACACGCACACACGCCCCCCCGCCCCCGTCCAGCTGGCTGCCGCTCTTCTCTTCTCTCTTCCTAATGTCCTGTGCCCTGCTCCTCACCTTTGGTGGCCTCCCCCTCTGCCCAGCAGCCTGTCGCTCCAGGAGCCGGGCGACGGACGGTCCCTTCCCTGCCAAACGCGGACAAGCGCGTGCCGTGGTTTAGCCCCAGCTGGCAACTCTGCACCAGGGAGCTGCTTGCTCGCTCCACCCTCAGTGGGCTGGGGGAGAGAGCTGGAAGGGTAAAAGTGAGAAAAATCATGGGCTGAGCTCAAGACTGTTTAATAGGTAAAGCAAAAGCTGTGCGTGGAAGCAAAGCAAGGAATTAATTCACTCCTCCTTTTCGGCGGGCAGGTGTTGAGCCACCTCTGGGAAAGCAGGGCTCTGTCATGTGTCATGGTTACTTAGGGAGAGAAATGCCGTAGCCCCCCCCCCCAAGGACTCCCCCTTCTTCCCCCAGCTGCGTGTGCTGAGCATGATGTCAAATGGTATGGAATATCCCTTTGGTCAGTTAGCTGGGAAAGCTTTCCCAGCTGTCCCAGCCTACTTGCTGGTGGGGCACTGAGAGAACCAGAAGAGGCCCTGACTGTGGAAGCAGTGCTCAGCAAGAACCAAAACATCTCTACATTATTAACGGTGTTTTGAGCATAAATCCAAAACGTATCCCTTCCTAGCTACTGTGGAGAAAATGAGCACTATCCCAGCCACCACCAGCTCCGTGCGGCTGCGGCAACGGCGGCCGAGGTGGCCTTGGGGCAGGGGGAGCGTTGGGGACCCTGAGCCACGAATCGCTCCTGGGACTTGTTACGTGCGCGCCTGCACCAACACCTGCCCTCTCCTTTGGCCTGAGGGCTGCGTTTGCGCTCCCTTGGCGTGGGGCAAGGGGCTGTGATGGAGCCCGGGGGAGGAGGTGGTGCACTGTGGGGGTGAGGGGAGGGGGCCCCCCGTTGCTGCTGCGCCTCAGCTGTGGGCGGGGTCTGGCTGGAGGAGCCCCAGGTGCGGGCAGTGGGGCTGGCGGTGCCGGCTCCTCCCTGGAAAAGGGGTGGTGCCCTGCTCCGGGGGGCCAGTGCGAGCCGAGGGCGGAGCGGAGCGGAGCTGAGCTGTGGCCGAGCGTCAGCGGGCTGCGAGTGTAGCGAGGGAGGAGGTGAGCGGGGGCTGGGTGGGGGGCCGCTGCGTGCCGGGTCAAGCCCCGAGGAGGGCTGCGGCGGGGCAGCGGCGGGTCGGAGCGGGCGGTGGGGAGAGCGAGGCTGTGCTGAGGGCTCGGTGGGGCTTCCGGGTGCATCGGCGGGAGGGACGGTGCCCCGCAGGGTGAGAGAGCGGGGAGGGCGGGCTCGCGGCGTGGCGGGAGCTGTGGTGGTGCGTGTGGCGGCTGGGCGGGCGGCCGTGTTGTGGCGCAGAGCATGGCGGGAGCTGTAGTCCTTGTGGCGGGGGGCTGCCGGGCGGCCATGTTGTGGCGCAGAGCATGGCGGGAGCTGTAGTCCTTGCGGCGGGGGGCTGCCGGGCGGCCGTGTTGTGGCGCAGAGCATGCCGGGAGCTGTAGTCCTTGTGGCGGGGGGCTGCCGGGCGGCCATGTTGTGGCGCAGAGCATGGCGGGAGCTGTAGTCCTTGTGGCGGGGGGCTGCCGGGCGGCCGTGTTGTGGCGCAGAGCATGCCGGGAGCTGTAGTCCTTGCGGCGGGGGGCTGCCGGGCGGCCGTGTTGTGGCGCAGAGCATGCCGGGAGCTGTAGTCCTGGCGCAGTGGCTGCCGGCCCTGTCACGTGGCTCGCCGGGGCGCGGCGGGAGGCGCGGTGTTCCGGCGCTCGGGTGCCGGGCGGCCGTGCCGCGTACGGTAGGCGCGGTGTATTTTTGGGGTTGGATTCGTGTTGATTTCTGGGGGCTTCCAGGTGCGGCCGCTCCCCGAGAAGCGGTGAGTTCCCCGGGAGCTGACAGAAGGGAAGAGGGAAAGGAGGAGGACCTTTTCCCCCTGCCCAGGGCGCAGATGATGGCCGCCGCCTCCCCGGCTCACCGGAGCTCCCGCTCAGCCTCCCCTGGCCCCCCCCTTGCCCCGTGTGCCTGCCCGCAGCCCCGGCACCTCCCCTGAAGCGTGCTGCGTAGCCCTTGGCCGCCCCCAGGCCCTGTCGTGAAGGCAGCGAGCCGGCCCTCGAGCGCACTGGATTCCCCCTCGGCGCAGGGGCCCTTAGCAGTAGCGCGGGGAAGGGGCGGTGTGTCCAGAAGCCCCTGCGCAAGGAGGGGCTTTGGCCAGGGTCGATCGACGGTAATGACGGTCGCTGTTTCTTCTTTCCCTCTCCCAGAGACCGTGCTGAGGACGTGGTTGTCTGTCCTTCCCCCGGGGATGCCGTTGACTGCGGCCGTCTCAGGCTTGCGTGGCTTCTCTCTGCCCGGCGTTGCCATCCTCGCAGCGCGGGGGCGAAAAGGGACACACAGAGCCCTTCCCGGCTGTGGACAGGAGCTGCCTCGGCTGAAGCTGGAGACGCCAACGAAAGGTAAAGCAGAAGAAACTGAAGGCGCTCTGGCTGCCAGCTGCCTTCCTGCCGCAGGCAAGAGAGAGCCTGTCCCTGCAGGTGAGGGAGGGAGGATCCCCCTTCGTAGCCCGCAGCGGGCCAGGCCACCAACGTGCACCGCAGGGTCTGTACGCGTAACCGGGAGTTGGGTACGGGCGTGTAGTGCACGAGCGAGCTAGGCTACGTGCCTAGGAAGCCTCATCTCGTAAGAGCGGTAAGACACCCATGTATCCTCTTTAGGTGGAGGACGGCCTAGAGTCTGGAGCTGCAGAAGAGGCAGGGCGGAGAGGAGGGGAAAGAAGCATCTGAACGGCTAAATTGTGCCAGCAGCGCTGAGAGCGAGAGTCGCGGTGAGTCCTGGGCCACTGGGGCCCCGTTGCCTCTCTTGTGCGTCCTGGGCCCTCCCTGTCTCTCCCCCCTGGCCCCCTCTCTTTCCTTACCTGCTGCAAAATTTTTTTTTTTTTTTTTTTTGGCGCCCCCCCGCCCCTTCTTTCTCCATCTCGCTCTGAGTGGCTCCCTGCCTCCCCGTCTTTTCAGGCCTCCCTCTCTCTGTCCTGTAGCCTGTGGCTACTTGTTCTTTCTCCGCCTCTCTCTGCCTGGCTCTGGCTCCGTTTTTATTTTTTTATTCCTCCTGCTCTGTTCTGTAGCCTGTCGGTATTTTGTCTTTCTCTGGCCCTCTTGGTCTGACTCCGTGTGTTACCGAAAAACGCGGTAAAATCGGAAACAACTCCTCAACGCCGATTTAGTATTAAAGAGCAGGCGTTCTTTGTTCACGGCGCCAGATGCACGGGGGATCGCTTCTCCTGGCGTGCGTCCCTCACACACCTTTCCCGTAGAATTTGTAGATCAAAATTTTACGTATTCATACATATTCATTATCGTCCTGTCTACTGATCGGTACAAACTGGCTCGTTCCGTATGTAAATCACTGCGCAGGCTCGGTGGTGGTCCGTGAGTCGGTGGTCGCGATCTCCCCCTGCCAGAATTGCCTTTTACCTTCTTGGCTCTTAATCTTGGCAGTCTTGGCTAGTTTTCTCAGTCCGCTACACGAAACCGCGTTTTGTCATCCTTTTCTGACAGAAGCACGTTGTCTGTTGTTCTGCTGACATTAACGATCGCCTAGGGACTAAAATGCAGATCGACAGATGCGCTGATTCGTACGCTCCGTGTTCCCGTAATGGAACACCGTCTCTGGTTGGTTGATTTCATCGCTTTGGTTACATTTCCCCCCTTTGGAAGTTTTGAAATAATCATTTTCTCAATACTTCCATCCTAGATCAATAATATTCCACTATGTCAGTTCAGTGTTTGGTTCATCTTCTCAAAGTTTTCACTTGATTGTGGTCTCTAGGGCATATGCAGGTTCCATTTTATACCCAAAATTTTATTAATTTGTTGAACTACCTCTGCAAAAAAATGTGGTCCTCTCCCAGAGGACATTCCTGTTGGCACTCTAAATCTTGGTATTATTTCTTTCAGCAACATTTTAACTACTACTCTAGCTTTGTTGGTGCAGCACGAGAAAGCTTCTGGCCAACTAGAAAATTTGTCCATCATCACTAACAAATACTGCTATATCTATTTTGTCTGGGTAACTCAGAGAACTTAATTTGCTAATAATTTCCGGGAGAATTTTTTGTTTTGTTACTCCTAAAGGTGGTTTCCTTTGGTTCAGGGGATTATTTCTAGGACAGATTGGACACTTAGCTACCATGGGTTTAATTATTCTTGTCATGCCTACACACGCTACAGATGCTTTTAAACTCAAAACCGTAGCATCTACACCCTAATGTGTTTGCTCATGCTTTTCTTTTGCAAGTTCTGTCATAACTTGTGGGGTTGTTATTATTATTACTTGTTTTTCTGGTGTTACCTACCATCTCTCTGTGTTTTGTGATGCTTCCAATTGTTCTGCTAATTGCTCATCCAATTTATTATAATAATCTCGGTTTCAACTTTGGAATTCCGATCTGTTTTACTGGTACTAGTGCAAGGATACCTTGCTCTGCAGTCCTCTTTGCAGCTTTATCTGTCAATCGTTTGCTTATGTTTACAGCCGTCTGGCCGAATCGATGAGCTTTGCAACGCTTTACCGCCACTTCTTTTGGTTTCTGCACGTCTTCCGGAAGTTGGAGAATGTCTTCTTTATGCTGTATCAATGATTCTTGGGCTGATGGCAGTCCTTTTTCCTTCCCAGTAGCTCCATGATCGTGGATCACACCAAATGCATGTTTGGAATCAGTCTAGATATTTATCCTTCGTCCTTCTGCCATTCGCAGAGCTCGCTTCAACGCTACCAATACTGCTTTCTGTGCTGAGGTGTTCGCAGGCAGCGCCCCTGACTCCATTCCCTCGGCGGTGATAACGACAGCATATCCGGCCATTCTCTTCTCGCCCAGAGCTGCTTCCATCTGTAAACAACTCCAGATCAGGATTTTCCCAGAGGTTTGTGTCTCAGGCCTGGTCTGCTGGAATAGACTTGTTCAATAGTTAGCAAGCGATCGTGTTCGAAATTGTCCGTAAGGTTTTCTGTTGTTAAAAACATAGCAGGATTCAGTATAGCAGTAGTCTTCGATTCCACATGGTCTTGTTCTAACAGAACAACTTGATATTTCAACATTCTGCTAAGGGATAGCCAACGACCCCCCTTTTGTTCTAAAACAGTCACCGCTATGTGCGGGACACATACTGTCATCTCTTGTCCCATTGTTAACTTTGGGGCTTCCTGGATCGGCAGCGCTGCTGTTGCCACTGCCCGTAAACATCCAGGCCATCTTTTACTCACGTGGTCGAGTTGTTTGGAGAAGTAGCCCACGGGTCTCTTCCAGGTTCCCAGTCGCTGTGTCAGCACTCCAAGGGCTAAATGTTGTCTTTCGTGGACAAACAACTCAAAAGGTTTAGCGAAATCGGGTAGGCCTAATGCAGGGGCCATCACTGAGGCTCTTTTCAGTTCTTTGAATGCCGTTTGGCATCCGGGCGTCCAGGTTAAATATTTATCCTTTGATTCTTTCAGTGCCTCATATAATGGTTTTACATACAGTCTGTAGTTCAGAATCCAGAGCTGACGCTATTTCACTATTTTCAGAAAAGCTCTCAGTTCCTTCGGGCCGCAAGGTTCGGGAATTTGACAAATAGTTTCTTTCTTTTCACTTTCTAATTGTCTTTGTCTTTGAGATATTTCGAATCCTAAATAAATGGCTGTTGCTTCTCCTATTTGGGTTTTGTTTCTGGAAACTCCGCATCTTCCTTGGCCCAGAAAATTTAAAAATTTCAAAACATTATTCTTTACTTTCTGCCACTATCAGAATGTCGTCTGCATTCTGTAACAATATGCCTCTCCCTGGGTTCTGTTTTTTCTAGACATTTCTATATTTCTAATTTTTTTTCTTGCCAGCTGAGTCCCAAATATCGTAGGACTAATTTTAAATCCTTGTGGAAGTACGGTCCATGTTAGCTGTGTCTTTCATTCTGTGGTGGGGCTTTCCCATTCCAAAGCAAATAGGCTTTGACTTTTTATGCCTGGAGGTATGCAAAAGAAGGCATCCTTCAAATCTAGTACAGTAAACCATTTATGCTCCTCCTTTAAAAGAGGTCAGTAAAGTGTATGGATTAGCTACTACCGGATGTAGATCTTGGACCACCTGAGATATAGCCCTTAAATCGTGAACCAGCTAATACTCTTTGCCTCTAGATTTCTTTACTGGCGGCACAGGAGTACTATATTCTGATTCACATTCTACTAAGAGCTCATATTCTGAAAAAAATTTATAATTAACTTCTCTAATCCTTTTCGAGCCTCTCGCTTAATACGGTATTGTTTTTGCCTTACCGGCTTGGCTCCAGGCTTTAAGGTTACTTTTACCGGCTCTGCCCGCTTAGGTCGCTCCGGAGCTCCGCTCGCTCAAACCAAAGGAATTACTACGTTTTCCACTTCTTTGGGAACCTGTTCCTCCCTGGAGGAATCCTGTAACATAAACGCTCTCGCCTCTGTGGCTTTTGATTCTGTTCTGGTATTAGTAATTTAATCTCTCCATCTTTAAAAGTTACTTGAGCATCTAATTTACTTAATAGATCTCATCATAACAGAGGCAGTGGACATTCAGGCATATACAGAAACTGGTGAGTTGCCCATTGCTTCTCCAATTTAAACTTTAATGGCTCTAAGAAAGGCTAATTTTTCTTTGCCCTGTCACACTAACAACACCTACTGGTTTATGATCAACTTTCTCTTTACGTGTATTCAATACCAAAGAAGTGGCTCCCGTATCTACCAAAAATTCTATTTCTTCATTCCCTAGCTTCAGTGTAACCAGGTGTTCAGCTAGGGTTGATTCCTCTGGTCTCCTTCATGCCAAGCTACTTCAAGCATTTTACCCAGATCTCTGGATTCAGGTTCTTCTAGTTTCTGAAGGTTTTTTTACTCCCCCCCCCCACCCCCCCCAATCTGGGGCTGATTGTCTTATGAATATAGAGACCAACTGAATTGCTTTTTCTGTGTTTTTCTGGGTTCAAATGAGTATATTTTCTGGTGGTCACCTTCAGCCTTTCCATAAAGGCTGAAGGGGGGGACTCCTTTAATTCTTGTCTCACTTAATAAATGGGTCAAAATTTTTGGCTTTTGGCATTGCATGTCTTACTCCAAATAAAATCTGTCTCTGACATCTAGTCAACATTCCCCTGGGTCCTGGCTGATTAGGGTCCCACTCGGGATTTGTAGATGGAAAATTCTTATTCGTTGTTCTCTGTAAATTCCTGTTAGCATGTGCTCCCTGCACCTGCCTTCTGGCTGTATTCAATACTATTTTCTTGTCAGTTCCATCAAGTGAAGTATCCAGTATCACAAGTAGAGCAACACTTCAAGTTCTCACCACATTTTCCTCTTTTCAGAAACATTGCCGTAGAATCCTGTGGACATATCTCACGCTGTTTCTGCCACGCTGGATGATTCCACAGTGTAAAGAACAAATCAACATATGCCACTTCTTCCCATTTGCCTTCCCTTTTTACAAAACAACATTAATTGCAAGATGGTATGATATTGCAATGTCTCCTGTTCTGGCCATTCGTGCCCACCTTCCAATTGATACGTTGGGCACCAATGATTGCAATATTCAATTAATGGTTTCCGAGTTAGTGGGTCATCACCCCCGATGTCTTTCCAGTGCTTCAAAGTACATCCCAAAGGTGTTCTCTGTGGGATAGGTTTCTTACTCAGAAATGCTCCCATCTCCCAGTCGACTAGCAGTTGTGATAGTGCACTATCACAAATAGTAGTCAGAGGGACTCCAACCCCCGTTAGAGGTCTCACTGGGAATCCGCCACTGGGATCTGTAGCCCCCTGCTAGATATCCCTGGAGACTTCAACCCCCTGTTGAAGACCCCCCTACCCTCGGGTCCCGCTCCACAGGCTTTCGCCTAGCAGAGACTTACCAACCGAGGTACCTCTTGGCCCCAACCCTGCGTGGCTTTCGCCGCGCCTTACGGGCAGGCCTGTGGGACTCAAACCCACTATCCTGTCCTATGTGGGAAGCTAACGCCACATATTATTCTACCTAAGTTTCTTCTTAAACGAATGCCTTGTTTACTTCAGTCCAGGGGATCTTTCTCAGAATTCTCTGGCCTGGGGATCGGAAGCTCTCCCCAAGAATTCCTTGGGGCTGGCTGCAGGTCCCACGGTCCTGCGGATCCGTCGAGATTCAAAAGCAGGTTCCCATCTGGGGTGCCAAAACTGTTACCAAAAAACACGGTAAAATCGGAAATATCTATTCAACACCAATCTAGTATTAAAGAGCAGGCGTTCTTTATTCACGGCGCCAGATGCACGGGGGATCGCTCCTCCTGGCGTGCGTACCTCACACACCTTTCCCGTAGAATTTGTAGATCAAAATTTTACGTATTCATACATATTCATTATCGTCCTGTCTACTGATCGGTACAAACTGGCTCGTTCCGTATGTAAATCGCTGCGCAGGCTCGGTGGTGGTCCGTGAGTCGGTGGTCGCGATCTCCCCCTGCCAGAATTGCCTTTTACCTTCTTGGCTCTTAATCTTGGCAGTCTTGGCTAGTTTTCTCAGTCCGCTACACGAAACCGCGTTTTGTCATCCTTTTCTGACAGAAGCACGTTGTCTGTTGTTCTGCTGACATTAACGATCGCCTAGGGACTAAAATGCAGATCGACAGATGCGCTGATTCGTACGCTCCGTGTTCCCGTAATGGAACACCGTCTCTGGTTGGTTGATTTCATCGCTTTGGTTACACCTGTTCCTGTTGTTCAGTTTCTTCTTTTTTGGCTTTGTGTGATTCTCTCTGTGATTCTGTTTTTCTCTGCCTCGCTTTTCCCAGCTCCCCGTCCCTCACTTTGAATACCCGTTATCCTTCACCAGCTCACTCTCCCTTGGTTGCCATCCCCGTTTCTGAGTTCCTCCTGCTTTGCCACGTAGCCCGTGACTTTTTTCTTAATCTCTCTCTGTCTGCCTCAACGCTCCCGCCGCGCTTTTTAGTTCGTCTGCTCTGCTCTGTACCCTGCTACTGTTACTTGCCTGCCTGAGTTCTTCTCTGTCCAGCTCCCTTTCCCTATTCTTGAATTCCTGTTCTTCCTGCACCCGCCGCTGTTCCCTGTGATCTCCGTCTCTCTCTGTCCAGCTCCCTGTCCCTAGGTTTTAATTCCTGCCTCTGCCCGCCGTAGCCCGTCTAGATTTTTCTCTCGGCCTCTCTCTCTGTCCAGCTCCCCCTCTCTGTGTTCTAATTCCACGTTCTCTGTCACGTAGACCCGTGCTGTTTGTTTGTCCTCATCTCTCTCTGTCCAGCTCCTTGCTGCTATGTTTTATTTCTTCCCTCTCTGTCTGTCTTTGTAGCCCATTGCCGTTGTGTGGTTTTTTTTTTTTTTTTTCCTACTTGTTTCTTCATGTGTCTCTGTCTGCCTCCCAGTGCCTGATCTTTAATTCCTCCTTCCCTGTAGGCCGCTGTTCCTTTTTTCCATTCTACATTGTGTTCTCTTTGGTCTCCTGTTCTTATTCATCGATTCCCTCCTCGCCGCCCTGTGGCTTGTCCCCATTTTATTGTTGCGCCTCTCTCCCTCTCTCTGGCTTCTTGCCCCTGTTTTGAAAATTCCTCCCTCTCTTCTCTCTTCCCTGTTGGCCGTGTGATCTTCAGCCTTTCTCCATCTCTTTCTGCCCAGCTCTCTGTGTCTATTCATTAATTCTTCCCTCTCTGCCCTGTAGCCTGTAGCTTTTGTCCTTTCTCCATCTTGCTGTCTCTGGCTTCCCCGTGACCCTGTTTTAGAATTGTTTCTCTCTCCTTTCTGTACGCATTGCGATTCCTTTTGCTCCCCATCTCCCTTTGTTTTGGGTGTTTTTTTTTGTTGTTGTTTCTCTGGCTCCCTGTCCCTAATTCTTAATTCTCTGCCTTCTCGTGCTCTGTACCACGTAGCCCCATGGTTTGTTTTGTGGTGTTCCCTCCCCGGCCCCTTCCCTCCGTTGTTGGCTGTCTCGGCTCCCTGTCCCCGTGGCTTCATTCTTCCCTTTCTGCCCTGTTCTTGTCGCTTGTCTTGTCTGTCTCCATCGCGCTCGGTCCAGCTTCCTGCCCCTATTCTTCTTTCCTCCCTCGCTGTCGTGCTGCCTGCCCCAGGTTCTTTGTGCGTCTCCAGCCTGCTCCTCTTCCTTCTTTGTTGGTCTGTGTCCTGCTCTTCCCTCTTTCTGCTGCCTCTCTTCCCCTCTCTCTGCTGCTTGTATCTCCACCTCCGTCAGGCTCCCTGTCCTTCTCTGGCCGTCCTGTTCCCTGCCTCGTGCCTTCTCACTACACGCACACACGCCCCCCCGCCCCCGTCCAGCTGGCTGCCGCTCTTCTCTTCTCTCTTCCTAATGTCCTGTGCCCTGCTCCTCACCTTTGGTGGCCTCCCCCTCTGCCCAGCAGCCTGTCGCTCCAGGAGCCGGGCGACGGACGGTCCCTTCCCTGCCAAACGCGGACAAGCGCGTGCCGTGGTTTAGCCCCAGCTGGCAACTCTGCACCAGGGAGCTGCTTGCTCGCTCCACCCTCAGTGGGCTGGGGGAGAGAGCTGGAAGGGTAAAAGTGAGAAAAATCATGGGCTGAGCTCAAGACTGTTTAATAGGTAAAGCAAAAGCTGTGCGTGGAAGCAAAGCAAGGAATTAATTCACTCCTCCTTTTCGGCGGGCAGGTGTTGAGCCACCTCTGGGAAAGCAGGGCTCTGTCATGTGTCATGGTTACTTAGGGAGAGAAATGCCGTAGCCCCCCCCCCCAAGGACTCCCCCTTCTTCCCCCAGCTGCGTGTGCTGAGCATGATGTCAAATGGTATGGAATATCCCTTTGGTCAGTTAGCTGGGAAAGCTTTCCCAGCTGTCCCAGCCTACTTGCTGGTGGGGCACTGAGAGAACCAGAAGAGGCCCTGACTGTGGAAGCAGTGCTCAGCAAGAACCAAAACATCTCTACATTATTAACGGTGTTTTGAGCATAAATCCAAAACGTATCCCTTCCTAGCTACTGTGGAGAAAATGAGCACTATCCCAGCCACCACCAGCTCCGTGCGGCTGCGGCAACGGCGGCCGAGGTGGCCTTGGGGCAGGGGGAGCGTTGGGGACCCTGAGCCACGAATCGCTCCTGGGACTTGTTACGTGCGCGCCTGCACAAACAGCTGCCCTCTCCTTTGGCCTGAGGGCTGCGTTTGCGCTCCCTTGGCGTGGGGCAAGGGGCTGTGATGGAGCCCGGGGGAGGAGGTGGTGCACTGTGGGGGTGAGGGGAGGGGGCCCCCCGTTGCTGCTGCGCCTCAGCTGTGGGCGGGGTCTGGCTGGAGGAGCCCCAGGTGCGGGCAGTGGGGCTGGCGGTGCCGGCTCCTCCCTGGAAAAGGGGTGGTGCCCTGCTCCGGGGGGCCAGTGCGAGCCGAGGGCGGAGCGGAGCGGAGCTGAGCTGTGGCCGAGCGTCAGCGGGCTGCGAGTGTAGCGAGGGAGGAGGTGAGCGGGGGCTGGGTGGGGGGCCGCTGCGTGCCGGGTCAAGCCCCGAGGAGGGCTGCGGCGGGGCAGCGGCGGGTCGGAGCGGGCGGTGGGGAGAGCGAGGCTGTGCTGAGGGCTCGGTGGGGCTTCCGGGTGCATCGGCGGGAGGGACGGTGCCCCGCAGGGTGAGAGAGCGGGGAGGGCGGGCTCGCGGCGTGGCGGGAGCTGTGGTGGTGCGTGTGGCGGCTGGGCGGGCGGCCGTGTTGTGGCGCAGAGCATGGCGGGAGCTGTAGTCCTTGTGGCGGGGGGCTGCCGGGCGGCCATGTTGTGGCGCAGAGCATGGCGGGAGCTGTAGTCCTTGCGGCGGGGGGCTGCCGGGCGGCCGTGTTGTGGCGCAGAGCATGCCGGGAGCTGTAGTCCTTGTGGCGGGGGGCTGCCGGGCGGCCATGTTGTGGCGCAGAGCATGGCGGGAGCTGTAGTCCTTGTGGCGGGGGGCTGCCGGGCGGCCGTGTTGTGGCGCAGAGCATGCCGGGAGCTGTAGTCCTTGCGGCGGGGGGCTGCCGGGCGGCCGTGTTGTGGCGCAGAGCATGCCGGGAGCTGTAGTCCTGGCGCAGTGGCTGCCGGCCCTGTCACGTGGCTCGCCGGGGCGCGGCGGGAGGCGCGGTGTTCCGGCGCTCGGGTGCCGGGCGGCCGTGCCGCGTACGGTAGGCGCGGTGTATTTTTGGGGTTGGATTCGTGTTGATTTCTGGGGGCTTCCAGGTGCGGCCGCTCCCCGAGAAGCGGTGAGTTCCCCGGGAGCTGACAGAAGGGAAGAGGGAAAGGAGGAGGACCTTTTCCCCCTGCCCAGGGCGCAGATGATGGCCGCCGCCTCCCCGGCTCACCGGAGCTCCCGCTCAGCCTCCCCTGGCCCCCCCCTTGCCCCGTGTGCCTGCCCGCAGCCCCGGCACCTCCCCTGAAGCGTGCTGCGTAGCCCTTGGCCGCCCCCAGGCCCTGTCGTGAAGGCAGCGAGCCGGCCCTCGAGCGCACTGGATTCCCCCTCGGCGCAGGGGCCCTTAGCAGTAGCGCGGGGAAGGGGCGGTGTGTCCAGAAGCCCCTGCGCAAGGAGGGGCTTTGGCCAGGGTCGATCGACGGTAATGACGGTCGCTGTTTCTTCTTTCCCTCTCCCAGAGACCGTGCTGAGGACGTGGTTGTCTGTCCTTCCCCCGGGGATGCCGTTGACTGCGGCCGTCTCAGGCTTGCGTGGCTTCTCTCTGCCCGGCGTTGCCATCCTCGCAGCGCGGGGGCGAAAAGGGACACACAGAGCCCTTCCCGGCTGTGGACAGGAGCTGCCTCGGCTGAAGCTGGAGACGCCAACGAAAGGTAAAGCAGAAGAAACTGAAGGCGCTCTGGCTGCCAGCTGCCTTCCTGCCGCAGGCAAGAGAGAGCCTGTCCCTGCAGGTGAGGGAGGGAGGATCCCCCTTCGTAGCCCGCAGCGGGCCAGGCCACCAACGTGCACCGCAGGGTCTGTACGCGTAACCGGGAGTTGGGTACGGGCGTGTAGTGCACGAGCGAGCTAGGCTACGTGCCTAGGAAGCCTCATCTCGTAAGAGCGGTAAGACACCCATGTATCCTCTTTAGGTGGAGGACGGCCTAGAGTCTGGAGCTGCAGAAGAGGCAGGGCGGAGAGGAGGGGAAAGAAGCATCTGAACGGCTAAATTGTGCCAGCAGCGCTGAGAGCGAGAGTCGCGGTGAGTCCTGGGCCACTGGGGCCCCGTTGCCTCTCTTGTGCGTCCTGGGCCCTCCCTGTCTCTCCCCCCTGGCCCCCTCTCTTTCCTTACCTGCTGCAAAATTTTTTTTTTTTTTTTTTTTGGCGCCCCCCCGCCCCTTCTTTCTCCATCTCGCTCTGAGTGGCTCCCTGCCTCCCCGTCTTTTCAGGCCTCCCTCTCTCTGTCCTGTAGCCTGTGGCTACTTGTTCTTTCTCCGCCTCTCTCTGCCTGGCTCTGGCTCCGTTTTTATTTTTTTATTCCTCCTGCTCTGTTCTGTAGCCTGTCGGTATTTTGTCTTTCTCTGGCCCTCTTGGTCTGACTCCGTGTGTTACCGAAAAACGCGGTAAAATCGGAAACAACTCCTCAACGCCGATTTAGTATTAAAGAGCAGGCGTTCTTTGTTCACGGCGCCAGATGCACGGGGGATCGCTTCTCCTGGCGTGCGTCCCTCACACACCTTTCCCGTAGAATTTGTAGATCAAAATTTTACGTATTCATACATATTCATTATCGTCCTGTCTACTGATCGGTACAAACTGGCTCGTTCCGTATGTAAATCACTGCGCAGGCTCGGTGGTGGTCCGTGAGTCGGTGGTCGCGATCTCCCCCTGCCAGAATTGCCTTTTACCTTCTTGGCTCTTAATCTTGGCAGTCTTGGCTAGTTTTCTCAGTCCGCTACACGAAACCGCGTTTTGTCATCCTTTTCTGACAGAAGCACGTTGTCTGTTGTTCTGCTGACATTAACGATCGCCTAGGGACTAAAATGCAGATCGACAGATGCGCTGATTCGTACGCTCCGTGTTCCCGTAATGGAACACCGTCTCTGGTTGGTTGATTTCATCGCTTTGGTTACATTTCCCCCCTTTGGAAGTTTTGAAATAATCATTTTCTCAATACTTCCATCCTAGATCAATAATATTCCACTATGTCAGTTCAGTGTTTGGTTCATCTTCTCAAAGTTTTCACTTGATTGTGGTCTCTAGGGCATATGCAGGTTCCATTTTATACCCAAAATTTTATTAATTTGTTGAACTACCTCTGCAAAAAAATGTGGTCCTCTCCCAGAGGACATTCCTGTTGGCACTCTAAATCTTGGTATTATTTCTTTCAGCAACATTTTAACTACTACTCTAGCTTTGTTGGTGCAGCACGAGAAAGCTTCTGGCCAACTAGAAAATTTGTCCATCATCACTAACAAATACTGCTATATCTATTTTGTCTGGGTAACTCAGAGAACTTAATTTGCTAATAATTTCCGGGAGAATTTTTTGTTTTGTTACTCCTAAAGGTGGTTTCCTTTGGTTCAGGGGATTATTTCTAGGACAGATTGGACACTTAGCTACCATGGGTTTAATTATTCTTGTCATGCCTACACACGCTACAGATGCTTTTAAACTCAAAACCGTAGCATCTACACCCTAATGTGTTTGCTCATGCTTTTCTTTTGCAAGTTCTGTCATAACTTGTGGGGTTGTTATTATTATTACTTGTTTTTCTGGTGTTACCTACCATCTCTCTGTGTTTTGTGATGCTTCCAATTGTTCTGCTAATTGCTCATCCAATTTATTATAATAATCTCGGTTTCAACTTTGGAATGCCGATCTGTTTTACTGGTACTAGTGCAAGGATACCTTGCTCTGCAGTCCTCTTTGCAGCTTTATCTGTCAATCGTTTGCTTATGTTTACAGCCGTCTGGCCGAATCGATGAGCTTTGCAACGCTTTACCGCCACTTCTTTTGGTTTCTGCACGTCTTCCGGAAGTTGGAGAATGTCTTCTTTATGCTGTATCAATGATTCTTGGGCTGATGGCAGTCCTTTTTCCTTCCCAGTAGCTCCATGATCGTGGATCACACCAAATGCATGTTTGGAATCAGTCTAGATATTTATCCTTCGTCCTTCTGCCATTCGCAGAGCTCGCTTCAACGCTACCAATACTGCTTTCTGTGCTGAGGTGTTCGCAGGCAGCGCCCCTGACTCCATTCCCTCGGCGGTGATAACGACAGCATATCCGGCCATTCTCTTCTCGCCCAGAGCTGCTTCCATCTGTAAACAACTCCAGATCAGGATTTTCCCAGAGGTTTGTGTCTCAGGCCTGGTCTGCTGGAATAGACTTGTTCAATAGTTAGCAAGCGATCGTGTTCGAAATTGTCCGTAAGGTTTTCTGTTGTTAAAAACATACAGGATTCAGTATAGCAGTAGCCTTCGATTCCACATGGTCTTGTTCTAACAGAACAACTTGATATTTCAACATTCTGCTAAGGGATAGCCAACGACCCCCCTTTTGTTCTAAAACAGTCACCGCTATGTGCGGGACACATACTGTCATCTTTTGTCCCATTGTTAACTTTGGGGCTTCCTGGATCGGCAGCGCTGCTGTTGCCACTGCCCGTAAACATCCAGGCCATCTTTTACTCACGTGGTCGAGTTGTTTGGAGAAGTAGCCCACGGGTCTCTTCCAGGTTCCCAGTCGCTGTGTCAGCACTCCAAGGGCTAAATGTTGTCTTTCGTGGACAAACAGCTCAAAAGGTTTAGCGAAATCGGGTAGGCCTAATGCAGGGGCCATCACTGAGGCTCTTTTCAGTTCTTTGAATGCCGTTTGGCATCCGGGCGTCCAGGTTAAATATTTATCCTTTGATTCTTTCAGTGCCTCGTATAATGGTTTTACATACAGTCTGTAGTTCAGAATCCAGAGCTGACGCTATTTCACTATTTTCAGAAAAGCTCTCAGTTCCTTCGGGCCGCAAGGTTCGGGAATTTGACAAATAGTTTCTTTCTTTTCACTTTCTAATTGTCTTTGTCTCTGAGATATTTCAAATCCTAAATAAATGGCTGCTTCTTCTCCTATTTGGGTTTTGTTTCTGGAAACTCCGCATCTTCCTTGGCCCAGAAAATTTAAAAATTTCAAAACATTATTCTTTACTTTCTGCCACTATCAGAATGTCGTCTGCATTCTGTAACAGTATGCCTCTCCCTGGGTTCTGTTTTTTCTATACATTTCTATATTTCTAATTTTTTTTCTTGCCAGCTGAGTCCCAAATATCGTAGGACTAATTTTAAATCCTTGTGGAAGTACGGTCCATGTTAGCTGTGTCTTTCATTCTGTGGTGGGGCTTTCCCATTCCAAAGCAAATAGGCTTTGACTTTTTATGCCTGGAGGTATGCAAAAGAAGGCATCCTTCAAATCTAGTACAGTAAACCATTTATGCTCCTCCTTTAAAAGAGGTCAGTAAAGTGTATGGATTAGCTACTACCGGATGTAGATCTTGGACCACCTGAGATATAGCCCTTAAATCGTGAACCAGCTAATACTCTTTGCCTCTAGATTTCTTTACTGGCGGCACAGGAGTACTATATTCTGATTCACATTCTACTAAGAGCTCATATTCTGAAAAAAATTTATAATTAACTTCTCTAATCCTTTTCGAGCCTCTCGCTTAATACGGTATTGTTTTTGCCTTACCGGCTTGGCTCCAGGCTTTAAGGTTACTTTTACCGGCTCTGCCCGCTTAGGTCGCTCCGGAGCTCCGCTCGCTCAAACCAAAGGAATTACTACGTTTTCCACTTCTTCGGGAACCTGTTCCTCCCTGGAGGAATCCTGTAACATAAACGCTCTCGCCTCTGTGGCTTTTGATTCTGTTCTGGTATTAGTAATTTAATCTCTCCATCTTTAAAAGTTACTTGAGCATCTAATTTACTTAATAGATCTCATCATAACAGAGGCAGTGGACATTCAGGCATATACAGAAACTGGTGAGTTGCCCATTGCTTCTCCAATTTAAACTTTAATGGCTCTAAGAAAGGCTAATTTTTCTTTGCCCTGTCGCACTAACAACACCTACTGGTTTATGATCAACTTTCTCTTTACGTGTATTCAATACCAAAGAAGTGGCTCCCGTATCTACCAAAAATTCTATTTCTTCATTCCCTAGCTTCAGTGTAACCAGGTGTTCAGCTAGGGTTGATTCCTCTGGTCTCCTTCATGCCAAGCTACTTCAAGCATTTTACCCAGATCTCTGGATTCAGGTTCTTCTAGTTTCTGAAGGTTTTTTTACTCCCCCCCCCCACCCCCCCCAATCTGGGGCTGATTGTCTTATGAATATAGAGACCAACTGAATTGCTTTTTCTGTGTTTTTCTGGGTTCAAATGAGTATATTTTCTGGTGGTCACCTTCAGTCTTTCCATAAAGGCTGAAGGGGACTCCTTTAATTCTTGTCTCACTTAATAAATGGGTCAAAATTTATGGCTTTTGGCATTGCATGTCTTACTCCAAATAAAATCTGTCTCTGACATCTAGTCAACATTCCCCTGGGTCCTGGCTGATTAGGGTCCCACTCGGGATTTGTAGATGGAAAATTCTTATTCGTTGTTCTCTGTAAATTCCTGTTAGCATGTGCTCCCTGCACCTGCCTTCTGGCTGTATTCAATACTATTTTCTTGTCAGTTCCATCAAGTGAAGTATCCAGTATCACAAGTAGAGCAACATTTCAAGTTCTCACCACATTTTCCTCTTTTCAGAAACATTGCTGTAGAATCCTGTGGACATATCTCACGCTGTTTCTGCCACGCTGGATGATTCCACAGTGTAAAGAACAAATCAACATATGCCACTTCTTCCCATTTGCCTTCCCTTTTTACAAAACAACATTAATTGCAAGATGGTATGATATTGCAATGTCTCCTGTTCTGGCCATTCGTGCCCACCTTCCAATTGATACGTTGGGCACCAATGATTGCAATATTCAATTAATGGTTTCCGAGTTAGTGGGTCATCACCCCCGATGTCTTTCCAGTGCTTCAAAGTACATCCCAAAGGTGTTCTCTGTGGGATAGGTTTCTTACTCAGAAATGCTCCCATCTCCCAGTCGACTAGCAGTTGTGATAGTGCACTATCACAAATAGTAGTCAGAGGGACTCCAACCCCCGTTAGAGGTCTCACTGGGATCTGTAGCCCCCTGCTAGATATCCCTGGAGACTTCAACCCCCTGTTGAAGACCCCCCTACCCTCGGGTCCCGCTCCACAGGCTTTCGCCTAGCAGAGACTTACCAACCGAGGTACCTCTTGGCCCCAACCCTGCGTGGCTTTCGCCGTGCCTTACGGGCAGGCCTGTGGGACTCAAACCCACTATCCTGTCCTATGTGGGAAGCTAACGCCACATATTATTCTACCTAAGTTTCTTCTTAAACGAATGCCTTGTTTACTTCAGTCCAGGGGATCTTTCTCAGAATTCTCTGGCCTGGGGATCGGAAGCTCTCCCCAAGAATTCCTTGGGGCTGGCTGCAGGTCCCACGGTCCTGCGGATCCGTCGAGATTCAAAAGCAGGTTCCCATCTGGGGTGCCAAAACTGTTACCAAAAAACACGGTAAAATCGGAAATATCTATTCAACACCAATCTAGTATTAAAGAGCAGGCGTTCTTTATTCACGGCGCCAGATGCACGGGGGATCGCTCCTCCTGGCGTGCGTCCCTCACACACCTTTCCCGTAGAATTTGTAGATCAAAATTTTACGTATTCATACATATTCATTATCGTCCTGTCTACTGATCGGTACAAACTTGCTCGTTCCGTATGTAAATCGCTGCGCAGGCTCGGTGGTGGTCCGTGAGTCGGTGGTCGCGATCTCCCCCTGCCAGAATTGCCTTTTACCTTCTTGGCTCTTAATCTTGGCAGTCTTGGCTAGTTTTCTCAGTCCGCTACACGAAACCGCGTTTTGTCATCCTTTTCTGACAGAAGCACGTTGTCTGTTGTTCTGCTGACATTAACGATCGCCTAGGGACTAAAATGCAGATCGACAGATGCGCTGATTCGTACGCTCCGTGTTCCCGTAATGGAACACCGTCTCTGGTTGGTTGATTTCATCGCTTTGGTTACACCTGTTCCTGTTGTTCAGTTTCTTCTTTTTTGGCTTTGTGTGATTCTCTCTGTGATTCTGTTTTTCTCTGCCTCGCTTTTCCCAGCTCCCCGTCCCTCACTTTGAATACCCGTTATCCTTCACCAGCTCACTCTCCCTTGGTTGCCATCCCCGTTTCTGAGTTCCTCCTGCTTTGCCACGTAGCCCGTGACTTTTTTCTTAATCTCTCTCTGTCTGCCTCAACGCTCCCGCCGCGCTTTTTAGTTCGTCTGCTCTGCTCTGTACCCTGCTACTGTTACTTGCCTGCCTGAGTTCTTCTCTGTCCAGCTCCCTTTCCCTATTCTTGAATTCCTGTTCTTCCTGCACCCGCCGCTGTTCCCTGTGATCTCCGTCTCTCTCTGTCCAGCTCCCTGTCCCTAGGTTTTAATTCCTGCCTCTGCCCGCCGTAGCCCGTCTAGATTTTTCTCTCGGCCTCTCTCTCTGTCCAGCTCCCCCTCTCTGTGTTCTAATTCCACGTTCTCTGTCACGTAGACCCGTGCTATTTGTTTGTCCTCATCTCTCTCTGTCCAGCTCCTTGCTGCTATGTTTTATTTCTTCCCTCTCTGTCTGTCTTTGTAGCCCATTGCCGTTGTGTGTTTTTTTTTTTTTTTTTTCCTACTTGTTTCTTCATGTGTCTCTGTCTGCCTCCCAGTGCCTGATCTTTAATTCCTCCTTCCCTGTAGGCCGCTGTTCCTTTTTTCCATTCTACATTGTGTTCTCTTTGGTCTCCTGTTCTTATTCATCGATTCCCTCCTCGCCGCCCTGTGGCTTGTCCCCATTTTATTGTTGCGCCTCTCTCCCTCTCTCTGGCTTCTTGCCCCTGTTTTGAAAATTCCTCCCTCTCTTCTCTCTTCCCTGTTGGCCGTGTGATCTTCAGCCTTTCTCCATCTCTTTCTGCCCAGCTCTCTGTGTCTATTCATTAATTCTTCCCTCTCTGCCCTGTAGCCTGTAGCTTTTGTCCTTTCTCCATCTTGCTGTCTCTGGCTTCCCCATGACCCTGTTTTAGAATTGTTTCTCTCTCCTTTCTGTACGCATTGCGATTCCTTTTGCTCCCCATCTCCCTTTGTTTTGGGTGGTTTTTTTTGTTGTTGTTTCTCTGGCTCCCTGTCCCTAATTCTTAATTCTCTGCCTTCTCGTGCTCTGTACCACGTAGCCCCATGGTTTGTTTTGTGGTGTTCCCTCCCCGGCCCCTTCCCTCCGTTGTTGGCTGTCTCGGCTCCCTGTCCCCGTGGCTTCATTCTTCCCTTTCTGCCCTGTTCTTGTCGCTTGTCTTGTCTGTCTCCATCGCGCTCGGTCCAGCTTCCTGCCCCTATTCTTCTTTCCTCCCTCGCTGTCGTGCTGCCTGCCCCAGGTTCTTTGTGCGTCTCCAGCCTGCTCCTCTTCCTTCTTTGTTGGTCTGTGTCCTGCTCTTCCCTCTTTCTGCTGCCTCTCTTCCCCTCTCTCTGCTGCTTGTATCTCCACCTCCGTCAGGCTCCCTGTCCTTCTCTGGCCGTCCTGTTCCCTGCCTCGTGCCTTCTCACTACACGCACACACGCCCCCCCGCCCCCGTCCAGCTGGCTGCCGCTCTTCTCTTCTCTCTTCCTAATGTCCTGTGCCCTGCTCCTCACCTTTGGTGGCCTCCCCCTCTGCCCAGCAGCCTGTCGCTCCAGGAGCCGGGCGACGGACGGTCCCTTCCCTGCCAAACGCGGACAAGCGCGTGCCGTGGTTTAGCCCCAGCTGGCAACTCTGCACCAGGGAGCTGCTTGCTCGCTCCACCCTCAGTGGGCTGGGGGAGAGAGCTGGAAGGGTAAAAGTGAGAAAAATCATGGGCTGAGCTCAAGACTGTTTAATAGGTAAAGCAAAAGCTGTGCGTGGAAGCAAAGCAAGGAATTAATTCACTCCTCCTTTTCGGCGGGCAGGTGTTGAGCCACCTCTGGGAAAGCAGGGCTCTGTCATGTGTCATGGTTACTTAGGGAGAGAAATGCCGTAGCCCCCCCCCCCCCAAGGACTCCCCCTTCTTCCCCCAGCTGCGTGTGCTGAGCATGATGTCAAATGGTATGGAATATCCCTTTGGTCAGTTAGCTGGGAAAGCTTTCCCAGCTGTCCCAGCCTACTTGCTGGTGGGGCACTGAGAGAACCAGAAGAGGCCCTGACTGTGGAAGCAGTGCTCAGCAAGAACCAAAACATCTCTACATTATTAACGGTGTTTTGAGCATAAATCCAAAACGTATCCCTTCCTAGCTACTGTGGAGAAAATGAGCACTATCCCAGCCACCACCAGCTCCGTGCGGCTGCGGCAACGGCGGCCGAGGTGGCCTTGGGGCAGGGGGAGCGTTGGGGACCCTGAGCCACGAATCGCTCCTGGGACTTGTTACGTGCGCGCCTGCACCAACAGCTGCCCTCTCCTTTGGCCTGAGGGCTGCGTTTGCGCTCCCTTGGCGTGGGGCAAGGGGCTGTGATGGAGCCCGGGGGAGGAGGTGGTGCACTGTGGGGGTGAGGGGAGGGGGCCCCCCGTTGCTGCTGCGCCTCAGCTGTGGGCGGGGTCTGGCTGGAGGAGCCCCAGGTGCGGGCAGTGGGGCTGGCGGTGCCGGCTCCTCCCTGGAAAAGGGGTGGTGCCCTGCTCCGGGGGGCCAGTGTGAGCCGAGGGCGGGGCGGAGCGGAGCTGTGGCCGAGCGTCAGCGGGCTGCGAGTGTAGCGAGGGAGGAGGTGAGCGGGGGCTGGGTGGGGGGCCGCTGCGTGCCGGGTCAAGCCCCGAGGAGGGCTGCGGCGGGGCAGCGGCGGGTCGGAGCGGGCGGTGGGGAGAGCGAGGCTGTGCTGAGGGCTCGGTGGGGCTTCCGGGTGCATCGGCGGGAGGGGCGGTGCCCCGCAGGGTGAGAGAGCGGGGAGGGCGGGCTCGCGGCGTGGCGGGAGCTGTGGTGGTGCGTGTGGCGGCTGGGCGGGCGGCCGTGTTGTGGCGCAGAGCATGGCGGGAGCTGTAGTCCTTGCGGCGGGGGGCTGCCGGGCGGCCGTGTTGTGGCGCAGAGCATGCCGGGAGCTGTAGTCCTTGTGGCGGGGGGCTGCCGGGCGGCCGTGTTGTGGCGCAGAGCGTGCCGGGAGCTGTAGTCCTTGTGGCGGGGGGCTGCCGGGCTGCCGTGTTGTGGCGCAGAGCGTGCCGGGAGCTGTAGTCCTTGCGGCGGGGGGCTGCCGGGCGGCCGTGTTGTGGCGCAGAGCGTGCCGGGAGCTGTAGTCCTTGCGGCGGGGGGCTGCCGGGCGGCCGTGTTGTGGCGCAGAGCGTGCCGGGAGCTGTAGTCCTTGTGGCGGGGGGCTGCCGGGCGGCCGTGTTGTGGCGCAGAGCATGGCGGGAGCTGTAGTCCTTGTGGCGGGGGGCTGCCGGGCGGCCGTGTTGTGGCGCAGAGCATGGCGGGAGCTGTAGTCCTTGCGGCGGGGGGCTGCCGGGCGGCCGTGTTGTGGCGCAGAGCATGCCGGGAGCTGTAGTCCTTGCGGCGGGGGGCTACCGGGCGGCCGTGTTGTGGCGCAGAGCGTGCCGGGAGCTGTAGTCCTGGCGCAGTGGCTGCCGGCCCTGTCACGTGGCTCGCCGGGGCGCGGCGGGAGGCGCGGTGTTCCGGCGCTCGGGTGCCGGGCGGCCGTGCCGCGTACGGTAGGCGCGGTGTATTTTGGGGGTTGGATTCGTGTTGATTTCTGGGGGCTTCCAGGTGCGGCCGCTCCCCGAGAAGCGGTGAGTTCCCCGGGAGCTGACAGAAGGGAAGAGGGAAAGGAGGAGGACCTTTTCCCCCTGCCCAGGGCGCAGATGATGGCCGCCGCCTCCCCGGCTCACCGGAGCTCCCGCTCAGCCTCCCCTGGCCCCGCCCTTGCCCCGTGCGCCTGCCCCCAGCCCCGGCACCTCCCCTGAAGCGTGCTGCGTAGCCCTTGGCCGCCCCCAGGCCCTGTCGTGAAGGCAGCGAGCCGGCCCTCGAGCGCACTGGATTCCCCCTCGGCGCAGGGGCCCTTAGCAGTAGCGTGGGGAAGGGGCGGTGTGTCCAGAAGCCCCTGCGCAAGGAGGGGCTTTGGCCAGGGTCGATCGACGGTAATGACGGTCGCTGTTTCTTCTTTCCCTCTCCCAGAGACCGTGCTGAGGACGTGGTTGTCTGTCCTTCCCCCGGGGATGCCGTTGACTGCAGCCGTCTCAGGCTTGCGTGGCTTCTCTCTGCCCGGCGTTGCCATCCTCGCAGCGCGGGGGCGAAAAGGGACACACAGAGCCCTTCCCGGCTGTGGACAGGAGCTGCCTCGGCTGAAGCTGGAGACGCCAACGAAAGGTAAAGCAGAAGAAACTGAAGGCGCTCTGGCTGCCAGCTGCCTTCCTGCCGCAGGCGAGAGAGAGCCTGTCCCTGCAGGTGAGGGAGGGAGGATCCCCCTTCGTAGCCCGCAGCGGGCCAGGCCACCAACGTGCACCGCAGGGTCTGTACGCGTAACCGGGAGTTGGGTACGGGCGTGTAGTGCACGAGCGAGCTAGGCTACGTGCCTAGGAAGCCTCATCTCGTAAGAGCGGTAAGACACCCATGTATCCTCTTTAGGTGGAGGACGGCCTAGAGTCTGGAGCTGCAGAAGAGGCAGGGCGGAGAGGAGGGGAAAGAAGCATCTGAACGGCTAAATTGTGCCAGCAGCGCTGAGAGCGAGAGTCGCGGTGAGTCCTGGGCCACTGGGGCCCCGTTGCCTCTCTTGTGCGTCCTGGGCCCTCCCTGTCTCTCCCCCCTGGCCCCCTCTCTTTCCTTACCTGCTGCAAAATTTTTTTTTTTTTTTTTTTTGGCGCCCCCCCGCCCCTTCTTTCTCCATCTCGCTCTGAGTGGCTCCCTGCCTCCCCGTCTTTTCAGGCCTCCCTCTCTCTGTCCTGTAGCCTGTGGCTACTTGTTCTTTCTCCGCCTCTCTCTGCCTGGCTCTGGCTCCGTTTTTATTTTTTTATTCCTCCTGCTCTGTTCTGTAGCCTGTCGGTATTTTGTCTTTCTCTGGCCCTCTTGGTCTGACTCCGTGTGTTACCGAAAAACGCGGTAAAATCGGAAACAACTCCTCAACGCCGATTTAGTATTAAAGAGCAGGCGTTCTTTGTTCACGGCGCCAGATGCACGGGGGATCGCTTCTCCTGGCGTGCGTCCCTCACACACCTTTCCCGTAGAATTTGTAGATCAAAATTTTACGTATTCATACATATTCATTATCGTCCTGTCTACTGATCGGTACAAACTGGCTCGTTCCGTATGTAAATCACTGCGCAGGCTCGGTGGTGGTCCGTGAGTCGGTGGTCGCGATCTCCCCCTGCCAGAATTGCCTTTTACCTTCTTGGCTCTTAATCTTGGCAGTCTTGGCTAGTTTTCTCAGTGCGCTACACGAAACCGCGTTTTGTCATCCTTTTCTGACAGAAGCACGTTGTCTGTTGTTCTGCTGACATTAACGATCGCCTAGGGACTAAAATGCAGATCGACAGATGCGCTGATTCGTACGCTCCGTGTTCCCGTAATGGAACACCGTCTCTGGTTGGTTGATTTCATCGCTTTGGTTACATTTCCCCCCTTTGGAAGTTTTGAAATAATCATTTTCTCAATACTTCCATCCTAGATCAATAATATTCCACTATGTCAGTTCAGTGTTTGGTTCATCTTCTCAAAGTTTTCACTTGATTGTGGTCTCTAGGGCATATGCAGGTTCCATTTTATACCCAAAATTTTATTAATTTGTTGAACTACCTCTGCAAAAAAATGTGGTCCTCTCCCAGAGGACATTCCTGTTGGCACTCTAAATCTTGGTATTATTTCTTTCAGCAACATTTTAACTACTACTCTAGCTTTGTTGGTGCAGCACGAGAAAGCTTCTGGCCAACTAGAAAATTTGTCCATCATCACTAACAAATACTGCTATATCTATTTTGTCTGGGTAACTCAGAGAACTTAATTTGCTAATAATTTCCGGGAGAATTTTTTGTTTTGTTACTCCTAAAGGTGGTTTCCTTTGGTTCAGGGGATTATTTCTAGGACAGATTGGACACTTAGCTACCATGGGTTTAATTATTCTTGTCATGCCTACACACGCTACAGATGCTTTTAAACTCAAAACCGTAGCATCTACACCCTAATGTGTTTGCTCATGCTTTTCTTTTGCAAGTTCTGTCATAACTTGTGGGGTTGTTATTATTATTACTTGTTTTTCTGGTGTTACCTACCATCTCTCTGTGTTTTGTGATGCTTCCAATTGTTCTGCTAATTGCTCATCCAATTTATTATAATAATCTCGGTTTCAACTTTGGAATGCCGATCTGTTTTACTGGTACTAGTGCAAGGATACCTTGCTCTGCAGTCCTCTTTGCAGCTTTATCTGTCAATCGTTTGCTTATGTTTACAGCCGTCTGGCCGAATCGATGAGCTTTGCAACGCTTTACCGCCACTTCTTTTGGTTTCTGCACGTCTTCCGGAAGTTGGAGAATGTCTTCTTTATGCTGTATCAATGATTCTTGGGCTGATGGCAGTCCTTTTTCCTTCCCAGTAGCTCCATGATCGTGGATCACACCAAATGCATGTTTGGAATCAGTCTAGATATTTATCCTTCGTCCTTCTGCCATTCGCAGAGCTCGCTTCAACGCTACCAATACTGCTTTCTGTGCTGAGGTGTTCGCAGGCAGCGCCCCTGACTCCATTCCCTCGGCGGTGATAACGACAGCATATCCGGCCATTCTCTTCTCGCCCAGAGCTGCTTCCATCTGTAAACAACTCCAGATCAGGATTTTCCCAGAGGTTTGTGTCTCAGGCCTGGTCTGCTGGAATAGACTTGTTCAATAGTTAGCAAGCGATCGTGTTCGAAATTGTCCGTAAGGTTTTCTGTTGTTAAAAACATACAGGATTCAGTATAGCAGTAGTCTTCGATTCCACATGGTCTTGTTCTAACAGAACAACTTGATATTTCAACATTCTGCTAAGGGATAGCCAACGACCCCCCTTTTGTTCTAAAACAGTCACCGCTATGTGCGGGACACATACTGTCATCTTTTGTCCCATTGTTAACTTTGGGGCTTCCTGGATCGGCAGCGCTGCTGTTGCCACTGCCCGTAAACATCCAGGCCATCTTTTACTCACGTGGTCGAGTTGTTTGGAGAAGTAGCCCACGGGTCTCTTCCAGGTTCCCAGTCGCTGTGTCAGCACTCCAAGGGCTAAATGTTGTCTTTCGTGGACAAACAGCTCAAAAGGTTTAGCGAAATCGGGTAGGCCTAATGCAGGGGCCATCACTGAGGCTCTTTTCAGTTCTTTGAATGCCGTTTGGCATCCGGGCGTCCAGGTTAAATATTTATCCTTTGATTCTTTCAGTGCCTCGTATAATGGTTTTACATACAGTCTGTAGTTCAGAATCCAGAGCTGACGCTATTTCACTATTTTCAGAAAAGCTCTCAGTTCCTTCGGGCCGCAAGGTTCGGGAATTTGACAAATAGTTTCTTTCTTTTCACTTTCTAATTGTCTTTGTCTCTGAGATATTTCAAATCCTAAATAAATGGCTGCTTCTTCTCCTATTTGGGTTTTGTTTCTGGAAACTCCGCATCTTCCTTGGCCCAGAAAATTTAAAAATTTCAAAACATTATTCTTTACTTTCTGCCACTATCAGAATGTCGTCTGCATTCTGTAACAGTATGCCTCTCCCTGGGTTCTGTTTTTTCTATACATTTCTATATTTCTAATTTTTTTTCTTGCCAGCTGAGTCCCAAATATCGTAGGACTAATTTTAAATCCTTGTGGAAGTACGGTCCATGTTAGCTGTGTCTTTCATTCTGTGGTGGGGCTTTCCCATTCCAAAGCAAATAGGCTTTGACTTTTTATGCCTGGAGGTATGCAAAAGAAGGCATCCTTCAAATCTAGTACAGTAAACCATTTATGCTCCTCCTTTAAAAGAGGTCAGTAAAGTGTATGGATTAGCTACTACCGGATGTAGATCTTGGACCACCTGAGATATAGCCCTTAAATCGTGAACCAGCTAATACTCTTTGCCTCTAGATTTCTTTACTGGCGGCACAGGAGTACTATATTCTGATTCACATTCTACTAAGAGCTCATATTCTGAAAAAAATTTATAATTAACTTCTCTAATCCTTTTCGAGCCTCTCGCTTAATACGGTATTGTTTTTGCCTTACCGGCTTGGCTCCAGGCTTTAAGGTTACTTTTACCGGCTCTGCCCGCTTAGGTCGCTCCGGAGCTCCGCTCGCTCAAACCAAAGGAATTACTACGTTTTCCACTTCTTCGGGAACCTGTTCCTCCCTGGAGGAATCCTGTAACATAAACGCTCTCGCCTCTGTGGCTTTTGATTCTGTTCTGGTATTAGTAATTTAATCTCTCCATCTTTAAAAGTTACTTGAGCATCTAATTTACTTAATAGATCTCATCATAACAGAGGCAGTGGACATTCAGGCATATACAGAAACTGGTGAGTTGCCCATTGCTTCTCCAATTTAAACTTTAATGGCTCTAAGAAAGGCTAATTTTTCTTTGCCCTGTCGCACTAACAACACCTACTGGTTTATGATCAACTTTCTCTTTACGTGTATTCAATACCAAAGAAGTGGCTCCCGTATCTACCAAAAATTCTATTTCTTCATTCCCTAGCTTCAGTGTAACCAGGTGTTCAGCTAGGGTTGATTCCTCTGGTCTCCTTCATGCCAAGCTACTTCAAGCATTTTACCCAGATCTCTGGATTCAGGTTCTTCTAGTTTCTGAAGGTTTTTTTACTCCCCCCCCCCACCCCCCCCAATCTGGGGCTGATTGTCTTATGAATATAGAGACCAACTGAATTGCTTTTTCTGTGTTTTTCTGGGTTCAAATGAGTATATTTTCTGGTGGTCACCTTCAGCCTTTCCATAAAGGCTGAAGGGGGGGACTCCTTTAATTCTTGTCTCACTTAATAAATGGGTCAAAATTTATGGCTTTTGGCATTGCATGTCTTACTCCAAATAAAATCAGTCTCTGACATCTAGTCAACATTCCCCTGGGTCCTGGCTGATTAGGGTCCCACTCGGGATTTGTAGATGGAAAATTCTTATTCGTTGTTCTCTGTAAATTCCTGTTAGCATGTGCTCCCTGCACCTGCCTTCTGGCTGTATTCAATACTATTTTCTTGTCAGTTCCATCAAGTGAAGTATCCAGTATCACAAGTAGAGCAACATTTCAAGTTCTCACCACATTTTCCTCTTTTCAGAAACATTGCTGTAGAATCCTGTGGACATATCTCACGCTGTTTCTGCCACGCTGGATGATTCCACAGTGTAAAGAACAAATCAACATATGCCACTTCTTCCCATTTGCCTTCCCTTTTTACAAAACAACATTAATTGCAAGATGGTATGATATTGCAATGTCTCCTGTTCTGGCCATTCGTGCCCACCTTCCAATTGATACGTTGGGCACCAATGATTGCAATATTCAATTACTGGTTTCCGAGTTAGTGGGTCATCACCCCCGATGTCTTTGCAGTGCTTCAAAGTACATCCCAAAGGTGTTCTCTGTGGGATAGGTTTCTTACTCAGAAATGCTCCCATCTCCCAGTCGACTAGCAGTTGTGATAGTGCACTATCACAAATAGTAGTCAGAGGGACTCCAACCCCCGTTAGAGGTCTCACTGGGATCTGTAGCCCCCTGCTAGATATCCCTGGAGACTTCAACCCCCTGTTGAAGACCCCCCTACCCTCGGGTCCCGCTCCACAGGCTTTCGCCTAGCAGAGACTTACCAACCGAGGTACCTCTTGGCCCCAACCCTGCGTGGCTTTCGCCGCGCCTTACGGGCAGGCCTGTGGGACTCAAACCCACTATCCTGTCCTATGTGGGAAGCTAACGCCACATATTATTCTACCTAAGTTTCTTCTTAAACGAATGCCTTGTTTACTTCAGTCCAGGGGATCTTTCTCAGAATTCTCTGGCCTGGGGATCGGAAGCTCTCCCCAAGAATTCCTTGGGGCTGGCTGCAGGTCCCACGGTCCTGCGGATCCGTCGAGATTCAAAAGCAGGTTCCCATCTGGGGTGCCAAAACTGTTACCAAAAAACACGGTAAAATCGGAAATATCTATTCAACACCAATCTAGTATTAAAGAGCAGGCGTTCTTTATTCACGGCGCCAGATGCACGGGGGATCGCTCCTCCTGGCGTGCGTCCCTCACACACCTTTCCCGTAGAATTTGTAGATCAAAATTTTACGTATTCATACATATTCATTATCGTCCTGTCTACTGATTGGTACAAACTTGCTCGTTCCGTATGTAAATCACTGCGCAGGCTCGGTGGTGGTCCGTGAGTCGGTGGTCGCGATCTCCCCCTGCCAGAATTGCCTTTTACCTTCTTGGCTCTTAATCTTGGCAGTCTTGGCTAGTTTTCTCAGTGCGCTACACGAAACCGCGTTTTGTCATCCTTTTCTGACAGAAGCACGTTGTGTGTTGTTCTGCTGACATTAACGATCGCCTAGGGACTAAAATGCAGATCGACAGATGCGCTGATTCGTACGCTCCGTGTTCCCGTAATGGAACACCGTCTCTGGTTGGTTGATTTCATCGCTTTGGTTACACCTGTTCCTGTTGTTCAGTTTCTTCTTTTTTGGCTTTGTGTGATTCTCTCTGTGATTCTGTTTTTCTCTGCCTCGCTTTTCCCAGCTCCCCGTCCCTCACTTTGAATACCCGTTATCCTTCACCAGCTCACTCTCCCTTGGTTGCCATCCCCGTTTCTGAGTTCCTCCTGCTTTGCCACGTAGCCCGTGACTTTTTTCTTAATCTCTCTCTGTCTGCCTCAACGCTCCCGCCGCGCTTTTTAGTTCGTCTGCTCTGCTCTGTACCCTGCTACTGTTACTTGCCTGCCTGAGTTCTTCTCTGTCCAGCTCCCTTTCCCTATTCTTGAATTCCTGTTCTTCCTGCACCCGCCGCTGTTCCCTGTGATCTCCGTCTCTCTCTGTCCAGCTCCCTGTCCCTAGGTTTTAATTCCTGCCTCTGCCCGCCGTAGCCCGTCTAGATTTTTCTCTCGGCCTCTCTCTCTGTCCGGCTCCCCCTCTCTGTGTTCTAATTCCACGTTCTCTGTCACGTAGACCCGTGCTATTTGTTTGTCCTCATCTCTCTCTGTCCAGCTCCTTGCTGCTATGTTTTATTTCTTCCCTCTCTGTCTGTCTTTGTAGCCCATTGCCGTTGTGTGTTTTTTTTTTTTTTTTTTCCTACTTGTTTCTTCATGTGTCTCTGTCTGCCTCCCAGTGCCTGATCTTTAATTCCTCCTTCCCTGTAGGCCGCTGTTCCTTTTTTCCATTCTACATTGTGTTCTCTTTGGTCTCCTGTTCTTATTCATCGATTCCCTCCTCGCCGCCCTGTGGCTTGTCCCCATTTTATTGTTGCGCCTCTCTCCCTCTCTCTGGCTTCTTGCCCCTGTTTTGAAAATTCCTCCCTCTCTTCTCTCTTCCCTGTTGGCCGTGTGATCTTCAGCCTTTCTCCATCTCTTTCTGCCCAGCTCTCTGTGTCTATTCATTAATTCTTCCCTCTCTGCCCTGTAGCCTGTAGCTTTTGTCCTTTCTCCATCTTGCTGTCTCTGGCTTCCCCATGACCCTGTTTTAGAATTGTTTCTCTCTCCTTTCTGTACGCATTGCGATTCCTTTTGCTCCCCATCTCCCTTTGTTTTGGGTGGTTTTTTTTGTTGTTGTTTCTCTGGCTCCCTGTCCCTAATTCTTAATTCTCTGCCTTCTCGTGCTCTGTACCACGTAGCCCCATGGTTTGTTTTGTGGTGTTCCCTCCCCGGCCCCTTCCCTCCGTTGTTGGCTGTCTCGGCTCCCTGTCCCCGTGGCTTCATTCTTCCCTTTCTGCCCTGTTCTTGTCGCTTGTCTTGTCTGTCTCCATCGCGCTCGGTCCAGCTTCCTGCCCCTATTCTTCTTTCCTCCCTCGCTGTCGTGCTGCCTGCCCCAGGTTCTTTGTGCGTCTCCAGCCTGCTCCTCTTCCTTCTTTGTTGGTCTGTGTCCTGCTCTTCCCTCTTTCTGCTGCCTCTCTTCCCCTCTCTCTGCTGCTTGTATCTCCACCTCCGTCAGGCTCCCTGTCCTTCTCTGGCCGTCCTGTTCCCTGCCTCGTGCCTTCTCACTACACGCACACACGCCCCCCCGCCCCCGTCCAGCTGGCTGCCGCTCTTCTCTTCTCTCTTCCTACTGTCCTGTGCCCTGCTCCTCACCTTTGGTGGCCTCCCCCTCTGCCCAGCAGCCTGTCGCTCCAGGAGCCGGGCGACGGACGGTCCCTTCCCTGCCAAACGCGGACAAGCGCGTGCCGTGGTTTAGCCCCAGCTGGCAACTCTGCACCAGGGAGCTGCTTGCTCGCTCCACCCTCAGTGGGCTGGGGGAGAGAGCTGGAAGGGTAAAAGTGAGAAAAATCATGGGCTGAGCTCAAGACTGTTTAATAGGTAAAGCAAAAGCTGTGCGTGGAAGCAAAGCAAGGAATTAATTCACTCCTCCTTTTCGGCGGGCAGGTGTTGAGCCACCTCTGGGAAAGCAGGGCTCTGTCATGTGTCATGGTTACTTAGGGAGAGAAATGCCGTAGCCCCCCCCCCCCAAGGACTCCCCCTTCTTCCCCCAGCTGCGTGTGCTGAGCATGATGTCAAATGGTATGGAATATCCCTTTGGTCAGTTAGCTGGGAAAGCTTTCCCAGCTGTCCCAGCCTACTTGCTGGTGGGGCACTGAGAGAACCAGAAGAGGCCCTGACTGTGGAAGCAGTGCTCAGCAAGAACCAAAACATCTCTACATTATTAACGGTGTTTTGAGCATAAATCCAAAACGTATCCCTTCCTAGCTACTGTGGAGAAAATGAGCACTATCCCAGCCACCACCAGCTCCGTGCGGCTGCGGCAACGGCGGCCGAGGTGGCCTTGGGGCAGGGGGAGCGTTGGGGACCCTGAGCCACGAATCGCTCCTGGGACTTGTTACGTGCGCGCCTGCACCAACAGCTGCCCTCTCCTTTGGCCTGAGGGCTGCGTTTGCGCTCCCTTGGCGTGGGGCAAGGGGCTGTGATGGAGCCCGGGGGAGGAGGTGGTGCACTGTGGGGGTGAGGGGAGGGGGCCCCCCGTTGCTGCTGCGCCTCAGCTGTGGGCGGGGTCTGGCTGGAGGAGCCCCAGGTGCGGGCAGTGGGGCTGGCGGCGCCGGCTCCTCCCTGGAAAAGGGGTGGTGCCCTGCTCCGGGGGGCCAGTGCGAGCCGAGGGCGGAGCGGAGCGGAGCTGTGGCCGAGCGTCAGCGGGCTGCGAGTGTAGCGAGGGAGGAGGTGAGCGGGGGCTGGGTGGGGGGCCGCTGCGTGCCGGGTCAAGCCCCGAGGAGGGCTGCGGCGGGGCAGCGGCGGGTCGGAGCGGGCGGTGGGGAGAGCGAGGCTGTGCTGAGGGCTCGGTGGGGCTTCCGGGTGCATCGGCGGGAGGGTCGGTGCCCCGCAGGGTGAGAGAGCGGGGAGGGCGGGCTCGCGGCGTGGCGGGAGCTGTGGTGGTGCGTGTGGCGGCTGGGCGGGCGGCCGTGTTGTGGCGCAGAGCATGGCGGGAGCTGTAGTCCTTGTGGCGGGGGGCTGCCGGGCGGCCATGTTGTGGCGCAGAGCATGCCGGGAGCTGTAGTCCTTGTGGCGGGGGGCTGCCGGGCGGCCGTGTTGTGGCGCAGAGCATGGCGGGAGCTGTGGTGGTGCGTGTGGCGGCTGGGCGGGCGGCCGTGTTGTGGCGCAGAGCATGGCGGGAGCTGTAGGCCTTGTGGCGCGCGGCTCCCGGGCGGCCGTGTTGTGGCGCAGAGCATGCCGGGAGCTGTAGTCCTTGCGGCGGGGGGCTGCCGGGCGGCCGTGTTGTGGCGCAGAGCATGCCGGGAGCTGTAGTCCTTGTGGCGGGGGGCTGCCGGGCGGCCGTGTTGTGGCGCAGAGCGTGCCGGGAGCTGTAGTCCTTGCGGCGGGGGGCTGCCGGGCGGCCGTGTTGTGGCGCAGAGCGTGCCGGGAGCTGTAGTCCTGGCGCAGTGGCTGCCGGCCCTGTCACGTGGCTCGCCGGGGCGCGGCGGGAGGCGCGGTGTTCCGGCGCTCGGGTGCCGGGCGGCCGTGCCGCGTACGGTAGGCGCGGTGTATTTTTGGGGTTGGATTCGTGTTGATTTCTGGGGGCTTCCAGGTGCGGCCGCTCCCCGAGAAGCGGTGAGTTCCCCGGGAGCTGACAGAAGGGAAGAGGGAAAGGAGGAGGACCTTTTCCCCCTGCCCAGGGCGCAGATGATGGCCGCCGCCTCCCCGGCTCACCGGAGCTCCCGCTCAGCCTCCCCTGGCCCCCCCCTTGCCCCGTGTGCCTGCCCGCAGCCCCGGCACCTCCCCTGAAGCGTGCTGCGTAGCCCTTGGCCGCCCCCAGGCCCTGTCGTGAAGGCAGCGAGCCGGCCCTCGAGCGCACTGGATTCCCCCTCGGCGCAGGGGCCCTTAGCAGTAGCGCGGGGAAGGGGCGGTGTGTCCAGAAGCCCCTGCGCAAGGAGGGGCTTTGGCCAGGGTCGATCGACGGTAATGACGGTCGCTGTTTCTTCTTTCCCTCTCCCAGAGACCGTGCTGAGGACGTGGTTGTCTGTCCTTCCCCCGGGGATGCCGTTGACTGCGGCCGTCTCAGGCTTGCGTGGCTTCTCTCTGCCCGGCGTTGCCATCCTCGCAGCGCGGGGGCGAAAAGGGACACACAGAGCCCTTCCCGGCTGTGGACAGGAGCTGCCTCGGCTGAAGCTGGAGACGCCAACGAAAGGTAAAGCAGAAGAAACTGAAGGCGCTCTGGCTGCCAGCTGCCTTCCTGCCGCAGGCAAGAGAGAGCCTGTCCCTGCAGGTGAGGGAGGGAGGATCCCCCTTCGTAGCCCGCAGCGGGCCAGGCCACCAACGTGCACCGCAGGGTCTGTACGCGTAACCGGGAGTTGGGTACGGGCGTGTAGTGCACGAGCGAGCTAGGCTACGTGCCTAGGAAGCCTCATCTCGTAAGAGCGGTAAGACACCCATGTATCCTCTTTAGGTGGAGGACGGCCTAGAGTCTGGAGCTGCAGAAGAGGCAGGGCGGAGAGGAGGGGAAAGAAGCATCTGAACGGCTAAATTGTGCCAGCAGCGCTGAGAGCGAGAGTCGCGGTGAGTCCTGGGCCACTGGGGCCCCGTTGCCTCTCTTGTGCGTCCTGGGCCCTCCCTGTCTCTCCCCCCTGGCCCCCTCTCTTTCCTTACCTGCTGCAAAATTTTTTTTTTTTTTTTTTTTGGCGCCCCCCCGCCCCTTCTTTCTCCATCTCGCTCTGAGTGGCTCCCTGCCTCCCCGTCTTTTCAGGCCTCCCTCTCTCTGTCCTGTAGCCTGTGGCTACTTGTTCTTTCTCCGCCTCTCTCTGCCTGGCTCTGGCTCCGTTTTTATTTTTTTATTCCTCCTGCTCTGTTCTGTAGCCTGTCGGTATTTTGTCTTTCTCTGGCCCTCTTGGTCTGACTCCGTGTGTTACCGAAAAACGCGGTAAAATCGGAAACAACTCCTCAACGCCGATTTAGTATTAAAGAGCAGGCGTTCTTTGTTCACGGCGCCAGATGCACGGGGGATCGCTTCTCCTGGCGTGCGTCCCTCACACACCTTTCCCGTAGAATTTGTAGATCAAAATTTTACGTATTCATACATATTCATTATCGTCCTGTCTACTGATCGGTACAAACTGGCTCGTTCCGTATGTAAATCACTGCGCAGGCTCGGTGGTGGTCCGTGAGTCGGTGGTCGCGATCTCCCCCTGCCAGAATTGCCTTTTACCTTCTTGGCTCTTAATCTTGGCAGTCTTGGCTAGTTTTCTCAGTGCGCTACACGAAACCGCGTTTTGTCATCCTTTTCTGACAGAAGCACGTTGTCTGTTGTTCTGCTGACATTAACGATCGCCTAGGGACTAAAATGCAGATCGACAGATGCGCTGATTCGTACGCTCCGTGTTCCCGTAATGGAACACCGTCTCTGGTTGGTTGATTTCATCGCTTTGGTTACATTTCCCCCCTTTGGAAGTTTTGAAATAATCATTTTCTCAATACTTCCATCCTAGATCAATAATATTCCACTATGTCAGTTCAGTGTTTGGTTCATCTTCTCAAAGTTTTCACTTGATTGTGGTCTCTAGGGCATATGCAGGTTCCATTTTATACCCAAAATTTTATTAATTTGTTGAACTACCTCTGCAAAAAAATGTGGTCCTCTCCCAGAGGACATTCCTGTTGGCACTCTAAATCTTGGTATTATTTCTTTCAGCAACATTTTAACTACTACTCTAGCTTTGTTGGTGCAGCACGAGAAAGCTTCTGGCCAACTAGAAAATTTGTCCATCATCACTAACAAATACTGCTATATCTATTTTGTCTGGGTAACTCAGAAAACTTAATTTGCTAATAATTTCCGGGAGAATTTTTTGTTTTGTTACTCCTAAAGGTGGTTTCCTTTGGTTCAGGGGATTATTTCTAGGACAGATTGGACACTTAGCTACCATGGGTTTAACTGTTCTTGTCATGCCTACACACGCTACAGATGCTTTTAAACTCAAAACCGTAGCATCTACACCCTAATGTGTTTGCTCATGCTTTTCTTTTGCAAGTTCTGTCATAACTTGTGGGGTTGTTATTATTATTACTTGTTTTTCTGGTGTTACCTACCATCTCTCTGTGTTTTGTGATGCTTCCAATTGTTCTGCTAATTGCTCATCCAATTTATTATAATAATCTCGGTTTCAACTTTGGAATTCCGATCTGTTTTACTGGTACTAGTGCAAGGATACCTTGCTCTGCAGTCCTCTTTGCAGCTTTATCTGTCAATCGTTTGCTTATGTTTACAGCCGTCTGGCCGAATCGATGAGCTTTGCAACGCTTTACCGCCACTTCTTTTGGTTTCTGCACGTCTTCCGGAAGTTGGAGAATGTCTTCTTTATGCTGTATCAATGATTCTTGGGCTGATGGCAGTCCTTTTTCCTTCCCAGTAGCTCCATGATCGTGGATCACACCAAATGCATGTTTGGAATCAGTCTAGATATTTATCCTTCGTCCTTCTGCCATTCGCAGAGCTCGCTTCAACGCTACCAATACTGCTTTCTGTGCTGAGGTGTTCGCAGGCAGCGCCCCTGACTCCATTCCCTCGGCGGTGATAACGACAGCATATCCGGCCATTCTCTTCTCGCCCAGAGCTGCTTCCATCTGTAAACAACTCCAGATCAGGATTTTCCCAGAGGTTTGTGTCTCAGGCCTGGTCTGCTGGAATAGACTTGTTCAATAGTTAGCAAGCGATCGTGTTCGAAATTGTCCGTAAGGTTTTCTGTTGTTAAAAACATACAGGATTCAGTATAGCAGTAGCCTTCGATTCCACATGGTCTTGTTCTAACAGAACAACTTGATATTTCAACATTCTGCTAAGGGATAGCCAACGACCCCCCTTTTGTTCTAAAACAGTCACCGCTATGTGCGGGACACATACTGTCATCTTTTGTCCCATTGTTAACTTTGGGGCTTCCTGGATCGGCAGCGCTGCTGTTGCCACTGCCCGTAAACATCCAGGCCATCTTTTACTCACGTGGTCGAGTTGTTTGGAGAAGTAGCCCACGGGTCTCTTCCAGGTTCCCAGTCGCTGTGTCAGCACTCCAAGGGCTAAATGTTGTCTTTCGTGGACAAACAGCTCAAAAGGTTTAGCGAAATCGGGTAGGCCTAATGCAGGGGCCATCACTGAGGCTCTTTTCAGTTCTTTGAATGCCGTTTGGCATCCGGGCGTCCAGGTTAAATATTTATCCTTTGATTCTTTCAGTGCCTCGTATAATGGTTTTACATACAGTCTGTAGTTCAGAATCCAGAGCTGACGCTATTTCACTATTTTCAGAAAAGCTCTCAGTTCCTTCGGGCCGCAAGGTTCGGGAATTTGACAAATAGTTTCTTTCTTTTCACTTTCTAATTGTCTTTGTCTCTGAGATATTTCAAATCCTAAATAAATGGCTGCTTCTTCTCCTATTTGGGTTTTGTTTCTGGAAACTCCGCATCTTCCTTGGCCCAGAAAATTTAAAAATTTCAAAACATTATTCTTTACTTTCTGCCACTATCAGAATGTCGTCTGCATTCTGTAACAGTATGCCTCTCCCTGGGTTCTGTTTTTTCTATACATTTCTATATTTCTAATTTTTTTTCTTGCCAGCTGAGTCCCAAATATCGTAGGACTAATTTTAAATCCTTGTGGAAGTACGGTCCATGTTAGCTGTGTCTTTCATTCTGTGGTGGGGCTTTCCCATTCCAAAGCAAATAGGCTTTGACTTTTTATGCCTGGAGGTATGCAAAAGAAGGCATCCTTCAAATCTAGTACAGTAAACCATTTATGCTCCTCCTTTAAAAGAGGTCAGTAAAGTGTATGGATTAGCTACTACCGGATGTAGATCTTGGACCACCTGAGATATAGCCCTTAAATCGTGAACCAGCTAATACTCTTTGCCTCTAGATTTCTTTACTGGCGGCACAGGAGTACTATATTCTGATTCACATTCTACTAAGAGCTCATATTCTGAAAAAAATTTATAATTAACTTCTCTAATCCTTTTCGAGCCTCTCGCTTAATACGGTATTGTTTTTGCCTTACCGGCTTGGCTCCAGGCTTTAAGGTTACTTTTACCGGCTCTGCCCGCTTAGGTCGCTCCGGAGCTCTGCTCGCTCAAACCAAAGGAATTACTACGTTTTCCACTTCTTTGGGAACCTGTTCCTCCCTGGAGGAATCCTGTAACATAAACGCTCTCGCCTCTGTGGCTTTTGATTCTGTTCTGGTATTAGTAATTTAATCTCTCCATCTTTAAAAGTTACTTGAGCATCTAATTTACTTAATAGATCTCATCATAACAGAGGCAGTGGACATTCAGGCATATACAGAAACTGGTGAGTTGCCCATTGCTTCTCCAATTTAAACTTTAATGGCTCTAAGAAAGGCTAATTTTTCTTTGCCCTGTCGCACTAACAACACCTACTGGTTTATGATCAACTTTCTCTTTACGTGTATTCAATACCAAAGAAGTGGCTCCCGTATCTACCAAAAATTCTATTTCTTCATTCCCTAGCTTCAGTGTAACCAGGTGTTCAGCTAGGGTTGATTCCTCTGGTCTCCTTCATGCCAAGCTACTTCAAGCATTTTACCCAGATCTCTGGATTCAGGTTCTTCTAGTTTCTGAAGGTTTTTTTACTCCCCCCCCCCCACCCCCCCCAATCTGGGGCTGATTGTCTTATGAATATAGAGACCAACTGAATTGCTTTTTCTGTTTTTTTCTGGGTTCAAATGAGTATATTTTCTGGTGGTCACCTTCAGCCTTTCCATAAAGGCTGAAGGGGGGGACTCCTTTAATTCTTGTCTCACTTAATAAATGGGTCAAAATTTATGGCTTTTGGCATTGCATGTCTTACTCCAAATAAAATCAGTCTCTGACATCTAGTCAACATTCCCCTGGGTCCTGGCTGATTAGGGTCCCACTCGGGATTTGTAGATGGAAAATTCTTATTCGTTGTTCTCTGTAAATTCCTGTTAGCATGTGCTCCCTGCACCTGCCTTCTGGCTGTATTCAATACTATTTTCTTGTCAGTTCCATCAAGTGAAGTATCCAGTATCACAAGTAGAGCAACACTTCAAGTTCTCACCACATTTTCCTCTTTTCAGAAACATTGCCGTAGAATCCTGTGGACATATCTCACGCTGTTTCTGCCACGCTGGATGATTCCACAGTGTAAAGAACAAATCAACATATGCCACTTCTTCCCATTTGCCTTCCCTTTTTACAAAACAACATTAATTGCAAGATGGTATGATATTGCAATGTCTCCTGTTCTGGCCATTCGTGCCCACCTTCCAATTGATACGTTGGGCACCAATGATTGCAATATTCAATTAATGGTTTCCGAGTTAGTGGGTCATCACCCCCGATGTCTTTCCAGTGCTTCAAAGTACATCCCAAAGGTGTTCTCTGTGGGATAGGTTTCTTACTCAGAAATGCTCCCATCTCCCAGTCGACTAGCAGTTGTGATAGTGCACTATCACAAATAGTAGTCAGAGGGACTCCAACCCCCGTTAGAGGTCTCACTGGGATCTGTAGCCCCCTGCTAGATATCCCTGGAGACTTCAACCCCCTGTTGAAGACCCCCCTACCCTCGGGTCCCGCTCCACAGGCTTTCGCCTAGCAGAGACTTACCAACCGAGGTACCTCTTGGCCCCAACCCTGCGTGGCTTTCGCCGCGCCTTACGGGCAGGCCTGTGGGACTCAAACCCACTATCCTATCCTATGTGGGAAGCTAACGCCACATATTATTCTACCTAAGTTTCTTCGTAAACGAATGCCTTGTTTACTTCAGTCCAGGGGATCTTTCTCAGAATTCTCTGGCCTGGGGATCGGAAGCTCTCCCCAAGAATTCCTTGGGGCTGGCTGCAGGTCCCACGGTCCTGCGGATCCGTCGAGATTCAAAAGCAGGTTCCCATCTGGGGTGCCAAAACTGTTACCAAAAAACACGGTAAAATCGGAAATATCTATTCAACACCAATCTAGTATTAAAGAGCAGGCGTTCTTTATTCACGGCGCCAAACGCACGGGGGATCGCTCCTCCTGGCGTGCGTCCCTCACACACCTTTCCCGTAGAATTTGTAGATCAAAATTTTACGTATTCATACATATTCATTATCGTCCTGTCTACTGATCGGTACAAACTTGCTCGTTCCGTATGTAAATCGCTGCGCAGGCTCGGTGGTGGTCCGTGAGTCGGTGGTCGCGATCTCCCCCTGCCAGAATTGCCTTTTACCTTCTTGGCTCTTAATCTTGGCAGTCTTGGCTAGTTTTCTCAGTGCGCTACACAAAACCGCGTTTTGTCATCCTTTTCTGACAGAAGCACGTTGTCTGTTGTTCTGCTGACATTAACGATCGCCTAGGGACTAAAATGCAGATCGACAGATGCGCTGATTCGTACGCTCCGTGTTCCCGTAATGGAACACCGTCTCTGGTTGGTTGATTTCATCGCTTTGGTTACACCTGTTCCTGTTGTTCAGTTTCTTCTTTTTTGGCTTTGTGTGATTCTCTCTGTGATTCTGTTTTTCTCTGCCTCGCTTTTCCCAGCTCCCCGTCCCTCACTTTGAATACCCGTTATCCTTCACCAGCTCACTCTCCCTTGGTTGCCATCCCCGTTTCTGAGTTCCTCCTGCTTTGCCACGTAGCCCGTGACTTTTTTCTTAATCTCTCTCTGTCTGCCTCAACGCTCCCGCCGCGCTTTTTAGTTCGTCTGCTCTGCTCTGTACCCTGCTACTGTTACTTGCCTGCCTGAGTTCTTCTCTGTCCAGCTCCCTTTCCCTATTCTTGAATTCCTGTTCTTCCTGCACCCGCCGCTGTTCCCTGTGATCTCCGTCTCTCTCTGTCCAGCTCCCTGTCCCTAGGTTTTAATTCCTGCCTCTGCCCGCCGTAGCCCGTCTAGATTTTTCTCTCGGCCTCTCTCTCTGTCCAGCTCCCCCTCTCTGTGTTCTAATTCCACGTTCTCTGTCACGTAGACCCGTGCTATTTGTTTGTCCTCATCTCTCTCTGTCCAGCTCCTTGCTGCTATGTTTTATTTCTTCCCTCTCTGTCTGTCTTTGTAGCCCATTGCCGTTGTGTGTTTTTTTTTTTTTTTTTTCCTACTTGTTTCTTCATGTGTCTCTGTCTGCCTCCCAGTGCCTGATCTTTAATTCCTCCTTCCCTGTAGGCTGCTGTTCCTTTTCTCCATTCTACATTGTGTTCTCTTTGGTCTCCTGTTCTTATTCATCGATTCCCTCCTCGCCGCCCTGTGGCTTGTCCCCATTTTATTGTTGCGCCTCTCTCCCTCTCTCTGGCTTCTTGCCCCTGTTTTGAAAATTCCTCCCTCTCTTCTCTCTTCCCTGTTGGCCGTGTGATCTTCAGCCTTTCTCCATCTCTTTCTGCCCAGCTCTCTGTGTCTATTCATTAATTCTTCCCTCTCTGCCCTGTAGCCTGTAGCTTTTGTCCTTTCTCCATCTTGCTGTCTCTGGCTTCCCCATGACCCTGTTTTAGAATTGTTTCTCTCTCCTTTCTGTACGCATTGCGATTCCTTTTGCTCCCCATCTCCCTTTGTTTTGGGTGTTTTTTTTTGTTGTTGTTTCTCTGGCTCCCTGTCCCTAATTCTTAATTCTCTGCCTTCTCGTGCTCTGTACCACGTAGCCCCATGGTTTGTTTTGTGGTGTTCCCTCCCCGGCCCCTTCCCTCCGTTGTTGGCTGTCTCGGCTCCCTGTCCCCGTGGCTTCATTCTTCCCTTTCTGCCCTGTTCTTGTCGCTTGTCTTGTCTGTCTCCATCGCGCTCGGTCCAGCTTCCTGCCCCTATTCTTCTTTCCTCCCTCGCTGTCGTGCTGCCTGCCCCAGGTTCTTTGTGCGTCTCCAGCCTGCTCCTCTTCCTTCTTTGTTGGTCTGTGTCCTGCTCTTCCCTCTTTCTGCTGCCTCTCTTCCCCTCTCTCTGCTGCTTGTATCTCCACCTCCGTCAGGCTCCCTGTCCTTCTCTGGCCGTCCTGTTCCCTGCCTCGTGCCTTCTCACTACACGCACACACGCCCCCCCGCCCCCGTCCAGCTGGCTGCCGCTCTTCTCTTCTCTCTTCCTAATGTCCTGTGCCCTGCTCCTCACCTTTGGTGGCCTCCCCCTCTGCCCAGCAGCCTGTCGCTCCAGGAGCCGGGCGACGGACGGTCCCTTCCCTGCCAAACGCGGACAAGCGCGTGCCGTGGTTTAGCCCCAGCTGGCAACTCTGCACCAGGGAGCTGCTTGCTCGCTCCACCCTCAGTGGGCTGGGGGAGAGAGCTGGAAGGGTAAAAGTGAGAAAAATCATGGGCTGAGCTCAAGACTGTTTAATAGGTAAAGCAAAAGCTGTGCGTGGAAGCAAAGCAAGGAATTAATTCACTCCTCCTTTTCGGCGGGCAGGTGTTGAGCCACCTCTGGGAAAGCAGGGCTCTGTCATGTGTCATGGTTACTTAGGGAGAGAAATGCCGTAGCCCCCCCCCCCGCCAAGGACTCCCCCTTCTTCCCCCAGCTGCGTGTGCTGAGCATGATGTCAAATGGTATGGAATATCCCTTTGGTCAGTTAGCTGGGAAAGCTTTCCCAGCTGTCCCAGCCTACTTGCTGGTGGGGCACTGAGAGAACCAGAAGAGGCCCTGACTGTGGAAGCAGTGCTCAGCAAGAACCAAAACATCTCTACATTATTAACGGTGTTTTGAGCATAAATCCAAAACGTATCCCTTCCTAGCTACTGTGGAGAAAATGAGCACTATCCCAGCCACCACCAGCTCCGTGCGGCTGCGGCAACGGCGGCCGAGGTGGCCTTGGGGCAGGGGGAGCGTTGGGGACCCTGAGCCACGAATCGCTCCTGGGACTTGTTACGTGCGCGCCTGCACCAACAGCTGCCCTCTCCTTTGGCCTGAGGGCTGCGTTTGCGCTCCCTTGGCGTGGGGCAAGGGGCTGTGATGGAGCCCGGGGGAGGAGGTGGTGCACTGTGGGGGTGAGGGGAGGGGGCCCCCCGTTGCTGCTGCGCCTCAGCTGTGGGCGGGGTCTGGCTGGAGGAGCCCCAGGTGCGGGCAGTGGGGCTGGCGGTGCCGGCTCCTCCCTGGAAAAGGGGTGGTGCCCTGCTCCGGGGGGCCAGTGTGAGCCGAGGGCGGGGCGGAGCGGAGCTGTGGCCGAGCGTCAGCGGGCTGCGAGTGTAGCGAGGGAGGAGGTGAGCGGGGGCTGGGTGGGGGCCGCTGCGTGCCGGGTCAAGCCCCGAGGAGGGCTGCGGCGGGGCAGCGGCGGGTCGGAGCGGGCGGTGGGGAGAGCGAGGCTGTGCTGAGGGCTCGGTGGGGCTTCCGGGTGCATCGGCGGGAGGGACGGTGCCCCGCAGGGTGAGAGAGCGGGGAGGGCGGGCTCGCGGCGTGGCGGGAGCTGTGGTGGTGCGTGTGGCGGCTGGGCGGGCGGCCGTGTTGTGGCGCAGAGCATGGCGGGAGCTGTAGTCCTTGTGGCGGGGGGCTGCCGGGCGGCCGTGTTGTGGCGCAGAGCATGGCGGGAGCTGTAGTCCTTGCGGCGGGGGGCTGCCGGGCGGCCGTGTTGTGGCGCAGAGCATGGCGGGAGCTGTAGTCCTTGTGGCGGGGGGCTGCCGGGCGGCCGTGTTGTGGCGCAGAGCATGGCGGGAGCTGTAGTCCTTGCGGCGGGGGGCTGCCGGGCGGCCGTGTTGTGGCGCAGAGCATGCCGGGAGCTGTAGTCCTTGTGGCGGGGGGCTGCCGGGCGGCCGTGTTGTGGCGCAGAGCATGGCGGGAGCTGTAGTCCTTGCGGCGGGGGGCTGCCGGGCGGCCGTGTTGTGGCGCAGAGCATGGCGGGAGCTGTAGGCCTTGTGGCGCGCGGCTCCCGGGCGGCCATGTTGTGGCGCAGAGCATGGCGGGAGCTGTAGTCCTTGCGGCGGGGGGCTGCCGGGCGGCCGTGTTGTGGCGCAGAGCATGCCGGGAGCTGTAGTCCTGGCGCAGTGGCTGCCGGCCCTGTCACGTGGCTCGCCGGGGCGCGGCGGGAGGCGCGGTGTTCCGGCGCTCGGGTGCCGGGCGGCCGTGCCGCGTACGGTAGGCGCGGTGTATTTTTGGGGTTGGATTCGTGTTGATTTCTGGGGGCTTCCAGGTGCGGCCGCTCCCCGAGAAGCGGTGAGTTCCCCGGGAGCTGACAGAAGGGAAGAGGGAAAGGAGGAGGACCTTTTCCCCCTGCCCAGGGCGCAGATGATGGCCGCCGCCTCCCCGGCTCACCGGAGCTCCCGCTCAGCCTCCCCTGGCCCCCCCCTTGCCCCGTGCGCCTGCCCCCAGCCCCGGCACCTCCCCGGAAGCGTGCTGCGTAGCCCTTGGCCGCCCCCAGGCCCTGTCGTGAAGGCAGCGAGCCGGCCCTCGAGCGCACTGGATTCCCCCTCGGCGCAGGGGCCCTTAGCAGTAGCGCGGGGAAGGGGCGGTGTGTCCAGAAGCCCCTGCGCAAGGAGGGGCTTTGGCCAGGGTCGATCGACGGTAATGACGGTCGCTGTTTCTTCTTTCCCTCTCCCAGAGACCGTGCTGAGGACGTGGTTGTCTGTCCTTCCCCCGGGGATGCCGTTGACTGCAGCCGTCTCAGGCTTGCGTGGCTTCTCTCTGCCCGGCGTTGCCATCCTCGCAGCGCAGGGGCGAAAAGGGACACACAGAGCCCTTCCCGGCTGTGGACAGGAGCTGCCTCGGCTGAAGCTGGAGACGCCAACGAAAGGTAAAGCAGAAGAAACTGAAGGCGCTCTGGCTGCCAGCTGCCTTCCTGCCGCAGGCGAGAGAGAGCCTGTCCCTGCAGGTGAGGGAGGGAGGATCCCCCTTCGTAGTCCGCAGCGGGCCAGGCCACCAACGTGCACCGCAGGGTCTGTACGCGTAACCGGGAGTTGGGTACGGGCGTGTAGTGCACGAGCGAGCTAGGCTACGTGCCTAGGAAGCCTCATCTCGTAAGAGCGGTAAGACACCCATGTATCCTCTTTAGGTGGAGGACGGCCTAGAGTCTGGAGCTGCAGAAGAGGCAGGGCGGAGAGGAAGGGAAAGAAGCATCTGAACGGCTAAATTGTGCCAGCAGCGCTGAGAGCGAGAGTCGCGGTGAGTCCTGGGCCACTGGGGCCCCGTTGCCTCTCTTGTGCGTCCTGGGCCCTCCCTGTCTCTCCCCCCTGGCCCCCTCTCTTTCCTTACCTGCTGCAAAATTTTTTTTTTTTTTTTTTTTGGCGCCCCCCCGCCCCTTCTTTCTCCATCTCGCTCTGAGTGGCTCCCTGCCTCCCCGTCTTTTCAGGCCTCCCTCTCTCTGTCCTGTAGCCTGTGGCTACTTGTTCTTTCTCCGCCTCTCTCTGCCTGGCTCTGGCTCCGTTTTTATTTTTTTATTCCTCCTGCTCTGTTCTGTAGCCTGTCGGTATTTTGTCTTTCTCTGGCCCTCTTGGTCTGACTCCGTGTGTTACCGAAAAACGCGGTAAAATCGGAAACAACTCCTCAACGCCGATTTAGTATTAAAGAGCAGGCGCCAGATGCACGGGGGATCGCTTCTCCTGGCGTGCGTCCCTCACACACCTTTCCCGTAGAATTTGTAGATCAAAATTTTACGTATTCATACATATTCATTATCGTCCTGTCTACTGATCGGTACAAACTGGCTCGTTCCGTATGTAAATCGCTGCGCAGGCTCGGTGGTGGTCCGTGAGTCGGTGGTCGCGATCTCCCCCTGCCAGAATTGCCTTTTACCTTCTTGGCTCTTAATCTTGGCAGTCTTGGCTAGTTTTCTCAGTCCGCTACACGAAACCGCGTTTTGTCATCCGTTTCTGACAGAAGCACGTTGTCTGTTGTTCTGCTGACATTAACGATCGCCTAGGGACTAAAATGCAGATCGACAGATGCGCTGATTCGTACGCTCCGTGTTCCCGTAATGGAACACCGTCTCTGGTTGGTTGATTTCATCGCTTTGGTTACATTTCCCCCCTTTGGAAGTTTTGAAATAATCATTTTCTCAATACTTCCATCCTAGATCAATAATATTCCACTATGTCAGTTCAGTGTTTGGTTCATCTTCTCAAAGTTTTCACTTGATTGTGGTCTCTAGGGCATATGCAGGTTCCATTTTATACCCAAAATTTTATTAATTTGTTGAACTACCTCTGCAAAAAAATGTGGTCCTCTCCCAGAGGACATTCCTGTTGGCACTCTAAATCTTGGTATTATTTCTTTCAGCAACATTTTAACTACTACTCTAGCTTTGTTGGTGCAGCACGAGAAAGCTTCTGGCCAACTAGAAAATTTGTCCATCATCACTAACAAATACTGCTATATCTATTTTGTCTGGGTAACTCAGAGAACTTAATTTGCTAATAATTTCCGGGAGAATTTTTTGTTTTGTTACTCCTAAAGGTGGTTTCCTTTGGTTCAGGGGATTATTTCTAGGACAGATTGGACACTTAGCTACCATGGGTTTAATTATTCTTGTCATGCCTACACACGCTACAGATGCTTTTAAACTCAAAACCGTAGCATCTACACCCTAATGTGTTTGCTCATGCTTTTCTTTTGCAAGTTCTGTCATAACTTGTGGGGTTGTTATTATTATTACTTGTTTTTCTGGTGTTACCTACCATCTCTCTGTGTTTTGTGATGCTTCCAATTGTTCTGCTAATTGCTCATCCAATTTATTATAATAATCTCGGTTTCAACTTTGGAATTCCGATCTGTTTTACTGGTACTAGTGCAAGGATACCTTGCTCTGCAGTCCTCTTTGCAGCTTTATCTGTCAATCGTTTGCTTATGTTTACAGCCGTCTGGCCGAATTGATGAGCTTTGCAACGCTTTACCGCCACTTCTTTTGGTTTCTGCACGTCTTCCGGAAGTTGGAGAATGTCTTCTTTATGCTGTATCAATGATTCTTGGGCTGATGGCAGTCCTTTTTCCTTCCCAGTAGCTCCATGATCGTGGATCACACCAAATGCATGTTTGGAATCAGTCTAGATATTTATCCTTCGTCCTTCTGCCATTCGCAGAGCTCGCTTCAACGCTACCAATACTGCTTTCTGTGCTGAGGTGTTCGCAGGCAGCGCCCCTGACTCCATTCCCTCGGCGGTGATAACGACAGCATATCCGGCCATTCTCTTCTCGCCCAGAGCTGCTTCCATCTGTAAACAACTCCAGATCAGGATTTTCCCAGAGGTTTGTGTCTCAGGCCTGGTCTGCTGGAATAGACTTGTTCAATAGTTAGCAAGCGATCGTGTTCGAAATTGTCCGTAAGGTTTTCTGTTGTTAAAAACATAGCAGGATTCAGTATAGCAGTAGTCTTCGATTCCACATGGTCTTGTTCTAACAGAACAACTTGATATTTCAACATTCTGCTAAGGGATAGCCAACGACCCCCCTTTTGTTCTAAAACAGTCACCGCTATGTGCGGGACACATACTGTCATCTCTTGTCCCATTGTTAACTTTGGGGCTTCCTGGATCGGCAGCGCTGCTGTTGCCACTGCCCGTAAACATCCAGGCCATCTTTTACTCACGTGGTCGAGTTGTTTGGAGAAGTAGCCCACGGGTCTCTTCCAGGTTCCCAGTCGCTGTGTCAGCACTCCAAGGGCTAAATGTTGTCTTTCGTGGACAAACAGCTCAAAAGGTTTAGCGAAATCGGGTAGGCCTAATGCAGGGGCCATCACTGAGGCTCTTTTCAGTTCTTTGAATGCCGTTTGGCATCCGGGCGTCCAGGTTAAATATTTATCCTTTGATTCTTTCAGTGCCTCATATAATGGTTTTACGTACAGTCTGTAGTTCAGAATCCAGAGCTGACGCTATTTCACTATTTTCAGAAAAGCTCTCAGTTCCTTCGGGCCGCAAGGTTCGGGAATTTGACAAATAGTTTCTTTCTTTTCACTTTCTAATTGTCTTTGTCTTTGAGATATTTCAAATCCTAAATAAATGGCTGCTTCTTCTCCTATTTGGGTTTTGTTTCTGGAAACTCCGCATCTTCCTTGGCCCAGAAAATTTAAAAATTTCAAAACATTATTCTTTACTTTCTGCCACTATCAGAATGTCGTCTGCATTCTGTAACAATATGCCTCTCCCTGGGTTCTGTTTTTTCTAGACATTTCTATATTTCTAATTTTTTTTCTTGCCAGCTGAGTCCCAAATATCGTAGGACTAATTTTAAATCCTTGTGGAAGTACGGTCCATGTTAGCTGTGTCTTTCATTCTGTGGTGGGGCTTTCCCATTCCAAAGCAAATAGGCTTTGACTTTTTATGCCTGGAGGTATGCAAAAGAAGGCATCCTTCAAATCTAGTACAGTAAACCATTTATGCTCCTCCTTTAAAAGAGGTCAGTAAAGTGTATGGATTAGCTACTACCGGATGTAGATCTTGGACCACCTGAGATATAGCCCTTAAATCGTGAACCAGCTAATACTCTTTGCCTCTAGATTTCTTTACTGGCGGCACAGGAGTACTATATTCTGATTCACATTCTATTAAGAGCTCATATTCTGAAAAAAATTTATAATTAACTTCTCTAATCCTTTTCGAGCCTCTCGCTTAATACGGTATTGTTTTTGTCTTACCGGCTTGGCTCCAGGCTTTAAGGTTACTTTTACCGGCTCTGCCCGCTTAGGTCGCTCCGGAGCTCCGCTCGCTCAAACCAAAGGAATTACTACGTTTTCCACTTCTTCGGGAACCTGTTCCTCCCTGGAGGAATCCTGTAACATAAACGCTCTCGCCTCTGTGGCTTTTGATTCTGTTCTGGTATTAGTAATTTAATCTCTCCATCTTTAAAAGTTACTTGAGCATCTAATTTACTTAATAGATCTCATCATAACAGAGGCAGTGGACATTCAGGCATATACAGAAACTGGTGAGTTGCCCATTGCTTCTCCAATTTAAACTTTAATGGCTCTAAGAAAGGCTAATTTTTCTTTGCCCTGTCGCACTAACAACACCTACTGGTTTATGATCAACTTTCTCTTTACGTGTATTCAATACCAAAGAAGTGGCTCCCGTATCTACCAAAAATTCTATTTCTTCATTCCCTAGCTTCAGTGTAACCAGGTGTTCAGCTAGGGTTGATTCCTCTGGTCTCCTTCATGCCAAGCTACTTCAAGCATTTTACCCAGATCTCTGGATTCAGGTTCTTCTAGTTTCTGAAGGTTTTTTTACTCCCCCCCCCCCACCCCCCCCAATCTGGGGCTGATTGTCTTATGAATATAGAGACCAACTGAATTGCTTTTTCTGTTTTTTTCTGGGTTCAAATGAGTATATTTTCTGGTGGTCACCTTCAGCCTTTCCATAAAGGCTGAAGGGGGGGACTCCTTTAATTCTTGTCTCACTTAATAAATGGGTCAAAATTTATGGCTTTTGGCATTGCATGTCTTACTCCAAATAAAATCTGTCTCTGACATCTAGTCAACATTCCCCTGGGTCCTGGCTGATTAGGGTCCCACTCGGGATTTGTAGATGGAAAATTCTTATTCGTTGTTCTCTGTAAATTCCTGTTAGCATGTGCTCCCTGCACCTGCCTTCTGGCTGTATTCAATACTATTTTCTTGTCAGTTCCATCAAGTGAAGTATCCAGTATCACAAGTAGAGCAACACTTCAAGTTCTCACCACATTTTCCTCTTTTCAGAAACATTGCCGTAGAATCCTGTGGACATATCTCACGCTGTTTCTGCCACTCTGGATGATTCCACAGTGTAAAGAACAAATCAACATATGCCACTTCTTCCCATTTGCCTTCCCTTTTTACAAAACAACATTAATTGCAAGATGGTATGATATTGCAATGTCTCCTGTTCTGGCCATTCGTGCCCACCTTCCAATTGATACGTTGGGCACCAATGATTGCAATATTCAATTAATGGTTTCCGAGTTAGTGGGTCATCACCCCCGATGTCTTTCCAGTGCTTCAAAGTACATCCCAAAGGTGTTCTCTGTGGGATAGGTTTCTTACTCAGAAATGCTCCCATCTCCCAGTCGACTAGCAGTTGTGATAGTGCACTATCACAAATAGTAGTCAGAGGGACTCCAACCCCCGTTAGAGGTCTCACTGGGATCTGTAGCCCCCTGCTAGATATCCCTGGAGACTTCAACCCCCTGTTGAAGACCCCCCTACCCTCGGGTCCCGCTCCACAGGCTTTCGCCTAGCAGAGACTTACCAACCGAGGTACCTCTTGGCCCCAACCCTGCGTGGCTTTCGCCGCGCCTTACGGGCAGGCCTGTGGGACTCAAACCCACTATCCTATCCTATGTGGGAAGCTAACGCCACATATTATTCTACCTAAGTTTCTTCGTAAACGAATGCCTTGTTTACTTCAGTCCAGGGGATCTTTCTCAGAATTCTCTGGCCTGGGGATCGGAAGCTCTCCCCAAGAATTCCTTGGGGCTGGCTGCAGGTCCCACGGTCCTGCGGATCCGTCGAGATTCAAAAGCAGGTTCCCATCTGGGGTGCCAAAACTGTTACCAAAAAACACGGTAAAATCGGAAATATCTATTCAACACCAATCTAGTATTAAAGAGCAGGCGTTCTTTATTCACGGCGCCAGACGCACGGGGGATCGCTCCTCCTGGCGTGCGTCCCTCACACACCTTTCCCGTAGAATTTGTAGATCAAAATTTTACGTATTCATACATATTCATTATCGTCCTGTCTACTGATCGGTACAAACTGGCTCGTTCCGTATGTAAATCGCTGCGCAGGCTCGGTGGTGGTCCGTGAGTCGGTGGTCGCGATCTCCCCCTGCCAGAATTGCCTTTTACCTTCTTGGCTCTTAATCTTGGCAGTCTTGGCTAGTTTTCTCAGTGCGCTACACGAAACCGCGTTTTGTCATCCTTTTCTGACAGAAGCACGTTGTCTGTTGTTCTGCTGACATTAACGATCGCCTAGGGACTAAAATGCAGATCGACAGATGCGCTGATTCGTACGCTCCGTGTTCCCGTAATGGAACACCGTCTCTGGTTGGTTGATTTCATCGCTTTGGTTACACCTGTTCCTGTTGTTCAGTTTCTTCTTTTTTGGCTTTGTGTGATTCTCTCTGTGATTCTGTTTTTCTCTGCCTCGCTTTTCCCAGCTCCCCGTCCCTCACTTTGAATACCCGTTATCCTTCACCAGCTCACTCTCCCTTGGTTGCCATCCCCGTTTCTGAGTTCCTCCTGCTTTGCCACGTAGCCCGTGACTTTTTTCTTAATCTCTCTCTGTCTGCCTCAACGCTCCCGCCGCGCTTTTTAGTTCGTCTGCTCTGCTCTGTACCCTGCTACTGTTACTTGCCTGCCTGAGTTCTTCTCTGTCCAGCTCCCTTTCCCTATTCTTGAATTCCTGTTCTTCCTGCACCCGCCGCTGTTCCCTGTGATCTCTGTCTCTCTCTGTCCAGCTCCCTGTCCCTAGGTTTTAATTCCTGCCTCTGCCCGCCGTAGCCCGTCTAGATTTTTCTCTCGGCCTCTCTCTCTGTCCGGCTCCCCCTCTCTGTGTTCTAATTCCACGTTCTCTGTCACGTAGACCCGTGCTATTTGTTTGTCCTCATCTCTCTCTGTCCAGCTCCTTGCTGCTATGTTTTATTTCTTCCCTCTCTGTCTGTCTTTGTAGCCCATTGCCGTTGTGTGTTTTTTTTTTTTTTTTTTTCCTACTTGTTTCTTCATGTGTCTCTGTCTGCCTCCCAGTGCCTGATCTTTAATTCCTCCTTCCCTGTAGGCCGCTGTTCCTTTTTTCCATTCTACATTGTGTTCTCTTTGGTCTCCTGTTCTTATTCATCGATTCCCTCCTCGCCGCCCTGTGGCTTGTCCCCATTTTATTGTTGCGCCTCTCTCCCTCTCTCTGGCTTCTTGCCCCTGTTTTGAAAATTCCTCCCTCTCTTCTCTCTTCCCTGTTGGCCGTGTGATCTTCAGCCTTTCTCCATCTCTTTCTGCCCAGCTCTCTGTGTCTATTCATTAATTCTTCCCTCTCTGCCCTGTAGCCTGTAGCTTTTGTCCTTTCTCCATCTTGCTGTCTCTGGCTTCCCCATGACCCTGTTTTAGAATTGTTTCTCTCTCCTTTCTGTACGCATTGCGATTCCTTTTGCTCCCCATCTCCCTTTGTTTTGGGTGTTTTTTTTTGTTGTTGTTTCTCTGGCTCCCTGTCCCTAATTCTTAATTCTCTGCCTTCTCGTGCTCTGTACCACGTAGCCCCATGGTTTGTTTTGTGGTGTTCCCTCCCCGGCCCCTTCCCTCCGTTGTTGGCTGTCTCGGCTCCCTGTCCCCGTGGCTTCATTCTTCCCTTTCTGCCCTGTTCTTGTCGCTTGTCTTGTCTGTCTCCATCGCGCTCGGTCCAGCTTCCTGCCCCTATTCTTCTTTCCTCCCTCGCTGTCGTGCTGCCTGCCCCAGGTTCTTTGTGCGTCTCCAGCCTGCTCCTCTTCCTTCTTTGTTGGTCTGTGTCCTGCTCTTCCCCCCTCTTTCTGCTGCCTCTCTTCCCCTCTCTCTGCTGCTTGTATCTCCACCTCCGTCAGGCTCCCTGTCCTTCTCTGGCCGTCCTGTTCCCTGCCTCGTGCCTTCTCACTACACGCACACACGCCCCCCCGCCCCCGTCCAGCTGGCTGCCGCTCTTCTCTTCTCTCTTCCTAATGTCCTGTGCCCTGCTCCTCACCTTTGGTGGCCTCCCCCTCTGCCCAGCAGCCTGTCGCTCCAGGAGCCGGGCGACGGACGGTCCCTTTCCTGCCAAACGCGGACAAGCGCGTGCCGTGGTTTAGCCCCAGCTGGCAACTCTGCACCAGGGAGCTGCTTGCTCGCTCCACCCTCAGTGGGCTGGGGGAGAGAGCTGGAAGGGTAAAAGTGAGAAAAATCATGGGCTGAGATCAAGACTGTTTAATAGGTAAAGCAAAAGCTGTGCGTGGAAGCAAAGCAAGGAATTAATTCACTCCTCCTTTTCGGCGGGCAGGTGTTGAGCCACCTCTGGGAAAGCAGGGCTCTGTCATGTGTCATGGTTACTTAGGGAGAGAAATGCCGTAGCCCCCCCCCCCCCAAGGACTCCCCCTTCTTCCCCCAGCTGCGTGTGCTGAGCATGATGTCAAATGGTATGGAATATCCCTTTGGTCAGTTAGCTGGGAAAGCTTTCCCAGCTGTCCCAGCCTACTTGCTGGTGGGGCACTGAGAGAACCAGAAGAGGCCCTGACTGTGGAAGCAGTGCTCAGCAAGAACCAAAACATCTCTACATTATTAACGGTGTTTTGAGCATAAATCCAAAACGTATCCCTTCCTAGCTACTGTGGAGAAAATGAGCACTATCCCAGCCACCACCAGCTCCGTGCGGCTGCGGCAACGGCGGCCGAGGTGGCCTTGGGGCAGGGGGAGCGTTGGGGACCCTGAGCCACGAATCGCTCCTGGGACTTGTTACGTGCGCGCCTGCACCAACAGCTGCCCTCTCCTTTGGCCTGAGGGCTGCGTTTGCGCTCCCTTGGCGTGGGGCAAGGGGCTGTGATGGAGCCCGGGGGAGGAGGTGGTGCACTGTGGGGGTGAGGGGAGGGGGCCCCCCGTTGCTGCTGCGCCTCAGCTGTGGGCGGGGTCTGGCTGGAGGAGCCCCAGGTGCGGGCAGTGGGGCTGGCGGTGCCGGCTCCTCCCTGGAAAAGGGGTGGTGCCCTGCTCCGGGGGGCCAGTGTGAGCCGAGGGCGGGGCGGAGCGGAGCTGTGGCCGAGCGTCAGCGGGCTGCGAGTGTAGCGAGGGAGGAGGTGAGCGGGGGCTGGGTGGGGGGCCGCTGCGTGCCGGGTCAAGCCCCGAGGAGGGCTGCGGCGGGGCAGCGGCGGGTCGGAGCGGGCGGTGGGGAGAGCGAGGCTGTGCTGAGGGCTCGGTGGGGCTTCCGGGTGCATCGGCGGGAGGGGCGGTGCCCCGCAGGGTGAGAGAGCGGGGAGGGCGGGCTCGCGGCGTGGCGGGAGCTGTGGTGGTGCGTGTGGCGGCTGGGCGGGCGGCCGTGTTGTGGCGCAGAGCATGGCGGGAGCTGTAGTCCTTGCGGCGGGGGGCTGCCGGGCGGCCGTGTTGTGGCGCAGAGCATGCCGGGAGCTGTAGTCCTTGTGGCGGGGGGCTGCCGGGCGGCCGTGTTGTGGCGCAGAGCGTGCCGGGAGCTGTAGTCCTTGTGGCGGGGGGCTGCCGGGCTGCCGTGTTGTGGCGCAGAGCGTGCCGGGAGCTGTAGTCCTTGCGGCGGGGGGCTGCCGGGCGGCCGTGTTGTGGCGCAGAGCGTGCCGGGAGCTGTAGTCCTTGCGGCGGGGGGCTGCCGGGCGGCCGTGTTGTGGCGCAGAGCGTGCCGGGAGCTGTAGTCCTTGTGGCGGGGGGCTGCCGGGCGGCCGTGTTGTGGCGCAGAGCATGGCGGGAGCTGTAGTCCTTGTGGCGGGGGGCTGCCGGGCGGCCGTGTTGTGGCGCAGAGCATGGCGGGAGCTGTAGTCCTTGCGGCGGGGGGCTGCCGGGCGGCCGTGTTGTGGCGCAGAGCATGCCGGGAGCTGTAGTCCTTGCGGCGGGGGGCTACCGGGCGGCCGTGTTGTGGCGCAGAGCGTGCCGGGAGCTGTAGTCCTGGCGCAGTGGCTGCCGGCCCTGTCACGTGGCTCGCCGGGGCGCGGCGGGAGGCGCGGTGTTCCGGCGCTCGGGTGCCGGGCGGCCGTGCCGCGTACGGTAGGCGCGGTGTATTTTGGGGGTTGGATTCGTGTTGATTTCTGGGGGCTTCCAGGTGCGGCCGCTCCCCGAGAAGCGGTGAGTTCCCCGGGAGCTGACAGAAGGGAAGAGGGAAAGGAGGAGGACCTTTTCCCCCTGCCCAGGGCGCAGATGATGGCCGCCGCCTCCCCGGCTCACCGGAGCTCCCGCTCAGCCTCCCCTGGCCCCGCCCTTGCCCCGTGTGCCTGCCCGCAGCCCCGGCACCTCCCCTGAAGCGTGCTGCGTAGCCCTTGGCCGCCCCCAGGCCCTGTCGTGAAGGCAGCGAGCCGGCCCTCGAGCGCACTGGATTCCCCCTCGGCGCAGGGGCCCTTAGCAGTAGCGCGGGGAAGGGGCGGTGTGTCCAGAAGCCCCTGCGCAAGGAGGGGCTTTGGCCAGGGTCGATCGACGGTAATGACGGTCGCTGTTTCTTCTTTCCCTCTCCCAGAGACCGTGCTGAGGACGTGGTTGTCTGTCCTTCCCCCGGGGATGCCGTTGACTGCAGCCGTCTCAGGCTTGCGTGGCTTCTCTCTGCCCGGCGTTGCCATCCTCGCAGCGCGGGGGCGAAAAGGGACACACAGAGCCCTTCCCGGCTGTGGACAGGAGCTGCCTCGGCTGAAGCTGGAGACGCCAACGAAAGGTAAAGCAGAAGAAACTGAAGGCGCTCTGGCTGCCAGCTGCCTTCCTGCCGCAGGCGAGAGAGAGCCTGTCCCTGCAGGTGAGGGAGGGAGGATCCCCCTTCGTAGCCCGCAGCGGGCCAGGCCACCAACGTGCACCGCAGGGTCTGTACGCGTAACCGGGAGTTGGGTACGGGCGTGTAGTGCACGAGCGAGCTAGGCTACGTGCCTAGGAAGCCTCATCTCGTAAGAGCGGTAAGACACCCATGTATCCTCTTTAGGTGGAGGACGGCCTAGAGTCTGGAGCTGCAGAAGAGGCAGGGCGGAGAGGAGGGGAAAGAAGCATCTGAACGGCTAAATTGTGCCAGCAGCGCTGAGAGCGAGAGTCGCGGTGAGTCCTGGGCCACTGGGGCCCCGTTGCCTCTCTTGTGCGTCCTGGGCCCTCCCTGTCTCTCCCCCCTGGCCCCCTCTCTTTCCTTACCTGCTGCAAAATTTTTTTTTTTTTTTTTTTTGGCGCCCCCCCGCCCCTTCTTTCTCCATCTCGCTCTGAGTGGCTCCCTGCCTCCCCGTCTTTTCAGGCCTCCCTCTCTCTGTCCTGTAGCCTGTGGCTACTTGTTCTTTCTCCGCCTCTCTCTGCCTGGCTCTGGCTCCGTTTTTATTTTTTTATTCCTCCTGCTCTGTTCTGTAGCCTGTCGGTATTTTGTCTTTCTCTGGCCCTCTTGGTCTGACTCCGTGTGTTACCGAAAAACGCGGTAAAATCGGAAACAACTCCTCAACGCCGATTTAGTATTAAAGAGCAGGCGTTCTTTGTTCACGGCGCCAGATGCACGGGGGATCGCTTCTCCTGGCGTGCGTCCCTCACACACCTTTCCCGTAGAATTTGTAGATCAAAATTTTACGTATTCATACATATTCATTATCGTCCTGTCTACTGATCGGTACAAACTGGCTCGTTCCGTATGTAAATCACTGCGCAGGCTCGGTGGTGGTCCGTGAGTCGGTGGTCGCGATCTCCCCCTGCCAGAATTGCCTTTTACCTTCTTGGCTCTTAATCTTGGCAGTCTTGGCTAGTTTTCTCAGTCCGCTACACGAAACCGCGTTTTGTCATCCTTTTCTGACAGAAGCACGTTGTCTGTTGTTCTGCTGACATTAACGATCGCCTAGGGACTAAAATGCAGATCGACAGATGCGCTGATTCGTACGCTCCGTGTTCCCGTAATGGAACACCGTCTCTGGTTGGTTGATTTCATCGCTTTGGTTACATTTCCCCCCTTTGGAAGTTTTGAAATAATCATTTTCTCAATACTTCCATCCTAGATCAATAATATTCCACTATGTCAGTTCAGTGTTTGGTTCATCTTCTCAAAGTTTTCACTTGATTGTGGTCTCTAGGGCATATGCAGGTTCCATTTTATACCCAAAATTTTATTAATTTGTTGAACTACCTCTGCAAAAAAATGTGGTCCTCTCCCAGAGGACATTCCTGTTGGCACTCTAAATCTTGGTATTATTTCTTTCAGCAACATTTTAACTACTACTCTAGCTTTGTTGGTGCAGCACGAGAAAGCTTCTGGCCAACTAGAAAATTTGTCCATCATCACTAACAAATACTGCTATATCTATTTTGTCTGGGTAACTCAGAGAACTTAATTTGCTAATAATTTCCGGGAGAATTTTTTGTTTTGTTACTCCTAAAGGTGGTTTCCTTTGGTTCAGGGGATTATTTCTAGGACAGATTGGACACTTAGCTACCATGGGTTTAATTATTCTTGTCATGCCTACACACGCTACAGATGCTTTTAAACTCAAAACCGTAGCATCTACACCCTAATGTGTTTGCTCATGCTTTTCTTTTGCAAGTTCTGTCATAACTTGTGGGGTTGTTATTATTATTACTTGTTTTTCTGGTGTTACCTACCATCTCTCTGTGTTTTGTGATGCTTCCAATTGTTCTGCTAATTGCTCATCCAATTTATTATAATAATCTCGGTTTCAACTTTGGAATGCCGATCTGTTTTACTGGTACTAGTGCAAGGATACCTTGCTCTGCAGTCCTCTTTGCAGCTTTATCTGTCAATCGTTTGCTTATGTTTACAGCCGTCTGGCCGAATCGATGAGCTTTGCAACGCTTTACCGCCACTTCTTTTGGTTTCTGCACGTCTTCCGGAAGTTGGAGAATGTCTTCTTTATGCTGTATCAATGATTCTTGGGCTGATGGCAGTCCTTTTTCCTTCCCAGTAGCTCCATGATCGTGGATCACACCAAATGCATGTTTGGAATCAGTCTAGATATTTATCCTTCGTCCTTCTGCCATTCGCAGAGCTCGCTTCAACGCTACCAATACTGCTTTCTGTGCTGAGGTGTTCGCAGGCAGCGCCCCTGACTCCATTCCCTCGGCGGTGATAACGACAGCATATCCGGCCATTCTCTTCTCGCCCAGAGCTGCTTCCATCTGTAAACAACTCCAGATCAGGATTTTCCCAGAGGTTTGTGTCTCAGGCCTGGTCTGCTGGAATAGACTTGTTCAATAGTTAGCAAGCGATCGTGTTCGAAATTGTCCGTAAGGTTTTCTGTTGTTAAAAACATACAGGATTCAGTATAGCAGTAGTCTTCGATTCCACATGGTCTTGTTCTAACAGAACAACTTGATATTTCAACATTCTGCTAAGGGATAGCCAACGACCCCCCTTTTGTTCTAAAACAGTCACCGCTATGTGCGGGACACATACTGTCATCTTTTGTCCCATTGTTAACTTTGGGGCTTCCTGGATCGGCAGCGCTGCTGTTGCCACTGCCCGTAAACATCCAGGCCATCTTTTACTCACGTGGTCGAGTTGTTTGGAGAAGTAGCCCACGGGTCTCTTCCAGGTTCCCAGTCGCTGTGTCAGCACTCCAAGGGCTAAATGTTGTCTTTCGTGGACAAACAGCTCAAAAGGTTTAGCGAAATCGGGTAGGCCTAATGCAGGGGCCATCACTGAGGCTCTTTTCAGTTCTTTGAATGCCGTTTGGCATCCGGGCGTCCAGGTTAAATATTTATCCTTTGATTCTTTCAGTGCCTCGTATAATGGTTTTACATACAGTCTGTAGTTCAGAATCCAGAGCTGACGCTATTTCACTATTTTCAGAAAAGCTCTCAGTTCCTTCGGGCCGCAAGGTTCGGGAATTTGACAAATAGTTTCTTTCTTTTCACTTTCTAATTGTCTTTGTCTCTGAGATATTTCAAATCCTAAATAAATGGCTGCTTCTTCTCCTATTTGGGTTTTGTTTCTGGAAACTCCGCATCTTCCTTGGCCCAGAAAATTTAAAAATTTCAAAACATTATTCTTTACTTTCTGCCACTATCAGAATGTCGTCTGCATTCTGTAACAGTATGCCTCTCCCTGGGTTCTGTTTTTTCTATACATTTCTATATTTCTAATTTTTTTTCTTGCCAGCTGAGTCCCAAATATCGTAGGACTAATTTTAAATCCTTGTGGAAGTACGGTCCATGTTAGCTGTGTCTTTCATTCTGTGGTGGGGCTTTCCCATTCCAAAGCAAATAGGCTTTGACTTTTTATGCCTGGAGGTATGCAAAAGAAGGCATCCTTCAAATCTAGTACAGTAAACCATTTATGCTCCTCCTTTAAAAGAGGTCAGTAAAGTGTATGGATTAGCTACTACCGGATGTAGATCTTGGACCACCTGAGATATAGCCCTTAAATCGTGAACCAGCTAATACTCTTTGCCTCTAGATTTCTTTACTGGCGGCACAGGAGTACTATATTCTGATTCACATTCTACTAAGAGCTCATATTCTGAAAAAAATTTATAATTAACTTCTCTAATCCTTTTCGAGCCTCTCGCTTAATACGGTATTGTTTTTGCCTTACCGGCTTGGCTCCAGGCTTTAAGGTTACTTTTACCGGCTCTGCCCGCTTAGGTCGCTCCGGAGCTCCGCTCGCTCAAACCAAAGGAATTACTACGTTTTCCACTTCTTCGGGAACCTGTTCCTCCCTGGAGGAATCCTGTAACATAAACGCTCTCGCCTCTGTGGCTTTTGATTCTGTTCTGGTATTAGTAATTTAATCTCTCCATCTTTAAAAGTTACTTGAGCATCTAATTTACTTAATAGATCTCATCATAACAGAGGCAGTGGACATTCAGGCATATACAGAAACTGGTGAGTTGCCCATTGCTTCTCCAATTTAAACTTTAATGGCTCTAAGAAAGGCTAATTTTTCTTTGCCCTGTCGCACTAACAACACCTACTGGTTTATGATCAACTTTCTCTTTACGTGTATTCAATACCAAAGAAGTGGCTCCCGTATCTACCAAAAATTCTATTTCTTCATTCCCTAGCTTCAGTGTAACCAGGTGTTCAGCTAGGGTTGATTCCTCTGGTCTCCTTCATGCCAAGCTACTTCAAGCATTTTACCCAGATCTCTGGATTCAGGTTCTTCTAGTTTCTGAAGGTTTTTTTACTCCCCCCCCCCACCCCCCCCAATCTGGGGCTGATTGTCTTATGAATATAGAGACCAACTGAATTGCTTTTTCTGTGTTTTTCTGGGTTCAAATGAGTATATTTTCTGGTGGTCACCTTCAGCCTTTCCATAAAGGCTGAAGGGGGGGACTCCTTTAATTCTTGTCTCACTTAATAAATGGGTCAAAATTTATGGCTTTTGGCATTGCATGTCTTACTCCAAATAAAATCAGTCTCTGACATCTAGTCAACATTCCCCTGGGTCCTGGCTGATTAGGGTCCCACTCGGGATTTGTAGATGGAAAATTCTTATTCGTTGTTCTCTGTAAATTCCTGTTAGCATGTGCTCCCTGCACCTGCCTTCTGGCTGTATTCAATACTATTTTCTTGTCAGTTCCATCAAGTGAAGTATCCAGTATCACAAGTAGAGCAACATTTCAAGTTCTCACCACATTTTCCTCTTTTCAGAAACATTGCTGTAGAATCCTGTGGACATATCTCACGCTGTTTCTGCCACGCTGGATGATTCCACAGTGTAAAGAACAAATCAACATATGCCACTTCTTCCCATTTGCCTTCCCTTTTTACAAAACAACATTAATTGCAAGATGGTATGATATTGCAATGTCTCCTGTTCTGGCCATTCGTGCCCACCTTCCAATTGATACGTTGGGCACCAATGATTGCAATATTCAATTACTGGTTTCCGAGTTAGTGGGTCATCACCCCCGATGTCTTTGCAGTGCTTCAAAGTACATCCCAAAGGTGTTCTCTGTGGGATAGGTTTCTTACTCAGAAATGCTCCCATCTCCCAGTCGACTAGCAGTTGTGATAGTGCACTATCACAAATAGTAGTCAGAGGGACTCCAACCCCCGTTAGAGGTCTCACTGGGATCTGTAGCCCCCTGCTAGATATCCCTGGAGACTTCAACCCCCTGTTGAAGACCCCCCTACCCTCGGGTCCCGCTCCACAGGCTTTCGCCTAGCAGAGACTTACCAACCGAGGTACCTCTTGGCCCCAACCCTGCGTGGCTTTCGCCGCGCCTTACGGGCAGGCCTGTGGGACTCAAACCCACTATCCTGTCCTATGTGGGAAGCTAACGCCACATATTATTCTACCTAAGTTTCTTCTTAAACGAATGCCTTGTTTACTTCAGTCCAGGGGATCTTTCTCAGAATTCTCTGGCCTGGGGATCGGAAGCTCTCCCCAAGAATTCCTTGGGGCTGGCTGCAGGTCCCACGGTCCTGCGGATCCGTCGAGATTCAAAAGCAGGTTCCCATCTGGGGTGCCAAAACTGTTACCAAAAAACACGGTAAAATCGGAAATATCTATTCAACACCAATCTAGTATTAAAGAGCAGGCGTTCTTTATTCACGGCGCCAGATGCACGGGGGATCGCTCCTCCTGGCGTGCGTCCCTCACACACCTTTCCCGTAGAATTTGTAGATCAAAATTTTACGTATTCATACATATTCATTATCGTCCTGTCTACTGATTGGTACAAACTTGCTCGTTCCGTATGTAAATCACTGCGCAGGCTCGGTGGTGGTCCGTGAGTCGGTGGTCGCGATCTCCCCCTGCCAGAATTGCCTTTTACCTTCTTGGCTCTTAATCTTGGCAGTCTTGGCTAGTTTTCTCAGTGCGCTACACGAAACCGCGTTTTGTCATCCTTTTCTGACAGAAGCACGTTGTGTGTTGTTCTGCTGACATTAACGATCGCCTAGGGACTAAAATGCAGATCGACAGATGCGCTGATTCGTACGCTCCGTGTTCCCGTAATGGAACACCGTCTCTGGTTGGTTGATTTCATCGCTTTGGTTACACCTGTTCCTGTTGTTCAGTTTCTTCTTTTTTGGCTTTGTGTGATTCTCTCTGTGATTCTGTTTTTCTCTGCCTCGCTTTTCCCAGCTCCCCGTCCCTCACTTTGAATACCCGTTATCCTTCACCAGCTCACTCTCCCTTGGTTGCCATCCCCGTTTCTGAGTTCCTCCTGCTTTGCCACGTAGCCCGTGACTTTTTTCTTAATCTCTCTCTGTCTGCCTCAACGCTCCCGCCGCGCTTTTTAGTTCGTCTGCTCTGCTCTGTACCCTGCTACTGTTACTTGCCTGCCTGAGTTCTTCTCTGTCCAGCTCCCTTTCCCTATTCTTGAATTCCTGTTCTTCCTGCACCCGCCGCTGTTCCCTGTGATCTCCGTCTCTCTCTGTCCAGCTCCCTGTCCCTAGGTTTTAATTCCTGCCTCTGCCCGCCGTAGCCCGTCTAGATTTTTCTCTCGGCCTCTCTCTCTGTCCGGCTCCCCCTCTCTGTGTTCTAATTCCACGTTCTCTGTCACGTAGACCCGTGCTATTTGTTTGTCCTCATCTCTCTCTGTCCAGCTCCTTGCTGCTATGTTTTATTTCTTCCCTCTCTGTCTGTCTTTGTAGCCCATTGCCGTTGTGTGTTTTTTTTTTTTTTTTTTCCTACTTGTTTCTTCATGTGTCTCTGTCTGCCTCCCAGTGCCTGATCTTTAATTCCTCCTTCCCTGTAGGCCGCTGTTCCTTTTTTCCATTCTACATTGTGTTCTCTTTGGTCTCCTGTTCTTATTCATCGATTCCCTCCTCGCCGCCCTGTGGCTTGTCCCCATTTTATTGTTGCGCCTCTCTCCCTCTCTCTGGCTTCTTGCCCCTGTTTTGAAAATTCCTCCCTCTCTTCTCTCTTCCCTGTTGGCCGTGTGATCTTCAGCCTTTCTCCATCTCTTTCTGCCCAGCTCTCTGTGTCTATTCATTAATTCTTCCCTCTCTGCCCTGTAGCCTGTAGCTTTTGTCCTTTCTCCATCTTGCTGTCTCTGGCTTCCCCATGACCCTGTTTTAGAATTGTTTCTCTCTCCTTTCTGTACGCATTGCGATTCCTTTTGCTCCCCATCTCCCTTTGTTTTGGGTGGTTTTTTTTGTTGTTGTTTCTCTGGCTCCCTGTCCCTAATTCTTAATTCTCTGCCTTCTCGTGCTCTGTACCACGTAGCCCCATGGTTTGTTTTGTGGTGTTCCCTCCCCGGCCCCTTCCCTCCGTTGTTGGCTGTCTCGGCTCCCTGTCCCCGTGGCTTCATTCTTCCCTTTCTGCCCTGTTCTTGTCGCTTGTCTTGTCTGTCTCCATCGCGCTCGGTCCAGCTTCCTGCCCCTATTCTTCTTTCCTCCCTCGCTGTCGTGCTGCCTGCCCCAGGTTCTTTGTGCGTCTCCAGCCTGCTCCTCTTCCTTCTTTGTTGGTCTGTGTCCTGCTCTTCCCTCTTTCTGCTGCCTCTCTTCCCCTCTCTCTGCTGCTTGTATCTCCACCTCCGTCAGGCTCCCTGTCCTTCTCTGGCCGTCCTGTTCCCTGCCTCGTGCCTTCTCACTACACGCACACACGCCCCCCCGCCCCCGTCCAGCTGGCTGCCGCTCTTCTCTTCTCTCTTCCTACTGTCCTGTGCCCTGCTCCTCACCTTTGGTGGCCTCCCCCTCTGCCCAGCAGCCTGTCGCTCCAGGAGCCGGGCGACGGACGGTCCCTTCCCTGCCAAACGCGGACAAGCGCGTGCCGTGGTTTAGCCCCAGCTGGCAACTCTGCACCAGGGAGCTGCTTGCTCGCTCCACCCTCAGTGGGCTGGGGGAGAGAGCTGGAAGGGTAAAAGTGAGAAAAATCATGGGCTGAGCTCAAGACTGTTTAATAGGTAAAGCAAAAGCTGTGCGTGGAAGCAAAGCAAGGAATTAATTCACTCCTCCTTTTCGGCGGGCAGGTGTTGAGCCACCTCTGGGAAAGCAGGGCTCTGTCATGTGTCATGGTTACTTAGGGAGAGAAATGCCGTAGCCCCCCCCCCCCAAGGACTCCCCCTTCTTCCCCCAGCTGCGTGTGCTGAGCATGATGTCAAATGGTATGGAATATCCCTTTGGTCAGTTAGCTGGGAAAGCTTTCCCAGCTGTCCCAGCCTACTTGCTGGTGGGGCACTGAGAGAACCAGAAGAGGCCCTGACTGTGGAAGCAGTGCTCAGCAAGAACCAAAACATCTCTACATTATTAACGGTGTTTTGAGCATAAATCCAAAACGTATCCCTTCCTAGCTACTGTGGAGAAAATGAGCACTATCCCAGCCACCACCAGCTCCGTGCGGCTGCGGCAACGGCGGCCGAGGTGGCCTTGGGGCAGGGGGAGCGTTGGGGACCCTGAGCCACGAATCGCTCCTGGGACTTGTTACGTGCGCGCCTGCACCAACAGCTGCCCTCTCCTTTGGCCTGAGGGCTGCGTTTGCGCTCCCTTGGCGTGGGGCAAGGGGCTGTGATGGAGCCCGGGGGAGGAGGTGGTGCACTGTGGGGGTGAGGGGAGGGGGCCCCCCGTTGCTGCTGCGCCTCAGCTGTGGGCGGGGTCTGGCTGGAGGAGCCCCAGGTGCGGGCAGTGGGGCTGGCGGTGCCGGCTCCTCCCTGGAAAAGGGGTGGTGCCCTGCTCCGGGGGGCCAGTGCGAGCCGAGGGCGGAGCGGAGCGGAGCTGTGGCCGAGCGTCAGCGGGCTGCGAGTGTAGCGAGGGAGGAGGTGAGCGGGGGCTGGGTGGGGGGCCGCTGCGTGCCGGGTCAAGCCCCGAGGAGGGCTGCGGCGGGGCAGCGGCGGGTCGGAGCGGGCGGTGGGGAGAGCGAGGCTGTGCTGAGGGCTCGGTGGGGCTTCCGGGTGCATCGGCGGGAGGGTCGGTGCCCCGCAGGGTGAGAGAGCGGGGAGGGCGGGCTCGCGGCGTGGCGGGAGCTGTGGTGGTGCGTGTGGCGGCTGGGCGGGCGGCCGTGTTGTGGCGCAGAGCATGGCGGGAGCTGTAGTCCTTGTGGCGGGGGGCTGCCGGGCGGCCATGTTGTGGCGCAGAGCATGCCGGGAGCTGTAGTCCTTGTGGCGGGGGGCTGCCGGGCGGCCGTGTTGTGGCGCAGAGCATGGCGGGAGCTGTGGTGGTGCGTGTGGCGGCTGGGCGGGCGGCCGTGTTGTGGCGCAGAGCATGGCGGGAGCTGTAGGCCTTGTGGCGCGCGGCTCCCGGGCGGCCGTGTTGTGGCGCAGAGCATGCCGGGAGCTGTAGTCCTTGCGGCGGGGGGCTGCCGGGCGGCCGTGTTGTGGCGCAGAGCATGCCGGGAGCTGTAGTCCTTGTGGCGGGGGGCTGCCGGGCGGCCGTGTTGTGGCGCAGAGCGTGCCGGGAGCTGTAGTCCTTGCGGCGGGGGGCTGCCGGGCGGCCGTGTTGTGGCGCAGAGCGTGCCGGGAGCTGTAGTCCTGGCGCAGTGGCTGCCGGCCCTGTCACGTGGCTCGCCGGGGCGCGGCGGGAGGCGCGGTGTTCCGGCGCTCGGGTGCCGGGCGGCCGTGCCGCGTACGGTAGGCGCGGTGTATTTTTGGGGTTGGATTCGTGTTGATTTCTGGGGGCTTCCAGGTGCGGCCGCTCCCCGAGAAGCGGTGAGTTCCCCGGGAGCTGACAGAAGGGAAGAGGGAAAGGAGGAGGACCTTTTCCCCCTGCCCAGGGCGCAGATGATGGCCGCCGCCTCCCCGGCTCACCGGAGCTCCCGCTCAGCCTCCCCTGGCCCCCCCCTTGCCCCGTGTGCCTGCCCGCAGCCCCGGCACCTCCCCTGAAGCGTGCTGCGTAGCCCTTGGCCGCCCCCAGGCCCTGTCGTGAAGGCAGCGAGCCGGCCCTCGAGCGCACTGGATTCCCCCTCGGCGCAGGGGCCCTTAGCAGTAGCGCGGGGAAGGGGCGGTGTGTCCAGAAGCCCCTGCGCAAGGAGGGGCTTTGGCCAGGGTCGATCGACGGTAATGACGGTCGCTGTTTCTTCTTTCCCTCTCCCAGAGACCGTGCTGAGGACGTGGTTGTCTGTCCTTCCCCCGGGGATGCCGTTGACTGCGGCCGTCTCAGGCTTGCGTGGCTTCTCTCTGCCCGGCGTTGCCATCCTCGCAGCGCGGGGGCGAAAAGGGACACACAGAGCCCTTCCCGGCTGTGGACAGGAGCTGCCTCGGCTGAAGCTGGAGACGCCAACGAAAGGTAAAGCAGAAGAAACTGAAGGCGCTCTGGCTGCCAGCTGCCTTCCTGCCGCAGGCAAGAGAGAGCCTGTCCCTGCAGGTGAGGGAGGGAGGATCCCCCTTCGTAGCCCGCAGCGGGCCAGGCCACCAACGTGCACCGCAGGGTCTGTACGCGTAACCGGGAGTTGGGTACGGGCGTGTAGTGCACGAGCGAGCTAGGCTACGTGCCTAGGAAGCCTCATCTCGTAAGAGCGGTAAGACACCCATGTATCCTCTTTAGGTGGAGGACGGCCTAGAGTCTGGAGCTGCAGAAGAGGCAGGGCGGAGAGGAGGGGAAAGAAGCATCTGAACGGCTAAATTGTGCCAGCAGCGCTGAGAGCGAGAGTCGCGGTGAGTCCTGGGCCACTGGGGCCCCGTTGCCTCTCTTGTGCGTCCTGGGCCCTCCCTGTCTCTCCCCCCTGGCCCCCTCTCTTTCCTTACCTGCTGCAAAATTTTTTTTTTTTTTTTTTTGGCGCCCCCCCGCCCCTTCTTTCTCCATCTCGCTCTGAGTGGCTCCCTGCCTCCCCGTCTTTTCAGGCCTCCCTCTCTCTGTCCTGTAGCCTGTGGCTACTTGTTCTTTCTCCGCCTCTCTCTGCCTGGCTCTGGCTCCGTTTTTATTTTTTTATTCCTCCTGCTCTGTTCTGTAGCCTGTCGGTATTTTGTCTTTCTCTGGCCCTCTTGGTCTGACTCCGTGTGTTACCGAAAAACGCGGTAAAATCGGAAACAACTCCTCAACGCCGATTTAGTATTAAAGAGCAGGCGTTCTTTGTTCACGGCGCCAGATGCACGGGGGATCGCTTCTCCTGGCGTGCGTCCCTCACACACCTTTCCCGTAGAATTTGTAGATCAAAATTTTACGTATTCATACATATTCATTATCGTCCTGTCTACTGATCGGTACAAACTTGCTCGTTCCGTATGTAAATCGCTGCGCAGGCTCGGTGGTGGTCCGTGAGTCGGTGGTCGCAATCTCCCCCTGCCAGAATTGCCTTTTACCTTCTTGGCTCTTAATCTTGGCAGTCTTGGCTAGTTTTCTCAGTGCGCTACACGAAACCGCGTTTTGTCATCCGTTTCTGACAGAAGCACGTTGTCTGTTGTTCTGCTGACATTAACGATCGCCTAGGGACTAAAATGCAGATCGACAGATGCGCTGATTCGTACGCTCCGTGTTCCCGTAATGGAACACCGTCTCTGGTTGGTTGATTTCATCGCTTTGGTTACATTTCCCCCCTTTGGAAGTTTTGAAATAATCATTTTCTCAATACTTCCATCCTAGATCAATAATATTCCACTATGTCAGTTCAGTGTTTGGTTCATCTTCTCAAAGTTTTCACTTGATTGTGGTCTCTAGGGCATATGCAGGTTCCATTTTATACCCAAAATTTTATTAATTTGTTGAACTACCTCTGCAAAAAAATGTGGTCCTCTCTCAGAGGACATTCCTGTTGGCACTCTAAATCTTGGTATTATTTCTTTCAGCAACATCTTAACTACTACTCTAGCTTTGTTGGTGCAGCACGAGAAAGCTTCTGGCCAACTAGAAAACTTGTCCATCAGCACTAACAAATACTGCTATATCTATTTTGTCTGGGTAACTCAGAAAACTTAATTTGCTAATAATTTCCGGGAGAATTTTTTGTTTTGTTACTCCTAAAGGTGGTTTCCTTTGGTTCAGGGGATTATTTCTAGGACAGATTGGACACTTAGCTACCATGGGTTTAACTGTTCTTGTCATGCCTACACACGCTACAGATGCTTTTAAACTCAAAACCGTAGCATCTACACCCTAATGTGTTTGCTCATGCTTTTCTTTTGCAAGTTCTGTCATAACTTGTGGGGTTGTTATTATTATTACTTGTTTTTCTGGTGTTACCTACCATCTCTGTGTTTTGTGATGCTTCCAATTGTTCTGCTAATTGCTCATCCAATTTATTATAATAATCTCGGTTTCAACTTTGGAATTCCGATCTGTTTTACTGGTACTAGTGCAAGGATACCTTGCTCTGCAGTCCTCTTTGCAGCTTTATCTGTCAATCGTTTGCTTATGTTTACAGCCGTCTGGCCGAATCGATGAGCTTTGCAACGCTTTACCGCCACTTCTTTTGGTTTCTGCACGTCTTCCGGAAGTTGGAGAATGTCTTCTTTATGCTGTATCAATGATTCTTGGGCTGATGGCAGTCCTTTTTCCTTCCCAGTAGCTCCATGATCGTGGATCACACCAAATGCATGTTTGGAATCAGTCTAGATATTTATCCTTCGTCCTTCTGCCATTCGCAGAGCTCGCTTCAACGCTACCAATGCTGCTTTCTGTGCTGAGGTGTTCGCAGGCAGCGCCCCTGACTCCATTCCCTCGGCGGTGATAACGACAGCATATCCGGCCATTCTCTTCTCGCCCAGAGCTGCTTCCATCTGTAAACAACTCCAGATCAGGATTTTCCCAGAGGTTTGTGTCTCAGGCCTGGTCTGCTGGAATAGACTTGTTCAATAGTTAGCAAGCGATCGTGTTCGAAATTGTCCGTAAGGTTTTCTGTTGTTAAAAACATAGCAGGATTCAGTATAGCAGTAGTCTTCGATTCCACATGGTCTTGTTCTAACAGAACAACTTGATATTTCAACATTCTGCTAAGGGATAGCCAACGACCCCCCTTTTGTTCTAAAACAGTCACCGCTATGTGCGGGACACATACTGTCATCTCTTGTCCCATTGTTAACTTTGGGGCTTCCTGGATCGGCAGCGCTGCTGTTGCCACTGCCCGTAAACATCCAGGCCATCTTTTACTCACGTGGTCGAGTTGTTTGGAGAAGTAGCCCACGGGTCTCTTCCAGGTTCCCAGTCGCTGTGTCAGCACTCCAAGGGCTAAATGTTGTCTTTCGTGGACAAACAACTCAAAAGGTTTAGCGAAATCGGGTAGGCCTAATGCAGGGGCCATCACTGAGGCTCTTTTCAGTTCTTTGAATGCCGTTTGGCATCCGGGCGTCCAGGTTAAATATTTATCCTTTGATTCTTTCAGTGCCTCATATAATGGTTTTACATACAGTCTGTAGTTCAGAATCCAGAGCTGACGCTATTTCACTATTTTCAGAAAAGCTCTCAGTTCCTTCGGGCCGCAAGGTTCGGGAATTTGACAAATAGTTTCTTTCTTTTCACTTTCTAATTGTCTTTGTCTTTGAGATATTTCGAATCCTAAATAAATGGCTGTTGCTTCTCCTATTTGGGTTTTGTTTCTGGAAACTCCGCATCTTCCTTGGCCCAGAAAATTTAAAAATTTCAAAACATTATTCTTTACTTTCTGCCACTATCAGAATGTCGTCTGCATTCTGTAACAATATGCCTCTCCCTGGGTTCTGTTTTTTCTAGACATTTCTATATTTCTAATTTTTTTTCTTGCCAGCTGAGTCCCAAATATCGTAGGACTAATTTTAAATCCTTGTGGAAGTACGGTCCATGTTAGCTGTGTCTTTCATTCTGTGGTGGGGCTTTCCCATTCCAAAGCAAATAGGCTTTGACTTTTTATGCCTGGAGGTATGCAAAAGAAGGCATCCTTCAAATCTAGTACAGTAAACCATTTATGCTCCTCCTTTAAAAGAGGTCAGTAAAGTGTATGGATTAGCTACTACCGGATGTAGATCTTGGACCACCTGAGATATAGCCCTTAAATCGTGAACCAGCTAATACTCTTTGCCTCTAGATTTCTTTACTGGCGGCACAGGAGTACTATATTCTGATTCACATTCTACTAAGAGCTCATATTCTGAAAAAAATTTATAATTAACTTCTCTAATCCTTTTCGAGCCTCTCGCTTAATACGGTATTGTTTTTGCCTTACCGGCTTGGCTCCAGGCTTTAAGGTTACTTTTACCGGCTCTGCCCGCTTAGGTCGCTCCGGAGCTCCGCTCGCTCAAACCAAAGGAATTACTACGTTTTCCACTTCTTCGGGAACCTGTTCCTCCCTGGAGGAATCCTGTAACATAAACGCTCTCGCCTCTGTGGCTTTTGATTCTGTTCTGGTATTAGTAATTTAATCTCTCCATCTTTAAAAGTTACTTGAGCATCTAATTTACTTAATAGATCTCATCATAACAGAGGCAGTGGACATTCAGGCATATACAGAAACTGGTGAGTTGCCCATTGCTTCTCCAATTTAAACTTTAATGGCTCTAAGAAAGGCTAATTTTTCTTTGCCCTGTCACACTAACAACACCTACTGGTTTATGATCAACTTTCTCTTTACGTGTATTCAATACCAAAGAAGTGGCTCCCGTATCTACCAAAAATTCTATTTCTTCATTCCCTAGCTTCAGTGTAACCAGGTGTTCAGCTAGGGTTGATTCCTCTGGTCTCCTTCATGCCAAGCTACTTCAAGCATTTTACCCAGATCTCTGGATTCAGGTTCTTCTAGTTTCTGAAGGTTTTTTTACTCCCCCCCCCCACCCCCCCCAATCTGGGGCTGATTGTCTTATGAATATAGAGACCAACTGAATTGCTTTTTCTGTTTTTTTCTGGGTTCAAATGAGTATATTTTCTGGTGGTCACCTTCAGCCTTTCCATAAAGGCTGAAGGGGGGGACTCCTTTAATTCTTGTCTCACTTAATAAATGGGTCAAAATTTATGGCTTTTGGCATTGCATGTCTTACTCCAAATAAAATCTGTCTCTGACATCTAGTCAACATTCCCCTGGGTCCTGGCTGATTAGGGTCCCACTCGGGATTTGTAGATGGAAAATTCTTATTCGTTGTTCTCTGTAAATTCCTGTTAGCATGTGCTCCCTGCACCTGCCTTCTGGCTGTATTCAATACTATTTTCTTGTCAGTTCCATCAAGTGAAGTATCCAGTATCACAAGTAGAGCAACACTTCAAGTTCTCACCACATTTTCCTCTTTTCAGAAACATTGCTGTAGAATCCTGTGGACATATCTCACGCTGTTTCTGCCACGCTGGATGATTCCACAGTGTAAAGAACAAATCAACATATGCCACTTCTTCCCATTTGCCTTCCCTTTTTACAAAACAACATTAATTGCAAGATGGTATGATATTGCAATGTCTCCTGTTCTGGCCATTCGTGCCCACCTTCCAATTGATACGTTGGGCACCAATGATTGCAATATTCAATTAATGGTTTCCGAGTTAGTGGGTCATCACCCCCGATGTCTTTCCAGTGCTTCAAAGTACATCCCAAAGGTGTTCTCTGTGGGATAGGTTTCTTACTCAGAAATGCTCCCATCTCCCAGTCGACTAGCAGTTGTGATAGTGCACTATCACAAATAGTAGTCAGAGGGACTCCAACCCCCGTTAGAGGTCTCACTGGGAATCCGCCACTGGGATCTGTAGCCCCCTGCTAGATATCCCTGGAGACTTCAACCCCCTGTTGAAGACCCCCCTACCCTCGGGTCCCGCTCCACAGGCTTTCGCCTAGCAGAGACTTACCAACCGAGGTACCTCTTGGCCCCAACCCTGCGTGGCTTTCGCCGCGCCTTACGGGCAGGCCTGTGGGACTCAAACCCACTATCCTGTCCTATGTGGGAAGCTAACGCCACATATTATTCTACCTAAGTTTCTTCTTAAACGAATGCCTTGTTTACTTCAGTCCAGGGGATCTTTCTCAGAATTCTCTGGCCTGGGGATCGGAAGCTCTCCCCAAGAATTCCTTGGGGCTGGCTGCAGGTCCCACGGTCCTGCGGATCCGTCGAGATTCAAAAGCAGGTTCCCATCTGGGGTGCCAAAACTGTTACCAAAAAACACGGTAAAATCGGAAATATCTATTCAACACCAATCTAGTATTAAAGAGCAGGCGTTCTTTATTCACGGCGCCAGATGCACGGGGGATCGCTCCTCCTGGCGTGCGTACCTCACACACCTTTCCCGTAGAATTTGTAGATCAAAATTTTACGTATTCATACATATTCATTATCGTCCTGTCTACTGATCGGTACAAACTTGCTCGTTCCGTATGTAAATCGCTGCGCAGGCTCGGTGGTGGTCCGTGAGTCGGTGGTCGCGATCTCCCCCTGCCAGAATTGCCTTTTACCTTCTTGGCTCTTAATCTTGGCAGTCTTGGCTAGTTTTCTCAGTGCGCTACACGAAACCGCGTTTTGTCATCCTTTTCTGACAGAAGCACGTTGTCTGTTGTTCTGCTGACATTAACGATCGCCTAGGGACTAAAATGCAGATCGACAGATGCGCTGATTCGTACGCTCCGTGTTCCCGTAATGGAACACCGTCTCTGGTTGGTTGATTTCATCGCTTTGGTTACACCTGTTCCTGTTGTTCAGTTTCTTCTTTTTTGGCTTTGTGTGATTCTCTCTGTGATTCTGTTTTTCTCTGCCTCGCTTTTCCCAGCTCCCCGTCCCTCACTTTGAATACCCGTTATCCTTCACCAGCTCACTCTCCCTTGGTTGCCATCCCCGTTTCTGAGTTCCTCCTGCTTTGCCACGTAGCCCGTGACTTTTTTCTTAATCTCTCTCTGTCTGCCTCAACGCTCCCGCCGCGCTTTTTAGTTCGTCTGCTCTGCTCTGTACCCTGCTACTGTTACTTGCCTGCCTGAGTTCTTCTCTGTCCAGCTCCCTTTCCCTATTCTTGAATTCCTGTTCTTCCTGCACCCGCCGCTGTTCCCTGTGATCTCTGTCTCTCTCTGTCCAGCTCCCTGTCCCTAGGTTTTAATTCCTGCCTCTGCCCGCCGTAGCCCGTCTAGATTTTTCTCTCGGCCTCTCTCTCTGTCCAGCTCCCCCTCTCTGTGTTCTAATTCCACGTTCTCTGTCACGTAGACCCGTGCTATTTGTTTGTCCTCATCTCTCTCTGTCCAGCTCCTTGCTGCTATGTTTTATTTCTTCCCTCTCTGTCTGTCTTTGTAGCCCATTGCCGTTGTGTGTTTTTTTTTTTTTTTTTTCCTACTTGTTTCTTCATGTGTCTCTGTCTGCCTCCCAGTGCCTGATCTTTAATTCCTCCTTCCCTGTAGGCCGCTGTTCCTTTTTTCCATTCTACATTGTGTTCTCTTTGGTCTCCTGTTCTTATTCATCGATTCCCTCCTCGCCGCCCTGTGGCTTGTCCCCATTTTATTGTTGCGCCTCTCTCCCTCTCTCTGGCTTCTTGCCCCTGTTTTGAAAATTCCTCCCTCTCTTCTCTCTTCCCTGTTGGCCGTGTGATCTTCAGCCTTTCTCCATCTCTTTCTGCCCAGCTCTCTGTGTCTATTCATTAATTCTTCCCTCTCTGCCCTGTAGCCTGTAGCTTTTGTCCTTTCTCCATCTTGCTGTCTCTGGCTTCCCCGTGACCCTGTTTTAGAATTGTTTCTCTCTCCTTTCTGTACGCATTGCGATTCCTTTTGCTCCCCATCTCCCTTTGTTTTGGGTGTTTTTTTTTGTTGTTGTTTCTCTGGCTCCCTGTCCCTAATTCTTAATTCTCTGCCTTCTCGTGCTCTGTACCACGTAGCCCCATGGTTTGTTTTGTGGTGTTCCCTCCCCGGCCCCTTCCCTCCGTTGTTGGCTGTCTCGGCTCCCTGTCCCCGTGGCTTCATTCTTCCCTTTCTGCCCTGTTCTTGTCGCTTGTCTTGTCTGTCTCCATCGCGCTCGGTCCAGCTTCCTGCCCCTATTCTTCTTTCCTCCCTCGCTGTCGTGCTGCCTGCCCCAGGTTCTTTGTGCGTCTCCAGCCTGCTCCTCTTCCTTCTTTGTTGGTCTGTGTCCTGCTCTTCCCCCCTCTTTCTGCTGCCTCTCTTCCCCTCTCTCTGCTGCTTGTATCTCCACCTCCGTCAGGCTCCCTGTCCTTCTCTGGCCGTCCTGTTCCCTGCCTCGTGCCTTCTCACTACACGCACACACGCCCCCCCGCCCCCGTCCAGCTGGCTGCCGCTCTTCTCTTCTCTCTTCCTAATGTCCTGTGCCCTGCTCCTCACCTTTGGTGGCCTCCCCCTCTGCCCAGCAGCCTGTCGCTCCAGGAGCCGGGCGACGGACGGTCCCTTTCCTGCCAAACGCGGACAAGCGCGTGCCGTGGTTTAGCCCCAGCTGGCAACTCTGCACCAGGGAGCTGCTTGCTCGCTCCACCCTCAGTGGGCTGGGGGAGAGAGCTGGAAGGGTAAAAGTGAGAAAAATCATGGGCTGAGATCAAGACTGTTTAATAGGTAAAGCAAAAGCTGTGCGTGGAAGCAAAGCAAGGAATTAATTCACTCCTCCTTTTCGGCGGGCAGGTGTTGAGCCACCTCTGGGAAAGCAGGGCTCTGTCATGTGTCATGGTTACTTAGGGAGAGAAATGCCGTAGCCCCCCCCCCCCCAAGGACTCCCCCTTCTTCCCCCAGCTGCGTGTGCTGAGCATGATGTCAAATGGTATGGAATATCCCTTTGGTCAGTTAGCTGGGAAAGCTTTCCCAGCTGTCCCAGCCTACTTGCTGGTGGGGCACTGAGAGAACCAGAAGAGGCCCTGACTGTGGAAGCAGTGCTCAGCAAGAACCAAAACATCTCTACATTATTAACGGTGTTTTGAGCATAAATCCAAAACGTATCCCTTCCTAGCTACTGTGGAGAAAATGAGCACTATCCCAGCCACCACCAGCTCCGTGCGGCTGCAGCAACGGCGGCCGAGGTGGCCTTGGGGCAGGGGGAGCGTTGGGGACCCTGAGCCACGAATCGCTCCTGGGACTTGTTACGTGCGCGCCTGCACCAACACCTGCCCTCTCCTTTGGCCTGAGGGCTGCGTTTGCGCTCCCTTGGCGTGGGGCAAGGGGCTGTGATGGAGCCCGGGGAGGAGGTGGTGCACTGTGGGGGTGAGGGGAGGGGGCCCCCCGTTGCTGCTGCGCCTCAGCTGTGGGCGGGGTCTGGCTGGAGGAGCCCCAGGTGCGGGCAGTGGGGCTGCCGGTGCCGGCTCCTCCCTGGAAAAGGGGTGGTGCCCTGCTCCGGGGGGCCAGTGTGAGCCGAGGGCGGAGCGGAGCGGAGCTGTGGCCGAGCGTCAGCGGGCTGCGAGTGTAGCGAGGGAGGAGGTGAGCGGGGGCTGGGTGGGGGGCCGCTGCGTGCCGGGTCAAGCCCCGAGGAGGGCTGCGGCGGGGCAGCGGCGGGTCGGAGCGGGCGGTGGGGAGAGCGAGGCTGTGCTGAGGGCTCGGTGGGGCTTCCGGGTGCATCGGCGGGAGGGGCGGTGCCCCGCAGGGTGAGAGAGCGGGGAGGGCGGGCTCGCGGCGTGGCGGGAGCTGTGGTGGTGCGTGTGGCGGCTGGGCGGGCGGCCGTGTTGTGGCGCAGAGCATGGCGGGAGCTGTAGTCCTTGCGGCGGGGGGCTGCCGGGCGGCCGTGTTGTGGCGCAGAGCATGGCGGGAGCTGTAGTCCTTGCGGCGCGCGGCTGCCGGGCGGCCGTGTTGTGGCGCAGAGCATGCCGGGAGCTGTAGTCCTTGTGGCGGGGGGCTGCCGGGCGGCCGTGTTGTGGCGCAGAGCATGCCGGGAGCTGTAGTCCTTGCGGCGGGGGGCTGCCGGGCGGCCGTGTTGTGGCGCAGAGCATGCCGGGAGCTGTAGTCCTGGCGCAGTGGCTGCCGGCCCTGGCGCAGTGGCTGCCGGCCCTGTCACGTGGCTCGCCGGGGCGCGGCGGGAGGCGCGGTGTTCCGGCGCTCGGGTGCCGGGCGGCCGTGCCGCGTACGGTAGGCGCGGTGTATTTTTGGGGTTGGATTCGTGTTGATTTCTGGGGGCTTCCAGGTGCGGCCGCTCCCCGAGAAGCGGTGAGTTCCCCGGGAGCTGACAGAAGGGAAGAGGGAAAGGAGGAGGACCTTTTCCCCCTGCCCAGGGCGCAGATGATGGCCGCCGCCTCCCCGGCTCACCGGAGCTCCCGCTCAGCCTCCCCTGGCCCCCCCCTTGCCCCGTGCGCCTGCCCCCAGCCCCGGCACCTCCCCTGAAGCGTGCTGCGTAGCCCTTGGCCGCCCCCAGGCCCTGTCGTGAAGGCAGCGAGCCGGCCCTCGAGCGCACTGGATTCCCCCTCGGCGCAGGGGCCCTTAGCAGTAGCGCGGGGAAGGGGCGGTGTGTCCAGAAGCCCCTGCGCAAGGAGGGGCTTTGGCCAGGGTCGATCGACGGTAATGACGGTCGCTGTTTCTTCTTTCCCTCTCCCAGAGACCGTGCTGAGGACGTGGTTGTCTGTCCTTCCCCCGGGGATGCCGTTGACTGCAGCCGTCTCAGGCTTGCGTGGCTTCTCTCTGCCCGGTGTTGCCATCCTCGCAGCGCGGGGGCGAAAAGGGACACACAGAGCCCTTCCCGGCTGTGGACAGGAGCTGCCTCGGCTGAAGCTGGAGACGCCAACGAAAGGTAAAGCAGAAGAAACTGAAGGCGCTCTGGCTGCCAGCTGCCTTCCTGCCGCAGGCAAGAGAGAGCCTGTCCCTGCAGGTGAGGGAGGGAGGATCCCCCTTCGTAGCCCGCAGCGGGCCAGGCCACCAACGTGCACCGCAGGGTCTGTACGCGTAACCGGGAGTTGGGTACGGGCGTGTAGTGCACGAGCGAGCTAGGCTACGTGCCTAGGAAGCCTCATCTCGTAAGAGCGGTAAGACACCCATGTATCCTCTTTAGGTGGAGGACGGCCTAGAGTCTGGAGCTGCAGAAGAGGCAGGGCGGAGAGGAGGGGAAAGAAGCATCTGAACGGCTAAATTGTGCCAGCAGCGCTGAGAGCGAGAGTCGTGGTGAGTCCTGGGCCACTGGGGCCCCGTTGCCTCTCTTGTGCGTCCTGGGCCCTCCCTGTCTCTCCCCCCTGGCCCCCTCTCTTTCCTTACCTGCTGCAAAATTTCTTTTTTTTTTTTTTTTGGCGCCCCCCCGCCCCTTCTTTCTCCATCTCGCTCTGAGTGGCTCCCTGCCTCCCCGTCTTTTCAGGCCTCCCTCTCTCTGTCCTGTAGCCTGTGGCTACTTGTTCTTTCTCCGCCTCTCTCTGCCTGGCTCTGGCTCCGTTTTTATTTTTTTATTCCTCCTGCTCTGTTCTGTAGCCTGTCGGTATTTTGTCTTTCTCTGGCCCTCTTGGTCTGACTCCGTGTGTTACCGAAAAACGCGGTAAAATCGGAAACAACTCCTCAACGCCGATTTAGTATTAAAGAGCAGGCGTTCTTTGTTCACGGCGCCAGATGCACGGGGGATCGCTTCTCCTGGCGTGCGTACCTCACACACCTTTCCCGTAGAATTTGTAGATCAAAATTTTACGTATTCATACATATTCATTATCGTCCTGTCTACTGATCGGTACAAACTGGCTCGTTCCGTATGTAAATCACTGCGCAGGCTCGGTGGTGGTCCGTGAGTCGGTGGTCGCGATCTCCCCCTGCCAGAATTGCCTTTTACCTTCTTGGCTCTTAATCTTGGCAGTCTTGGCTAGTTTTCTCAGTGCGCTACACGAAACCGCGTTTTGTCATCCGTTTCTGACAGAAGCACGTTGTCTGTTGTTCTGCTGACATTAACGATCGCCTAGGGACTAAAATGCAGATCGACAGATGCGCTGATTCGTACGCTCCGTGTTCCCGTAATGGAACACCGTCTCTGGTTGGTTGATTTCATCGCTTTGGTTACATTTCCCCCCTTTGGAAGTTTTGAAATAATCATTTTCTCAATACTTCCATCCTAGATCAATAATATTCCACTATGTCAGTTCAGTGTTTGGTTCATCTTCTCAAAATTTTCACTTGATTGTGGTCTCTAGGGCATATGCAGGTTCCATTTTATACCCAAAATTTTATTAATTTGTTGAACTACCTCTGCAAAAAAATGTGGTCCTCTCCCAGAGGACATTCCTGTTGGCACTCTAAATCTTGGTATTATTTCTTTCAGCAACATTTTAACTACTACTCTAGCTTTGTTGGTGCAGCACGAGAAAGCTTCTGGCCAACTAGAAAACTTGTCCATCATCACTAACAAATACTGCTATATCTATTTTGTCTGGGTAACTCAGAGAACTTAATTTGCTAATAATTTCCGGGAGAATTTTTTGTTTTGTTACTCCTAAAGGTGGTTTCCTTTGGTTCAGGGGATTATTTCTAGGACAGATTGGACACTTAGCTACCATGGGTTTAATTATTCTTGTCATGCCTACACACGCTACAGATGCTTTTAAACTCAAAACCGTAGCATCTACACCCTAATGTGTTTGCTCATGCTTTTCTTTTGCAAGTTCTGTCATAACTTGTGGGGTTGTTATTATTATTACTTGTTTTTCTGGTGTTACCTACCATCTCTCTGTGTTTTGTGATGCTTCCAATTGTTCTGCTAATTGCTCATCCAATTTATTATAATAATCTCGGTTTCAACTTTGGAATTCCGATCTGTTTTACTGGTACTAGTGCAAGGATACCTTGCTCTGCAGTCCTCTTTGCAGCTTTATCTGTCAATCGTTTGCTTATGTTTACAGCCGTCTGGCCGAATCGATGAGCTTTGCAACGCTTTACCGCCACTTCTTTTGGTTTCTGCACGTCTTCCGGAAGTTGGAGAATGTCTTCTTTATGCTGTATCAATGATTCTTGGGCTGATGGCAGTCCTTTTTCCTTCCCAGTAGCTCCATGATCATGGATCACACCAAATGCATGTTTGGAATCAGTCTAGATATTTATCCTTCGTCCTTCTGCCATTCGCAGAGCTCGCTTCAACGCTACCAATACTGCTTTCTGTGCTGAGGTGTTCGCAGGCAGCGCCCCTGACTCCATTCCCTCGGCGGTGATAACGACAGCATATCCGGCCATTCTCTTCTCGCCCAGAGCTGCTTCCATCTGTAAACAACTCCAGATCAGGATTTTCCCAGAGGTTTGTGTCTCAGGCCTGGTCTGCTGGAATAGACTTGTTCAATAGTTAGCAAGCGATCGTGTTCGAAGTTGTCCGTAAGGTTTTCTGTTGTTAAAAACATAGCAGGATTCAGTATAGCAGTAGTCTTCGATTCCACATGGTCTTGTTCTAACAGAACAACTTGATATTTCAACATTCTGCTAAGGGATAGCCAACGACCCCCCTTTTGTTCTAAAACAGTCACTGCTATGTGCGGGACACATACTGTCATCTTTTGTCCCATTGTTAACTTTGGGGCTTCCTGGATCGGCAGCGCTGCTGTTGCCACTGCCCGTAAACATCCAGGCCATCTTTTACTCACGTGGTCGAGTTGTTTGGAGAAGTAGCCCACGGGTCTCTTCCAGGTTCCCAGTCGCTGTGTCAGCACTCCAAGGGCTAAATGTTGTCTTTCGTGGACAAACAGCTCAAAAGGTTTAGCGAAATCGGGTAGGCCTAATGCAGGGGCCATCACTGAGGCTCTTTTCAGTTCTTTGAATGCCGTTTGGCATCCGGGCGTCCAGGTTAAATATTTATCCTTTGATTCTTTCAGTGCCTCATATAATGGTTTTACATACAGTCTGTAGTTCAGAATCCAGAGCTGACGCTATTTCACTATTTTCAGAAAAGCTCTCAGTTCCTTCGGGCCGCAAGGTTCGGGAATTTGACAAATAGTTTCTTTCTTTTCACTTTCTAATTGTCTTTGTCTCTGAGATATTTCAAATCCTAAATAAATGGCTGTTGCTTCTCCTATTTGGGTTTTGTTTCTGGAAACTCCGCATCTTCCTTGGCCCAGAAAATTTAAAAATTTCAAAACATTATTCTTTACTTTCTGCCACTATCAGAATGTCGTCTGCATTCTGTAACAGTATGCCTCTCCCTGGGTTCTGTTTTTTCTATACATTTCTATATTTCTAATTTTTTTTCTTGCCAGCTGAGTCCCAAATATCGTAGGACTAATTTTAAATCCTTGTGGAAGTACGGTCCATGTTAGCTGTGTCTTTCATTCTGTGGTGGGGCTTTCCCATTCCAAAGCAAATAGGCTTTGACTTTTTATGCCTGGAGGTATGCAAAAGAAGGCATCCTTCAAATCTAGTACAGTAAACCATTTATGCTCCTCCTTTAAAAGAGGTCAGTAAAGTGTATGGATTAGCTACTACCGGATGTAGATCTTGGACCACCTGAGATATAGCCCTTAAATCGTGAACCAGCTAATACTCTTTGCCTCTAGATTTCTTTACTGGCGGCACAGGAGTACTATATTCTGATTCACATTCTACTAAGAGCTCATATTCTGAAAAAAATTTATAATTAACTTCTCTAATCCTTTTCGAGCCTCTCGCTTAATACGGTATTGTTTTTGCCTTACCGGCTTGGCTCCAGGCTTTAAGGTTACTTTTACCGGCTCTGCCCGCTTAGGTCGCTCCGGAGCTCCGCTCGCTCAAACCAAAGGAATTACTACGTTTTCCACTTCTTTGGGAACCTGTTCCTCCCTGGAGGAATCCTGTAACATAAACGCTCTCGCCTCTGTGGCTTTTGATTCTGTTCTGGTATTAGTAATTTAATCTCTCCATCTTTAAAAGTTACTTGAGCATCTAATTTACTTAATAGATCTCATCATAACAGAGGCAGTGGACATTCAGGCATATACAGAAACTGGTGAGTTGCCCATTGCTTCTCCAATTTAAACTTTAATGGCTCTAAGAAAGGCTAATTTTTCTTTGCCCTGTCGCACTAACAACACCTACTGGTTTATGATCAACTTTCTCTTTACGTGTATTCAATACCAAAGAAGTGGCTCCCGTATCTACCAAAAATTCTATTTCTTCATTCCCTAGCTTCAGTGTAACCAGGTGTTCAGCTAGGGTTGATTCCTCTGGTCTCCTTCATGCCAAGCTACTTCAAGCATTTTACCCAGATCTCTGGATTCAGGTTCTTCTAGTTTCTGAAGGTTTTTTTACTCCCCCCCCCCACCCCCCCCAATCTGGGGCTGATTGTCTTATGAATATAGAGACCAACTGAATTGCTTTTTCTGTGTTTTTCTGGGTTCAAATGAGTATATTTTCTGGTGGTCACCTTCAGTCTTTCCATAAAGGCTGAAGGGGACTCCTTTAATTCTTGTCTCACTTAATAAATGGGTCAAAATTTATGGCTTTTGGCATTGCATGTCTTACTCCAAATAAAATCTGTCTCTGACATCTAGTCAACATTCCCCTGGGTCCTGGCTGATTAGGGTCCCACTCGGGATTTGTAGATGGAAAATTCTTATTCGTTGTTCTCTGTAAATTCCTGTTAGCATGTGCTCCCTGCACCTGCCTTCTGGCTGTATTCAATACTATTTTCTTGTCAGTTCCATCAAGTGAAGTATCCAGTATCACAAGTAGAGCAACACTTCAAGTTCTCACCACATTTTCCTCTTTTCAGAAACATTGCCGTAGAATCCTGTGGACATATCTCACGCTGTTTCTGCCACGCTGGATGATTCCACAGTGTAAAGAACAAATCAACATATGCCACTTCTTCCCATTTGCCTTCCCTTTTTACAAAACAACATTAATTGCAAGATGGTATGATATTGCAATGTCTCCTGTTCTGGCCATTCGTGCCCACCTTCCAATTGATACGTTGGGCACCAATGATTGCAATATTCAATTAATGGTTTCCGAGTTAGTGGGTCATCACCCCCGATGTCTTTCCAGTGCTTCAAAGTACATCCCAAAGGTGTTCTCTGTGGGATAGGTTTCTTACTCAGAAATGCTCCCATCTCCCAGTCGACTAGCAGTTGTGATAGTGCACTATCACAAATAGTAGTCAGAGGGACTCCAACCCCCGTTAGAGGTCTCACTGGGAATCCGCCACTGGGATCTGTAGCCCCCTGCTAGATATCCCTGGAGACTTCAACCCCCTGTTGAAGACCCCCCTACCCTCGGGTCCCGCTCCACAGGCTTTCGCCTAGCAGAGACTTACCAACCGAGGTACCTCTTGGCCCCAACCCTGCGTGGCTTTCGCCGCGCCTTACGGGCAGGCCTGTGGGACTCAAACTCACTATCCTGTCCTATGTGGGAAGCTAACGCCACATATTATTCTACCTAAGTTTCTTCTTAAACGAATGCCTTGTTTACTTCAGTCCAGGGGATCTTTCTCAGAATTCTCTGGCCTGGGGATCGGAAGCTCTCCCCAAGAATTCCTTGGGGCTGGCTGCAGGTCCCACGGTCCTGCGGATCCGTCGAGATTCAAAAGCAGGTTCCCATCTGGGGTGCCAAAACTGTTACCAAAAAACACGGTAAAATCGGAAATATCTATTCAACACCAATCTAGTATTAAAGAGCAGGCGTTCTTTATTCACGGCGCCAGATGCACGGGGGATCGCTCCTCCTGGCGTGCGTACCTCACACACCTTTCCCGTAGAATTTGTAGATCAAAATTTTACGTATTCATACATATTCATTATCGTCCTGTCTACTGATCGGTACAAACTGGCTCGTTCCGTATGTAAATCGCTGCGCAGGCTCGGTGGTGGTCCGTGAGTCGGTGGTCGCGATCTCCCCCTGCCAGAATTGCCTTTTACCTTCTTGGCTCTTAATCTTGGCAGTCTTGGCTAGTTTTCTCAGTGCGCTACACGAAACCGCGTTTTGTCATCCTTTTCTGACAGAAGCACGTTGTCTGTTGTTCTGCTGACATTAACGATCGCCTAGGGACTAAAATGCAGATCGACAGATGCGCTGATTCGTACGCTCCGTGTTCCCGTAATGGAACACCGTCTCTGGTTGGTTGATTTCATCGCTTTGGTTACACCTGTTCCTGTTGTTCAGTTTCTTCTTTTTTGGCTTTGTGTGATTCTCTCTGTGATTCTGTTTTTCTCTGCCTCGCTTTTCCCAGCTCCCCGTCCCTCACTTTGAATACCCGTTATCCTTCACCAGCTCACTCTCCCTTGGTTGCCATCCCCGTTTCTGAGTTCCTCCTGCTTTGCCACGTAGCCCGTGACTTTTTTCTTAATCTCTCTCTGTCTGCCTCAACGCTCCCGCCGCGCTTTTTAGTTCGTCTGCTCTGCTCTGTACCCTGCTACTGTTACTTGCCTGCCTGAGTTCTTCTCTGTCCAGCTCCCTTTCCCTATTCTTGAATTCCTGTTCTTCCTGCACCCGCCGCTGTTCCCTGTGATCTCCGTCTCCCTCTGTCCAGCTCCCTGTCCCTAGGTTTTAATTCCTGCCTCTGCCCGCCGTAGCCCGTCTAGATTTTTCTCTCGGCCTCTCTCTCTGTCCGGCTCCCCCTCTCTGTGTTCTAATTCCACGTTCTCTGTCACGTAGACCGTGCTGTTTGTTTGTCCTCATCTCTCTCTGTCCAGCTCCTTGCTGCTATGTTTTATTTCTCCCCTTTAACGAGGGGCGACTGAATGTTGGGGTGGGGGCGGTTTTTTCCCACCAGTATTTTGAGGGAGCGCTCTTAAGTATTTTATTTCAGTCTCGCTTTGGATGCGCGTTTCCCTGGCAGTTCAGCAGCATCTCTTGGGCGGGGCAGCTGGGCGGACGTCCCTCCCGACTCCATAACACGCCAAAACCCCCCAGTCACGTTGCTGCTGTGTATTTTGGAGATAGATAATCTTATGGCGGGTGTGAACGGCTGTGTGAGTTAAATGAACGCAGAAGGAAAATGGAAAGCTTTCAGAGCCTAGACGCTCATATTAGATGTGCGTAAACACGCGCCCGCCTTCTCAGCACAAAGTGCATTACTGAGATTTATTCTTAATTTTTTACGTTACTCTTTCAAGTTTGACGCTTCGCTTCAGGCTTCATGGAGCCAGGCAGCAAGACGTGCGGCGGCAGGGCGAGGGCTGTAGCTGCTGCGGCGGATCTGTAAGCGGAGGTTCCGGTTCCGGTACAACTTTGCCCCGCAGCCTCACGGGGTTATCTCCCCGCAGCGGTGCCGTAAGGAAGGGATGAGACGTTTTCCAGCACCAGCCAGAGCGTTCAGTGTTACGCGAAGAATCTGTTCAAAATGGTATCGGTTAGTCTTAATACCGTTTTCAAGTGTTCCAGTCCCTCTAGCTTTTAAAGGAGGTGTTGTGTTTTGACGTGACCCGTTTGCCCAGAATCTTGCTGCGGCTCAATTTCCTTCCTATCCCTTGTGCTGACTGAGTTCCTCCATTTTCTTCTGTGCTATTTTATTCACGTGCTGAAATATAGTTTGGGATTTCTGTTTTTCAGATGTCTTCTCAGTGTCTCGTGATGCTCAAGAGATGCCCCCCGGCCCGGGTTTGCCTGCCGGTCGTTAAGCGTGGTGAAGGTAAGGGGCCATCCCTCTGCCTGGGGGCTCCCGGCTCTGTCTCCAGCGGGTGCCCCGCAGGTGCAGCCGCGAGGGCTGCCTGGTGGGGAGAGTCGGGGCCCCCAGGGACCGGGGCTGTTTGTCGCCCCGGGGAGCCCATCCCAGCGCGGGAGCGTGGCCGAGCAGAGCCCGAGAGAGATGTGACACTGTCCTCTGGCACGCTCCCGCTCCGCCGTGGGGCGGCCGCTAGCCTGTGGACAGGGGCTGGGGGGGCTGCAGCTGTTTGGGGGGCTGCCCCACCTTTTAGATTTTAGCAGAGCTCCCCCTTTTCTGGGGGGTGTGGGGGTGTGTGTGTGTGTACCTTTGTAAATGGCACTATTAAAGTAATGAGCTGCAGGTTGGAGTAGATTCCCTTGTTTAGTGCCCTTCTTGGGGGTGAATAAAATTGGGGGGGGGGGGGGGTGGTGGCGGTGTGATGATGTCATGCGGGGCGCCCCGGTGTCACTGGGGGAGCTGATAATGCGTCAGAGGAACAGGTGAGTGGGGGCGTCATGTAGGGGTTCCCCCCCAAAAAGGGGGGTTGCAGCCCCCAAATGCCTGAAAATTCAGGGGGGCTATTACAAAACCCTCTTATTTTAAAATCCCTTTATACATCTATCAATTAATATTACATGTCAATATATATAAAATAAGAACTTCTCTCTCCTATATTATATAACGTATTTCAGGATACAAAAATTCTACATCGAGATACAGGGTTTTAAAACACAAAAGTAACTCGACTGTCTAAATATCTAAATTAAACAATAAAGGAGTTTAAAATGAAGAAAAAGGACAGATGAAGGAATTCAAAGCAGAAGAAAGTCTGGCTAGAGCGAGCATCTACGCTTAGTGTGTGTTACATAGTCTAAGCAGATGTGTAATCTAAATAGAGGTTATATAGAGTGAAATAAGCCTAGGTATAACTGTAAGTAGATGTCTAAATAGAGAAGTCGAAAAAGATTGAAGTGTCAAAGGGTAAGTAAGCAGATAGCTAGCCTAAATAGGTGGTTTATATACGTGTTAATATGGAAGTCTGAACAGGTATGTGTAAATAGATATGCTGTGTAAGTGTAAATAGCCTAAGTAGGTGTAAGTGTAAATTTAATAGCTAAGTCTAAACAGGTGTTGTATGTAAATGTAAAATAGATAGTATATATAAACTATAGATGTAGTCTGTAAGGATGTGTAAGCAGACACACAAGTGCAAATGTCTATGCTATATAAGGTTTTAAAATGCAAAGAAACCATGTTGATAGAGATGTTTATAGAGAGGATTTAAAAATTGGACACACACCCCACCCCCACCCCCCAATCAACTGAAGACACAAAAGCGCTTTCAAATGCTGCCCCTTTCCCGTTCTCCCTCTCCCATCCCGATTTGGGGCCGATTCCCCCAGATGGGGACTTCCCCCTCTGGGGCTGCGCAGGCAGCCTGGGAGCTGCTGCCAGGGCAGACAAACACCCCAAAGCCCCCAAGTCTGGGTCTGCAATGGGGGGTGAAAAACCCCAAACAGGCAAAACACCCAAACAGGTTTGGGGGAAAGAAAACAATTGGGGGCTCCTGGGAAAGCCCACTCCTGCTGGGTTTGTGCAGCTGGAAAGGGGGGGGGGGGAAGCGGTGGGGGGGTGGGGTGGGGTGGAACCCCACTAACCATTCTCATGCACAAAACCAGGAGCAAAAATCACCGATTTCTTTGTTGTGGAAAGGGCCAAAGAGACCCAGAAGTGAACCGTTTGGAAAAGCAATCCCAACTTTGTTCCTTTGGCTTTTTTTGCTTTTCCATAAGGTAAAACCCCCAAAAACCCCAACAACAAAAAAAGCCAAGCCATCCAAACAGAAATCAGCACCACCAAACGACCGCCCCAAAAACCCCAAATTGGGGAAAATTTGGGGTGAAACAGCAGCAGTTTGAGGGGCATTGCTGGGGCTTATCCGGAATGGATTCTCCGGAGTGGGTCGGTTATCTGGAGCGGATCATCTGCTGCAGGTGAGCCCAGGTGAGTTGCCCGTTGTGGATTATCCTGGGGGGACCCCCCTGGTGTCAGTCATCCCCATGCATGTTCCCCATGGCGTGTCTGCCCAGACATGCCCCTGTCCGGCAGTGTCCGCCTCCTCCCCCGCCCTCCCTCTGCGTGTGTCTGTGCCCTCCCAGACGCTGTCCCCTGAGATGGCCCCCCTGCATGACTTTTTTTCCCCGGTGACATTCCTCCCCCCCGCTTCCCCTGGCCTCCTGTTCTGTGCTCGCTGAAGCCTCGTGCTTACGCAGGATGAGCAGTGGCGAGGCGCTGCCAAGCCAACGAAGCCCAAGGCTCAGCAGCGCACAACTCCTTTGCAGGGCAGCCGCTGGCATCTGGTCTGCCTGGCTGCCCTGTGCCCCGACGCACAGCTGCCCCCCTCACCCCGGGCAGCCTGCCTTCAGAAGGGCAGCTGTGTTCCCCTGATGGATTTTCTTCTTTAACCCTCCAGGACGTGTTGACTTGCTGCTCTCCCTGTCCCAGCCCTGATGCCGCAGGCCTACAGCAACTGATGGGGCTTACTCCGGGCGGGTGTGGGGGTGGGAAAGGGGACCTTTTTCCCCAGGTGGTTTGTGCTGCTTCTCCTCCCTCGGGCGTGGGGTGGGGGCGAGTGGGGCAGGCGGGAGGACAGTGCGCATGCGCAGTGGCGCCTTTGCTGCTCTCTGCCGCCACCGTGCGACCAAGGCGCGGTACTGCAGGCGGGCAGCCGCGCATGCGCAGTGACGCCCTTTTCTCCTCTCTACCGCCACCGTGCGGCCAAACCGCGGTACTGCAGGCGGACGGCCGCGCATGCGCAGTGGCGCCCTTTTTCTGCTCTCTGCCGCCACCGTGCGGCCAAACCGCGGTACTGCAGGCGGGCAGCCGCGCATGCGCAGTGGCGCCATTTTAGCTCTCTGCCGCCACCGTGCGACCAAGGCGCGGTACTGCAGGCGGGCAGCCGCGCATGCGCACTGGCCACCTGTTGTTTTCTGCGCGCTGCTTTCACCGAGCGACCGAACCCCGGGACTGCAGGCGGGAGCTCCGCTACCCTGGTAGAGATTTCCACCCGCCCCTTATCCGTTCGCGGCAGTCACCGGTCGATCAAAACCGGGTACGGCAGACGGGAAGCCGCCCGTTCCCGAGGGTGAAGTTTTCCTCTGGCCGCTGCTGTTGCCGTGCAAGCAGATGCTGGTACTGCAGGCGGGCGGCCGCGCATGCGCAGTGGCGCCCTTTTCTGCTCTCTGCCGCCACCGTGCGACCAACCCGCGGTACTGCAGGCGGGCAGCCGCGCATGCGCAGTGACGCCCTTTTCTGCTCTCTGCCGCCACCGTGCGACCAAACAGCGGTACTGCAGCCGGGCAGCCGCGCATGCGCAGTGGCGCCCTTTTCTGCTCTCTACCGCCACCGTGCGACCAAACAGCGGTACTGCAGGCGGGCAGCCGCGCATGCGCAGTGGCGCCCTTTTCTGCTCTCTGCCGCCACCGTGCGACCAAGGCGCGGTACTGCAGGCGGGCAGCCGCGCATGCGCAGTGGCGCCATTTTAGCTCTCTACCGCCACCGTGCGACCAAGGCGCGGTACTGCTGGCGGGGAGCCGCGCATGCGCAGTGGCGCCATTTTAGCTCTCTACCGCCACCGTGCGACCAAGGCGCGGTACTGCAGGCGGGCAGCCGCGCATGCGCAGTGGCGCCCTTTTCTGCTCTCTGCCGCCACCGTGCGGCCAAACCGCGGTACTGCAGCCAGCAGCCGTGCACGGGCTGTAGCGACACTTCGCCGCGCTCACTTCTCCACGCCACTTAGTGACACCCCCCCCCGCTACCTGGTGACGGCACCGTGGGGGCTGGAGCCGTGTACCACAGCCCTTAGCGACAGGTGTTGACCCCTTGCGATAGCCCGGTGAGGGTGGTGCTGATACTCCTCGCCACGCTCTTAGCAACGGGCCCCGCCCCCGGCGATGGGCGGGCAGGCGGTCTGATGGCTGACCCACCTGGCCCCACCCACCTTAGCGACAGGCCCCGCCCCCTGGCAACGGCCCGGGGGCGGTGCCGGCTCTCTCCCCTTACCGACAGGCCCCGCCCCCTGGCAACGGCCCGGGGGGCGGTGCCGGCTCTCTCCCCTTAGCGACAGGCCCCACCTCCTGGCAACGGCCTGGGGGGCGGTGCCGGCTCTCTCCCCTTAGCGACAGGCCCCGCCCCCTGGCAACGGCCCGGGGGCGGTGCCGGCTCTCTCCCCTTAGCGACAGGCCCCGCCCCCTGGCAACGGCCCGGGGGGCGGTGCCGGCTCTCTCCCCGTAGCGACAGGCCCCGCCCCCTGGCAACGGCCCGGGGGGCGGTGCCGGCTCTCTCCCCTTAGCGACAGGCCCCGCCCCCTGGCAACGGCCCGGGGGGCGGTGCCGGCTCTCTCCCCTCAGCGACAGGCCCAGCCCCCTGGCAACGGCCCGGGGGGCGGTGCCGGCTCTCTCCCCTTAGCGACAGGCCCAGCCCCCTGGCAACGGCCCGGGGGGCGGTGCCGGCTCTCTCCCCTTAGCGACAGGCCCCACCCCCTGGCAACGGCCCGGGGGGCGGTGCCGGCTCTCTCCCCTTAGCGACAGGCCCCGCCCCCTGGCAACGGCCCGGGGGGCGGTGCCGGCTCTCTCCCCTTAGCGACAGGCCCAGCCCCCTGGCAACGGCCCAGGGGGCGGTGCCGGCTCTCTCCCCTTAGCGACAGGCCCCGCCCCCTGGCAACGGCCCGGGGGGCGGTGCCGGCTCTCTCCCCTTAGCGACAGGCCCCGCCCCCTGGCAACGGCCCGGGGGGCGGTGCCGGCTCTCTCCCCTTAGCGACAGGCCCCGCCCCCTGGCAACGGCCCGGGGGGCGGTGCCGGCTCTCTCCCCTTAGCGACAGGCCCCGCCCCTGGCAACGGCCCGAGGGGCGGTGCCGGCTCTCTCCCCTTAGCGACAGGCCCCGCCCCCTGGCAACGGCCCGGGGGGCGGTGCCGGCTCTCTCCCCTTAGCGACAGGCCCAGCCCCCTGGCAACGGCCCGGGGGGCGGTGCCGGCTCTCTCCCCTTAGCGACAGGCCCAGCCCCCTGGCAACGGCCCGGGGGGCGGTGCCGGCTCTCTCCCCTCAGCGACAGGCCCAGCCCCCTGGCAACGGCCCGGGGGACGGTGCCGGCTCTCTCCCCTTAGCGACAGGCCCCGCCCCCTGGCAACGGCCCGGGGGGCGGTGCCGGCTCTCTCCCCTTAGCGACAGGCCCCGCCCCCTGGCAACGGCCCGGGGGGCGGTGCCGGCTCTCTCCCCTTAGCGACAGGCCCCGCCCCCTGGCAACGGCCCGGGGGGCGGTGCCGGCTCTCTCCCCTTAGCGACAGGCCCCGCCCCTGGCAACGGCCCGGGGGGCGGTGCCGGCTCTCTCCCCTTAGCGACAGGCCCCGCCCCCTGGCAACGGCCCGGGGGGCGGTGCCGGCTCTCTCCCCTTAGCGACAGGCCCAGCCCCCTGGCAACGGCCCGGGGGGCGGTGCCGGCTCTCTCCCCTTAGCGACAGGCCCCGCCCCCTGGCAACGGCCCGGGGGGCGGTGCCGGCTCTCTCCCCTTAGCGACAGGCCCCGCCCCCTGGCAACGGCCCGGGGGCGGTGCCGGCTCTCTCCCCTTACCGACAGGCCCAGCCCCCTGGCAACGGCCCGGGGGCGGTGCCGGCTCTCTCCCCTTACCGACAGGCCCAGCCCCCTGGCAACGGCCCGGGGGGCGGTGCCGGCTCTCTCCCCTTAGCGACAGGCCCCGCCCCCTAGCAACGGCCCGGGGGCGGTGCCGGCTCTCTCCCCTTACCGACAGGCCCAGCCCCCTGGCAACGGCCCGGGGGGCGGTGCCGGCTCTCTCCCCTTAGCGACAGGCCCCACCCCCTGGCAACGGCCCGGGGGGCGGTGCCGGCTCTCTCCCCTTAGCGACAGGCCCCACCCCCTGGCAACGGCCCGGGGGGCGGTGCCGGCTCTCTCCCCTTAGCGACAGGCCCCGCCCCCTGGCAACGGCCCAGGGGGCGGTGCCGGCTCTCTCCCCTTAGCGACAGGCCCCGCCCCCTGGCAACGGCCCGGGGGGCGGTGCCGGCTCTCTCCCCTTAGCGACAGGCCCCGCCCCCTGGCAACGGCCCGGGGGGCGGTGCCGGCTCTCTCCCCTTAGCGACAGGCCCCGCCCCCTGGCAACGGCCCAGGGGGCGGTGCCGGCTCTCTCCCCTTAGCGACAGGCCCCGCCCCCCGGCAACGGCCCGAGCCTGTGTTTGCTCCGCTCGGGGGGGGGGCTCGGTTTGGGTGTTTTCTCTCCCCCCCCCTCCCGCGCCGGGAGCTCCAGGCGGCTCCCGTACGGCTCCCGGGGCCTTCCCCCCTCGGGGGGCTCGGCCCGCCCCTTTCGCGGGGCGCTGTGGGAAGGGCGGGGGCGGGGCCCGGGGGTCGAAGAGCCCCAGCCGGGGCTCGGGCAGCTCTCGCTGCCCCCGGGCTCCTCTGGCGCCGGGGCTCCCGTGTTCCCTCGGGCGGTCGCAGCTCTGGGGCTGTCTCAGCCCCCCGGGCAGGCGTGCTCTGGCGTTTAGAGAAGCGGAGGCGTTGCCTGAGGTAAGGCTTCCAGAGCTTGGCGCTCTTTGGCAGCAGCTGTACTAGAAAGGTCCCTTGTGGCCTGCTTTGCTTTTTTTCTCCCGGGATGCTGTTTTGGGCGCTGAGGGGGCGGTGAGGCGGTTTAGTGGTATGGTGTTCTGTTTGGGGTTTGGTTTTTGCTTTGCTGGTTTTCTTCCCCCTTGTGAGATCATTTTATTCGTTTATCATTTCACATTATCATTTACCCCGCGCCGTTTCCGTCCCCTCTGGGCAGCAGCGGATCCGCCGCTCGAGGGCGAGGAGCTGGGCCGACAACGGGCCGCTGCAGACTCTGGTCAGGGTACGAGGCTGCTCCCTGGGGAGCCGGCGCAGGGGGCGCGGAGGTACGCGCGGGCACTTGTCGGTGCCCCTGACCGGTGAAGGGGAGGTTAAATTGTTAGAGTGCAAATAAACACATATTATTTAGGGAGGAGTCGTGACTCAATTTAATCGCAGCTATTACTGAACAAACCAGGCAGTCATTATTCCTAATCTGTAATTAAAAAAAATAAAGGCAGTCCTTTTTTATGCCATAAATAGAGTTGCGAGTCATTAATAGCTCAATCTAAATGCAGCCGTTATTAAATCAACTGCAGGCATTAATGACTCCTGATCAGAAACAAAATAAGGAAATTTTAGAATCTAGAATGAAAATCGACCCGGAAAGCTAAATTGGGAGCGGGTAGTACTGAAATTGTAACAGGGCTGTTAGAAAGTTCGGAGGCAGCGACAGCTCCTGCTTCCAACCCAAGCAGTAAACGAAGCTTTGGGTTCTTAAATGAAGAGAAATAAAGGTGAGCTGTTAAACAGTGGCTGGGGTCAAGCGTAGCTATTAAGAAAATTTGCAGGTACGGGTGATTCCTGACCAGAACTAACAATTCCAGAAGATTTAGATTTAAAAATTACAAAGCTAATGGAGTGCCACAACCGCCCGGATGTAACCGCAGCCGCTTTGGGGGAATGCCCCAGCCCCCCCAGCCACCGCTATTAATTACTGCCAAGGAGAGCGAGAGTGAAAGTAGAAGCGGTGCAGGTGAAATGCGAGCAGTACGCTTTTCCTAAGTCATCCCTTCGTGTCAGGAGAGGAAAGCAAATGGAAAGAAGATGTTTGCAGGGGGTCTGTGCTGGGTTACCTGCGCGTCTCTTCCGTGCATCCTTGAGGAGACATTTAGCTCCTGTTGGGCGCTCGCAGGTGGGGACAGGGCGAGCTGGAGGCAGGATCGGTGCCGGCACTGGTAAAGGGACGGGCGACGAGCTGAGAGAAGAGGGGGCAAGGGCTGAAAAAGGGTCTCCAGTTCTGCAGGGAAGGCAGCGGGATGTGACTCGGCAACCGCTCTGACGAGTGCAGGGTCATTCGCTGCGATGAAGTCAGGGTCTGTGGCTGGCCCGGAGAGGCAGCAGAAATCCCAAACTCTTTGCGGGGGTACCGGCCAGATTAGGGCAACACCTGAACAGTAAAACCATTTAGGGGAAGCAGAGCTGGGCTGCACCGCGTGGCCAACCTCCCTCTTCTCCGTGAGTCCCAAAGGGGCAGCTCCAAGAATGTGCTGAGAATTAATGTCTTGCGCTAAAAATGAGACGCAAGTAGCACCCACCCGTGAATTTTATTTTCTCTCTCGCTCTGCGGCTCCTGCCTGCTTGTCTCTCCTCAGTGCGCACCTGCACCTGTGCTCGGATGGGGCAGCTGAGGGAAGGTGCTGCCATCTCCCCGGCCCCGGCGGACCGCCCCTCAGCTGTGTCCTCTGTCAGGGAGCGTCGTCATCTCTCCTGCCCCCCAGAGCGTGTCCTGTAGTGCCAGACGCGCGGGCTTTTCCCTGCACGCGCATACGGGAAGGGAAGGGAAGGGAAGCACAGTGAGAGCTGGGCTTGTCAAAGCGTAATGGGGGTGGTGGGAAGCGTAGCTAGAACCGGAGAGCTACAGCGCAAAAGCGAAGCGGACGGGACACAAAAGTAAAATGGTGCACAGGAATGCTGAGGAGAGAACTCCCGCAGCACACAGGAAATCAGTGTCAGAATCTATTTTCTTCTGACTGCCGAATTAAAAATAATGGCACGCTTTGCAACGCTAAGCTCACTCTAATCGTCTGAACTGTTTCTTTCCAACCCCCCACTGCCCCCAGCACACCGTTCAGCCTCCTCAGCCTGAAATGCCTTGTTTTTCTTCTTTTTTTTTTTTTTAATGACAGGGCAACTTCTGTTCCCGAGGTGGTGCCTACAGTACAGCTATCTCTTCGAAGGCAGTTTGGTTTAGGTCAGAGAATGTTTAGCCTGGACTGAATCAGCCTCTGTTTCTATTTCTGGAAATCGTCGGTCCTGTGCATCAAGCCCGGAAAAAAGGAAATATGAACCAAAGGACCTGGGGCCTGCAGGGCTAGGAAAATATTTGAGAAGAGGTTCAGCGGGGAAATGACTGTTTGTCTGTGGGGCGTCCAGGCAAGCAACCCAGCTGCTAGAAAGCGGCGCTGTCCCCAGGGTGGCCTCGGCGGTCCCGTCGGAGTCGGGGGAACAAGGACAAGGCAGGGTGAAGCATCTGGCCTGCCGTGTGGACCGTGACTGTACAAAGCACGTGTGATGCACTGCAAGTTTACCTGTTTAAACTGTGAGTTAAAGAAGGTGTGCAGTTGCTTTGTAAACAGCCGACGCTCTAAAGCTACACCCATCTAATTGCTAGCTGTATTAAATCTATCGTATTGCTGTTTCTGCATTAAAAAAGAAAAAACCAACACACCTATGTAAGCACGTCTAAGTACAATGGAAAACCACTGTTTAACGCGTGGCATGTGCGGGTGGTTTTTTTGGGGCGGGGGGGTGGGGTGTATGACAAAAACCTGCGAGAGACACACGCACACACGCACATGTCATGTTTAGCGCTCACCTAAACCCAAAAAAGAAAATCCACTCTTTATTTTGCAGCATTAGCATTAGCTTCCAGCGCACAGCCTGAGCGCGCACCTCTGCTCTCACCATCTGCTCCCTCTTCAACCGTGCGTGGCTGTCATCAGCTTGCACAGGCTTTGCTCGTGCAAGTTTCCGCGACGGCTTACGAGAAGGCAGGCAAACAGACCCAGCAAGACGCGTAGTGCCTTCCTCTATGGGCTCCGTCCAGCCTTTGTTAAAATGAGCAGAAAAGACATCTGCTGCTGCCTTTGCCCTGACTGACTCTTACAGAGAGCATCTGACTTGACCTGCAGCAAAGCCATGCCCCAGGCAGCAGCACGTATTGGCGCGGACCGCGGTTTCACCCACCTGCTTTACTGCGCCGGTCCTTTCCCACGGCCGATGCCGCAGATGTGGCGCGGCCCACCCCCAAACCTCTTTACGAGGGTTCCCTGGGCTCTGCAAGTCGCCTGCTGGACGTGTTGCTGATTCAGGCACGGGCAAAGTCAGCTTCTTCGCTGGCCTCGGGCCAGGGCAGCCCCGTACCTGAGGGAAACTGAGAATATCTCCAGCGAGATCTCACCGGGAGGCTGGGACCTCGTCAGTAGGGGAGAAGGCCAAGCGACTGACACTGAAAGGGATCTCTTTGCTAGGCTGTAGATCGTAAAGTTAAAAAAGAAAACAAACCTGCCTTTTTTAAAATGCCCCCCTTTGAGTCTGCCACGTTTGATACAGATTTTTTAAATTGCAGGGTCTATCTCCTACAGGCCTCATGCAAAGGGAAGCGAGTACCTCTGGCTCTCAGGACAAGGGGGTCCCTCAGGAGCCCAGGTGCTCACGCCAGCCGGCATCTGGCACAGCACAGGGCAGGAGCTTTGGCAGTAGTACGTGAGCTGAGAATGAGAGTCCGGCAGCGCCGCACGCTTCTCCTGTGAGCCGCCGAGGCTCGCGCGCTGTGCCTTCCGCAAATAAAAGGCCAGAAGAGTCAGCATTTCTGCTAGTTCCAGCCTCATCCGCACCCTCGTCGGTGTAGCTGTAAGCAAGCGTCCCGTAGCGACTGGGAGCGTGGCAGCTGGGCTTCCTGCGCTGCCTTAGGTTGTGCCCTTGGAGAGACCCTTCTCCGAGCCCCGTGAGCCCCGGGGTGGGTGGGCTGCGGTGCCGTTCAACGCTGAATAGGCACGAAGGCCTGTAAACAAAATGTATTTATATCGCACCCGTACCCGGCAGCCAACCGCCGCTTTATTTACGTATCCTGCACCTCCTGCCGACGCTTTTAAACTTAGCCGATATTGCCGCAGTTTTCACTGACGGGGCAGGGGACTGCCACGCTGCAAGGGCAGTGTCTGGGTGTCTGCCACGGACACAGACGTCCTCAGCTGGGTAGGGACAGGGTGAGAGCTGGAACAACTCTGCTGACATGTACGGGCCGTCCCAGGGCAAGGCTCCTGGGTCTGGGGGCTGAAAGGCGAGCCGCGCTGGGTGGTTGGTGTGGGAGTTGTGGAGCAAGTAGGGGGGAAAAAAAGCAACAGGAAAAAACCATCCAAATGTTTCACAGCAGGTAGAAAGCTTGGCAGAAAGCAAACTGAATGCTGTAAAGACAAAAGCCGAAAGCCGGCTATGGACTGGACGAAAAGAGTCAGTGCCACGGAAGGAGGTTATTTCTTCCACTGACCGTAGGAGGCTTTTCTGTGAGAAAACACAACACCTCTTCTTTCGGCTACGGCGCGGTACCGCAGCAGTAACGGGCCAGAGCGTGCGAGCGCCTCTGGCAGTATCGGTAACGGCCGGGGCACGGCCGAACGGCCAGCCCACCTTCCGCACAAGGAGAACACCGTTCCCCTGGAACGCCACGCAGACCCAGGACGGGTACGGCGGAGGCCGAGCCCAGGCGCCCCCATTGCCAAGGACCACCTTGGCCTCGCAGCGTCTCACGCTGCGGGGTGTTTTGCAGGCCGTGGCTAAGCTCAGGCCCCCTGCTCGTGGCTGCCCCCGGTCCCCCGGCGCCGGTCGGGCCCCAGCCCCCAGCGCGGTGCGGCGCAGGGCAGCGGCCCAGCAGGGCGGCCCCACGGGCCCCAGCCCGCACCCCCCCCCCGTGCCTGCGGGCAGGGCCCCGCGGCCGCCGGCCCCTTCCTCCTCTGCTCGCTCCCGTCGCGGACGGCTCGGTACGTGTCACGAGCGGCAGCCCCGTTCAGCCGCTCCCGGAGGGCGCGCGGCTCTGCCCGGCCGTGACCGGGGCCCGCAGGGGTCTCTCGCTCGCCCGCTCGCCCCGAAAGGAGCCGGCCCCGAGCCGGCGCGTCCCGCCCCGCCCGGCCCTCGGCGCCCTCGCGAGCTGAGCGCGGCCCGGCCAGCAGGGGGCGCTGGCGCTCACCGGCTGGGCGCGGGGGCGGTCCGGCGCGGGGGCGGGGCCGGTGGGGGCCGGTCCTTCCGGCCGCCCTCTAAGGGCCGCCCCGCGGGGCCCGGGCTTCCGGTGGCGCGTGCGCGGCGGAGCGGAGGTGGGAGAGGTGCGTGGGGCGGCCGGGTCGCGAGGGGTCTCTTTGCGGTGCCGGGGCCCCTCTGCGGCCCGGCGTGGGAAGCCCGTGGCCGGCGGAGACTGCTCGGAGCTGGGCGGGGAGCGCCGCGGCAGTCCGGCCGCAGGCAGCCATCCCCTGCGGTGGCCGGCATCCCCTCGGGACTCCTGGAGGCCTGGCGGCTCCCGATCCTCGTCTGCGGCAGCCGCCTGAGAGAGCAGCGCGGCCGTAGCCGGGGGCCGGAGAGCGCTGGTGGGTGAGTTCGGGCAGCGGTGGGGGCTCCGTGTGGGCCGGGGGTGGGGGGGGCTCCGTGCGGGCCCGACCCTGGGGGGGGCTCCGTCGCCGGCCCGGGCCGGGCTCGGGGCCGGGCGGGGGGGGGGGGAGCTCCGTCGCGCCGGGCCCGGGGCCGGGCGGGTGAGGGGGGGGCTGGCTCCTCCGTGCCGGCCCCGGGGCCGGGCGGGGGAGGGGGGGGCTGGCTCCTCCGTGCCGGGCCCGGGGCCGGGCGGGGGAGGGGGGGGCTGGCTCCTCCGTGCCGGCCCCGGGGCCGGGCGGGGGAGGGGGGGGCTGGCACCTCCGTGCCGGGCCCGGGGCCGGGCGGGGGAGGGGGGGGCTGGCTCCTCCGTGCCGGGCCCGGGGCCGGGCGGGGGAGGGGGGGGCTGGCACCTCCGTGCCGGGCCCGGGGCCGGGCGGGGGAGGGGGGGGCTGGCTCCTCCGTGCCGGGCCCGGGGCCGGGCGGGGGAGGGGGGGGCTGGCTCCTCCGTGCCGGGCCCGGGGCCGGGCGGGGGAGGGGGGGGCTGGCTCCTCCGTGCCGGGCCCGGGGCCGGGCGGGGGAGGGGGGGGCTGGCTCCTCCGTGCCGGGCCCGGGGCCGGGCGGGGGAGGGGGGGGCTGGCTCCTCCGTGCCGGGCCCGGGGCCGGGCGGGGGAGGGGGGGGCTGGCTCCTCCGTGCCGGGCCCGGGGCCGGGCGGGGGAGGGGGGGGCTGGCTCCTCCGTGCCGGGCCCGGGGCCGGGCGGGGGAGGGGGGGGCTGGCTCCTCCGTGCCGGGCCCGGGGCCGGGCGGGGGGGGGCTCCGTGACCGGCCCGGGCCCGTGCTCGTGCCGGGGGGGGGCTCCGTGCCGAGCCCGGGCCCCGCAGAGAAGCCCTGGTCGGGCATCGTTCGCTTTTGCACAATGTAGGGCTTTCCCCGTTTATTTTCTGTGTACTGTGTTTTGGGCCACCTGAAACCCTTTGGCCGGGGAGGTTTGGTGCGGGGAGATGGCAGGTCTGGAGCCTGAAAGATCTCGGGTGGGGGGCGGGGGAGGTATTTTTGCCTTAAAACTCTGGGCCCACCTCGTGTGTCATGTCGTGAGTCTCGTGACTGTGGCAAATGGCTCAGTCGGGCGTTTTCTGAAAATGTATTCATCCCATGCAGATGTCATCGGGATACAGATCATCTGCATCTTCATGCTCTGACAAGACAAGATGCTGAGACAGGGATGAGCTCCAGAAGGACTGCTGAAAAGAAGAAAAAACCGCACTCCACAAAGTCATGGGGTTTATTTTTGCGTTTGGGGGGGCGGGGTGGCTTTAACAAAAGAGTGCAGTGTTGGCTGGCAGCAGCCTGCAGGGCATTTTTGCTGCCTGATCTCTCCTTTTCTTCTCTTCCACTCCTCTTTCAGGGCTGTAATTGTCATTTGGATAGTTTTAGAAGAGCAGTTAAGTTCCTCGCCTGTGTCAATGTGCTGATAATACCAGGAAGGTGAACGCTTGAACCGGTCGGGCGGGTGGGAATAACTTGGCTGCAGGTAGAACTTCTGAGGGAAGACCAGCAAAACCAGGAAGCAAATAGCAAGTTCCCCAAAAATGTGCGGGTGTCAAACACGTAAGCGTTTCATTGCCGAATGTTTTTGGGAATATGTTCCAAATGGCTATTTTTGGTAAACATAAATTTTCAGGAGATTCAGGGTTGTGTGTGGCAAAACATGTCCCTCTGTTTTTGTGTCCTGCCGCACAAACGGCGGGCGGCAGGGCTCTTGTTCCCCGCTCTCGATATTGCCCCAGCAGGGCTGCGATATTTAGACCTAAGTGGGGATGGGTTTAGGAGTGGAAGGAGAGAGAACGCCTGTGTTCTGTAAGGGCTGTGAATGCTGACCCTTTGTCTCCGTCTGCCGCTTTTCCTGTGCGGGTGATGAAGCTGTTTTACTTTTCTCTGTTGTTCCTGGTCTAAATAGCTGCAAGGCTGTCGCCGCTGTGGGTGTGCAATTTGTGTTGCTGTGTTTCTGTGGAGTCCTAGCCACGGCTCGCTTCTAGTGTGGCCAAGGGTCAAGGTAGGGCTTTCAGCTTAAAGCTTCAGAAGCGCTGCGCGCTGAGATGGGTGTAGGTGAAACTGCTGTTGCGCCTGCAGCTGTGCTCGCAGGGATGCTGGGCGGCTCCGCATCAGACCGGCGAGGTGCGCGTGGACCTCCGTCGGGCTGCGCCCTGGGTGCGCGAGCGTGCCGTGTGTTTGCTGTTCCGGCTTGTACGTGCGAGGGCTTAACGTTTGATTTAACGCATTTCCTTTAACGGCAGGCTGTAGTTGGGCTCTAGATGGTATTCCTACGGGGGCGCAAGAGCTGTGGAATGGTTAAGCTGTTGCTGTGCCTCCAGGTGACTTGTTCAGTAACACTGTTTTTCCAGGTGCAGATGGATGAGTCGTGCAGGGCAACGGAGGAGAGCCCAGGGGAGCGCTGTAAGAAGGTGAGTCTGTGTAGTACTGGAGGGAAGATGTGACTGATGGCTATAGGGCTCCATTATGGGTTTTACTCTTTTTTTTTTTGTGATCTGAGGGCGCTAAGCGATGAGCCGAGCGTGATCTGGGCCCTGGAGGTGAGTCAGGCAAGGTGACGGGTGCTTGGTGGGCTGGAGTAGGTGTTCTTTTTCAGGTTATTCAGGTTTTTTTTTCCCTTGTCTTCACTTTCCCATCCCAATTTGGGGCCGATTCCCTCAAACGGGGACTTCCCCCTGTGGGGCTGCTTATGCAGCCTGGGAGCTGCTGCCTGGGCACAAAAATACCTCAAACCCCCTGACTCTGGGTCTGCAATGGGGGGTGAAAATACAGGAAGAATTCTGGTGGAAAGAAAACAACTTGGGGCTTCTGGGAAAGCCAACTCAGCTGGATTTGTGCAGCTGGAAAGGAAAAAAAGGGTGGTGGTGGGGAAGGAACAACCACCTAAAAGCACCCACCAACCATTCTCATGCACAAAACCGAAAGTGAAAATGACCATTTTTTGTAGGGTAAAAGCACAAAAAGTCCCCACAGAACTCAGTAGTTTGGAAAAGCAACCCCAATTATTACATTATGTAAAGAAGGCAGGGGAAAAAAAAAACCAAAACAAAACCCTATCACAACCCTGATGCCACATGCCTACAAGCAGTTCCTGGGGCTTATTCTGCGGGGGTGGGGGACCCAACCTTGTTCCCCAGGTTTGCTGTGCTGCTTCTCCTCCCTCGGGCATGGGGGGGGCGGGCAGTGGCATGGACAGTAGCAAGCACCAGATTTTTTTAAGCAGTCGAGAGGAAAGGACTGAAATGCTCGAGACGCTTTGCTGTTTGGTGCAGAGGCAATGAACGGTGCTGCCGGGGCTGCGAGGGGGAAAGGTGCAGAGGAATAGAAGCTCTGTGGATGCAGCCAAGTTACGGTTTCTGGATGGTATTAATCGAGAAGAGTAATTCAGATAATGCTGCTGCCCAGCGACCAGAGTTGGGTACTGAGCCCGGGAGCCGCGCACGCGCGGTGGCGTCCCTGTGATCCCCATTGCTCTCTCCGCAGGTGACAGCCCTGCGATGCTGCGGTGCCTGCGAGGTGATGCCGCCGTGCTCGTTGCTGCTTCCTGGTAAGGAAAGGCCTCCTCCGCTCCTGCTGCAGCGTGGTGGTGTGTCGGACACGATTCCCTGTGTCGGGTGAGGCCTAGGGCTGCCGGTGAGGTGAGCGAGCCCCTTTGGTGGGTGCAGGGGTGTCTCCTTGTGTGCCTGCACTACTGGGGCTGGTGGGATGGGAAGCTTCAAACGACCTGCCGAGGCAGGCTTCTGGTATGCTAAAGGCGAGCGGGTGAGGGCAGCCCCAGGAGTTACCCGGGAGCTGATAGAAGGGAAGAGGGAAAGGAGGAGGAGGATGATGACATTTTCCCCCTGCCCAGGGTGCAGAAGATAGCCGACTCCCCAGCTCACCAGAGCTCCCCCTCAGCCTCCCCTGGCCCCACTTGCCCCGTGCTCCTGCCCCCAGCTCCGGCACGAGCGAGCTAGGCTACGTGCCTAGGAAGCCTCATCTCGTAAGAGCTGTGAGACACCCTTGTATTCTCTTCAGGTGGAGGATGGCCTAGAGTCTGGAGCTGCAGAAGAGGCAGGGCGGAGAGGAGGGGAAAGAAGCATCTGAACGGCTAAATTGTGCCAGCAGCGCTGAGAGCGAGAGTCGCGGTGAGTCCTGGGCCACTGGGGCCCCGTTGCCTCTCTTGTGCATCCTGGGCCCTCCCTGTCTCTCCCCTGGCCCCCTCTCTTTCCTTACCTGCTGCAAAATTTTTTTTAGTTTTTTTTTTTGCACCCCCCCCCCGCCCCTTCTTTCTCCATCTCGCTCTGAGTGGCTCCCTGCCTCCCCGTCTTTTCAGGCCTCCCTCTCTCTGTCCTGTAGCCTGTGGCTACTTGTTCTTTCTCTGCCTCTCTCTGCCTGGCTCTGGCTCCGTTTTTATTTTTTCATTCCTCCTGCTCTGTCCTGTAGCCTGTCGGTATTGTGTCTTTCTCTGGCTCTCTTGGTCTGACTCCCTGTGTTACCGAAAAACGCGGTAAAATCGGAAATATCTATTCAACACCAATCTAGTATTAAAGAGCAGGCGTTCTTTATTCACGGCGCCAGATGCACGGGGGATCGCTCCTCCTGGCGTGCGTACCTCACACACCTTTCCCGTAGAATTTGTAGATCAAAATTTTACATACTCATATATAGTCGTTATTGTCCTGTCTACTGATCGGTACAAACTTGCTCGTTCCGTATGTAAATCGCTGCGCAGGCTCGGTGGTGGTCCGTGAGTCGGTGGTCGCAATCTCCCCCTGCCAGAATTGCCTTTTACCTTCTTGGCTCTTAATCTTGGCAGTCTTGGCTAGTTTTCTCAGTCCGCTACACGAAACCGCGTTTTGTCATCCGTTTCTGACAGAAGCACGTTGTCTGTTGTTCTGCTGACATTAACGATCGCCTAGGGACTAAAATGCAGATCGACAGATGCGCTGATTCGTACGCTCCGTGTTCCCGTAATGGAACACCGTCTCTGGTTGGTTGATTTCATCGCTTTGGTTACATTTCCCCCCTTTGGAAGTTTTGAAATAATCATTTTCTCAATACTTCCATCTTAGATCAATAATATTCCACTATGTCAGTTCAGTGTTTGGTTCATCTTCTCAAAATTTTCACTTGATTGTGGTCTCTAGGGCATATGCAGGTTCCATTTTATACCCAAAATTTTATTAATTTGTTGAACTACCTCTGCAAAAAAATGTGGTCCTCTCTCAGAGGACATTCCTGTTGGCACTCTAAATCTTGGTATTATTTCTTTCAGCAACATCTTAACTACTACTCTAGCTTTGTTGGTGCAGCACGAGAAAGCTTCTGGCCAACTAGAAAACTTGTCCATCAGCACTAACAAATACTGCTATATCTATTTTGTCTGGGTAACTCAGAAAACTTAATTTGCTAATAATTTCCGGGAGAATTTTTTGTTTTGTTACTCCTAAAGGTGGTTTCCTTTGGTTCAGGGGATTATTTCTAGGACAGATTGGACACTTAGCTACCATGGGTTTAACTGTTCTTGTCATGCCTACACACGCTACAGATGCTTTTAAACTCAAAACCGTAGCATCTACACCCTAATGTGTTTGCTCATGCTTTTCTTTTGCAAGTTCTGTCATAACTTGTGGGGTTGTTATTATTATTACTTGTTTTTCTGGTGTTACCTACCATCTCTGTGTTTTGTGATGCTTCCAATTGTTCTGCTAATTGCTCATCCAATTTATTATAATAATCTCGGTTTCAACTTTGGAATTCCGATCTGTTTTACTGGTACTAGTGCAAGGATACCTTGCTCTGCAGTCCTCTTTGCAGCTTTATCTGTCAATCGTTTGCTTATGTTTACAGCCGTCTGGCCGAATTGATGAGCTTTGCAACGCTTTACCGCCACTTCTTTTGGTTTCTGCACGTCTTCCGGAAGTTGGAGAATGTCTTCTTTATGCTGTATCAATGATTCTTGGGCTGATGGCAGTCCTTTTTCCTTCCCAGTAGCTCCATGATCGTGGATCACACCAAATGCATGTTTGGAATCAGTCTAGATATTTATCCTTCGTCCTTCTGCCATTCGCAGAGCTCGCTTCAACGCTACCAATACTGCTTTCTGTGCTGAGGTGTTCGCAGGCAGCGCCCCTGACTCCATTCCCTCGGCGGTGATAACGACAGCATATCCGGCCATTCTCTTCTCGCCCAGAGCTGCTTCCATCTGTAAACAACTCCAGATCAGGATTTTCCCAGAGGTTTGTGTCTCAGGCCTGGTCTGCTGGAATAGACTTGTTCAATAGTTAGCAAGCGATCGTGTTCGAAATTGTCCGTAAGGTTTTCTGTTGTTAAAAACATAGCAGGATTCAGTATAGCAGTAGTCTTCGATTCCACATGGTCTTGTTCTAACAGAACAACTTGATATTTCAACATTCTGCTAAGGGATAGCCAACGACCCCCCTTTTGTTCTAAAACAGTCACCGCTATGTGCGGGACACATACTGTCATCTCTTGTCCCATTGTTAACTTTGGGGCTTCCTGGATCGGCAGCGCTGCTGTTGCCACTGCCCGTAAACATCCAGGCCATCTTTTACTCACGTGGTCGAGTTGTTTGGAGAAGTAGCCCACGGGTCTCTTCCAGGTTCCCAGTCGCTGTGTCAGCACTCCAAGGGCTAAATGTTGTCTTTCGTGGACAAACAACTCAAAAGGTTTAGCGAAATCGGGTAGGCCTAATGCAGGGGCCATCACTGAGGCTCTTTTCAGTTCTTTGAATGCCGTTTGGCATCCGGGCGTCCAGGTTAAATATTTATCCTTTGATTCTTTCAGTGCCTCATATAATGGTTTTACGTACAGTCTGTAGTTCAGAATCCAGAGCTGACGCTATTTCACTATTTTCAGAAAAGCTCTCAGTTCCTTCGGGCCGCAAGGTTCGGGAATTTGACAAATAGTTTCTTTCTTTTCACTTTCTAATTGTCTTTGTCTTTGAGATATTTCGAATCCTAAATAAATGGCTGTTGCTTCTCCTATTTGGGTTTTGTTTCTGGAAACTCCGCATCTTCCTTGGCCCAGAAAATTTAAAAATTTCAAAACATTATTCTTTACTTTCTGCCACTATCAGAATGTCGTCTGCATTCTGTAACAATATGCCTCTCCCTGGGTTCTGTTTTTTCTAGACATTTCTATATTTCTAATTTTTTTTCTTGCCAGCTGAGTCCCAAATATCGTAGGACTAATTTTAAATCCTTGTGGAAGTACGGTCCATGTTAGCTGTGTCTTTCATTCTGTGGTGGGGCTTTCCCATTCCAAAGCAAATAGGCTTTGACTTTTTATGCCTGGAGGTATGCAAAAGAAGGCATCCTTCAAATCTAGTACAGTAAACCATTTATGCTCCTCCTTTAAAAGAGGTCAGTAAAGTGTATGGATTAGCTACTACCGGATGTAGATCTTGGACCACCTGAGATATAGCCCTTAAATCGTGAACCAGCTAATACTCTTTGCCTCTAGATTTCTTTACTGGCGGCACAGGAGTACTATATTCTGATTCACATTCTATTAAGAGCTCATATTCTGAAAAAAATTTATAATTAACTTCTCTAATCCTTTTCGAGCCTCTCGCTTAATACGGTATTGTTTTTGTCTTACCGGCTTGGCTCCAGGCTTTAAGGTTACTTTTACCGGCTCTGCCCGCTTAGGTCGCTCCGGAGCTCCGCTCGCTCAAACCAAAGGAATTACTACGTTTTCCACTTCTTCGGGAACCTGTTCCTCCCTGGAGGAATCCTGTAACATAAACGCTCTCGCCTCTGTGGCTTTTGATTCTGTTCTGGTATTAGTAATTTAATCTCTCCATCTTTAAAAGTTACTTGAGCATCTAATTTACTTAATAGATCTCATCATAACAGAGGCAGTGGACATTCAGGCATATACAGAAACTGGTGAGTTGCCCATTGCTTCTCCAATTTAAACTTTAATGGCTCTAAGAAAGGCTAATTTTTCTTTGCCCTGTCGCACTAACAACACCTACTGGTTTATGATCAACTTTCTCTTTACGTGTATTCAATACCAAAGAAGTGGCTCCCGTATCTACCAAAAATTCTATTTCTTCATTCCCTAGCTTCAGTGTAACCAGGTGTTCAGCTAGGGTTGATTCCTCTGGTCTCCTTCATGCCAAGCTACTTCAAGCATTTTACCCAGATCTCTGGATTCAGGTTCTTCTAGTTTCTGAAGGTTTTTTTACTCCCCCCCCCCCCACCCCCCCCAATCTGGGGCTGATTGTCTTATGAATATAGAGACCAACTGAATTGCTTTTTCTGTGTTTTTCTGGGTTCAAATGAGTATATTTTCTGGTGGTCACCTTCAGCCTTTCCATAAAGGCTGAAGGGGGGGACTCCTTTAATTCTTGTCTCACTTAATAAATGGGTCAAAATTTATGGCTTTTGGCATTGCATGTCTTACTCCAAATAAAATCTGTCTCTGACATCTAGTCAACATTCCCCTGGGTCCTGGCTGATTAGGGTCCCACTCGGGATTTGTAGATGGAAAATTCTTATTCGTTGTTCTCTGTAAATTCCTGTTAGCATGTGCTCCCTGCACCTGCCTTCTGGCTGTATTCAATACTATTTTCTTGTCAGTTCCATCAAGTGAAGTATCCAGTATCACAAGTAGAGCAACACTTCAAGTTCTCACCACATTTTCCTCTTTTCAGAAACATTGCCGTAGAATCCTGTGGACATATCTCACGCTGTTTCTGCCACTCTGGATGATTCCACAGTGTAAAGAACAAATCAACATATGCCACTTCTTCCCATTTGCCTTCCCTTTTTACAAAACAACATTAATTGCAAGATGGTATGATATTGCAATGTCTCCTGTTCTGGCCATTCGTGCCCACCTTCCAATTGATACGTTGGGCACCAATGATTGCAATATTCAATTAATGGTTTCCGAGTTAGTGGGTCATCACCCCCGATGTCTTTCCAGTGCTTCAAAGTACATCCCAAAGGTGTTCTCTGTGGGATAGGTTTCTTACTCAGAAATGCTCCCATCTCCCAGTCGACTAGCAGTTGTGATAGTGCACTATCACAAATAGTAGTCAGAGGGACTCCAACCCCCGTTAGAGGTCTCACTGGGATCTGTAGCCCCCTGCTAGATATCCCTGGAGACTTCAACCCCCTGTTGAAGACCCCCCTACCCTCGGGTCCCGCTCCACAGGCTTTCGCCTAGCAGAGACTTACCAACCGAGGTACCTCTTGGCCCCAACCCTGCGTGGCTTTTGCCGCGCCTTACGGGCAGGCCTGTGGGACTCAAACCCACTATCCTGTCCTATGTGGGAAGCTAACGCCACATATTATTCTACCTAAGTTTCTTCGTAAACGAATGCCTTGTTTACTTCAGTCCAGGGGATCTTTCTCAGAATTCTCTGGCCTGGGGATCGGAAGCTCTCCCCAAGAATTCCTTGGGGCTGGCTGCAGGTCCCACGGTCCTGCGGATCCGTCGAGATTCAAAAGCAGGTTCCCATCTGGGGTGCCAAAACTGTTACCAAAAAACACGGTAAAATCGGAAATATCTATTCAACACCAATCTAGTATTAAAGAGCAGGCGTTCTTTATTCACGGCGCCAGATGCACGGGGGATCGCTCCTCCTGGCGTGCGTACCTCACACACCTTTCCCGTAGAATTTGTAGATCAAAATTTTACGTATTCATACATATTCATTATCGTCCTGTCTACTGATCGGTACAAACTTGCTCGTTCCGTATGTAAATCGCTGCGCAGGCTCGGTGGTGGTCCGTGAGTCGGTGGTCGCAATCTCCCCCTGCCAGAATTGCCTTTTACCTTCTTGGCTCTTAATCTTGGCAGTCTTGGCTAGTTTTCTCAGTCCGCTACACGAAACTGCGTTTTGTCATCCGTTTCTGACAGAAGCACGTTGTCTGTTGTTCTGCTGACATTAACGATCGCCTAGGGACTAAAATGCAGATCGACAGATGCGCTGATTCGTACGCTCCGTGTTCCCGTAATGGAACACCGTCTCTGGTTGGTTGATTTCATCGCTTTGGTTACACCTGTTCCTGTTGTTCAGTTTCTTCTTTTTTGGCTTTGTGTGATTCTCTCTGTGATTCTGTTTTTCTCTGCCTCGCTTTTCCCAGCTCCCCGTCCCTCACTTTGAATACCCGTTATCCTTCACCAGCTCACTCTCCCTTGGTTGCCATCCCCGTTTCTGAGTTCCTCCTGCTTTGCCACGTAGCCCGTGACTTTTTTCTTAATCTCTCTCTGTCTGCCTCAACGCTCCCGCCGCGCTTTTTAGTTCGTCTGCTCTGCTCTGTACCCTGCTACTGTTACTTGCCTGCCTGAGTTCTTCTCTGTCCAGCTCCCTTTCCCTATTCTTGAATTCCTGTTCTTCCTGCACCCGCCGCTGTTCCCTGTGATCTCTGTCTCTCTCTGTCCAGCTCCCTGTCCCTAGGTTTTAATTCCTGCCTCTGCCCGCCGTAGCCCGTCTAGATTTTTCTCTCGGCCTCTCTCTCTGTCCAGCTCCCCCTCTCTGTGTTCTAATTCCACGTTCTCTGTCACGTAGACCCGTGCTATTTGTTTGTCCTCATCTCTCTCTGTCCAGCTCCTTGCTGCTATGTTTTATTTCTTCCCTCTCTGTCTGTCTTTGTAGCCCATTGCCGTTGTGTGGTTTTTTTTTTTTTTTTTCCTACTTGTTTCTTCATGTGTCTCTGTCTGCCTCCCAGTGCCTGATCTTTAATTCCTCCTTCCCTGTAGGCCGCTGTTCCTTTTTTCCATTCTACATTGTGTTCTCTTTGGTCTCCTGTTCTTATTCATCGATTCCCTCCTCGCCGCCCTGTGGCTTGTCCCCATTTTATTGTTGCGCCTCTCTCCCTCTCTCTGGCTTCTTGCCCCTGTTTTGAAAATTCCTCCCTCTCTTCTCTCTTCCCTGTTGGCCGTGTGATCTTCAGCCTTTCTCCATCTCTTTCTGCCCAGCTCTCTGTGTCTATTCATTAATTCTTCCCTCTCTGCCCTGTAGCCTGTAGCTTTTGTCCTTTCTCCATCTTGCTGTCTCTGGCTTCCCCATGACCCTGTTTTAGAATTGTTTCTCTCTCCTTTCTGTACGCATTGCGATTCCTTTTGCTCCCCATCTCCCTTTGTTTTGGGTGTTTTTTTTTGTTGTTGTTTCTCTGGCTCCCTGTCCCTAATTCTTAATTCTCTGCCTTCTCGTGCTCTGTACCACGTAGCCCCATGGTTTGTTTTGTGGTGTTCCCTCCCCGGCCCCTTCCCTCCGTTGTTGGCTGTCTCGGCTCCCTGTCCCCGTGGCTTCATTCTTCCCTTTCTGCCCTGTTCTTGTCGCTTGTCTTGTCTGTCTCCATCGCGCTCGGTCCAGCTTCCTGCCCCTATTCTTCTTTCCTCCCTCGCTGTCGTGCTGCCTGCCCCAGGTTCTTTGTGCGTCTCCAGCCTGCTCCTCTTCCTTCTTTGTTGGTCTGTGTCCTGCTCTTCCCCCCTCTTTCTGCTGCCTCTCTTCCCCTCTCTCTGCTGCTTGTATCTCCACCTCCGTCAGGCTCCCTGTCCTTCTCTGGCCGTCCTGTTCCCTGCCTCGTGCCTTCTCACTACACGCACACACGCCCCCCCGCCCCCGTCCAGCTGGCTGCCGCTCTTCTCTTCTCTCTTCCTAATGTCCTGTGCCCTGCTCCTCACCTTTGGTGGCCTCCCCCTCTGCCCAGCAGCCTGTCGCTCCAGGAGCCGGGCGACGGACGGTCCCTTTCCTGCCAAACGCGGACAAGCGCGTGCCGTGGTTTAGCCCCAGCTGGCAACTCTGCACCAGGGAGCTGCTTGCTCGCTCCACCCTCAGTGGGCTGGGGGAGAGAGCTGGAAGGGTAAAAGTGAGAAAAATCATGGGCTGAGATCAAGACTGTTTAATAGGTAAAGCAAAAGCTGTGCGTGGAAGCAAAGCAAGGAATTAATTCACTCCTCCTTTTCGGCGGGCAGGTGTTGAGCCACCTCTGGGAAAGCAGGGCTCTGTCATGTGTCATGGTTACTTAGGGAGAGAAATGCCGTAGCCCCCCCCCCCCCAAGGACTCCCCCTTCTTCCCCCAGCTGCGTGTGCTGAGCATGATGTCAAATGGTATGGAATATCCCTTTGGTCAGTTAGCTGGGAAAGCTTTCCCAGCTGTCCCAGCCTACTTGCTGGTGGGGCACTGAGAGAACCAGAAGAGGCCCTGACTGTGGAAGCAGTGCTCAGCAAGAACCAAAACATCTCTACATTATTAACGGTGTTTTGAGCATAAATCCAAAACGTATCCCTTCCTAGCTACTGTGGAGAAAATGAGCACTATCCCAGCCACCACCAGCTCCGTGCGGCTGCGGCAACGGCGGCCGAGGTGGCCTTGGGGCAGGGGGAGCGTTGGGGACCCTGAGCCACGAATCGCTCCTGGGACTTGTTACGTGCGCGCCTGCACCAACACCTGCCCTCTCCTTTGGCCTGAGGGCTGCGTTTGCGCTCCCTTGGCGTGGGGCAAGGGGCTGTGATGGAGCCCGGGGAGGAGGTGGTGCACTGTGGGGGTGAGGGGAGGGGGCCCCCCGTTGCTGCTGCGCCTCAGCTGTGGGCGGGGTCTGGCTGGAGGAGCCCCAGGTGCGGGCAGTGGGGCTGGCGGTGCCGGCTCCTCCCTGGAAAAGGGGTGGTGCCCTGCTCCGGGGGGCCAGTGTGAGCCGAGGGCGGAGCGGAGCGGAGCTGTGGCCGAGCGTCAGCGGGCTGCGAGTGTAGCGAGGGAGGAGGTGAGCGGGGGCTGGGTGGGGGGCCGCTGCGTGCCGGGTCAAGCCCCGAGGAGGGCTGCGGCGGGGCAGCGGCGGGTCGGAGCGGGCGGTGGGGAGAGCGAGGCTGTGCTGAGGGCTCGGTGGGGCTTCCGGGTGCATCGGCGGGAGGGGCGGTGCCCCGCAGGGTGAGAGAGCGGGGAGGGCGGGCTCGCGGCGTGGCGGGAGCTGTGGTGGTGCGTGTGGCGGCTGGGCGGGCGGCCGTGTTGTGGCGCAGAGCATGGCGGGAGCTGTAGTCCTTGTGGCGCGCGGCTCCCGGGCGGCCGTGTTGTGGCGCAGAGCATGGCGGGAGCTGTAGTCCTTGTGGCGGGGGGCTGCCGGGCGGCCGTGTTGTGGCGCAGAGCATGCCGGGAGCTGTAGTCCTTGTGGCGGGGGGCTGCCGGGCGGCCATGTTGTGGCGCAGAGCATGCCGGGAGCTGTAGTCCTTGTGGCGGGGGGCTGCCGGGCTGCCGTGCGGCCGTAGAGCATGCCGGGAGCTGTAGTCCTTGCGGCGGGGGGCTGCCGGGCGGCCGTGTTGTGGCGCAGAGCATGCCGGGAGCTGTAGTCCTGGCGCAGTGGCTGCCGGCCCTGTCACGTGGCTCGCCGGGGCGCGGCGGGAGGCGCGGTGTTCCGGCGCTCGGGTGCCGGGCGGCCGTGCCGCGTACGGTAGGCGCGGTGTATTTTTGGGGTTGGATTCGTGTTGATTTCTGGGGGCTTCCAGGTGCGGCCGCTCCCCGAGAAGCGGTGAGTTCCCCGGGAGCTGACAGAAGGGAAGAGGGAAAGGAGGAGGACCTTTTCCCCCTGCCCAGGGCGCAGATGATGGCCGCCGCCTCCCCGGCTCACCGGAGCTCCCGCTCAGCCTCCCCTGGCCCCCCCCTTGCCCCGTGCGCCTGCCCCCAGCCCCGGCACCTCCCCTGAAGCGTGCTGCGTAGCCCTTGGCCGCCCCCAGGCCCTGTCGTGAAGGCAGCGAGCCGGCCCTCGAGCGCACTGGATTCCCCCTCGGCGCAGGGGCCCTTAGCAGTAGCGCGGGGAAGGGGCGGTGTGTCCAGAAGCCCCTGCGCAAGGAGGGGCTTTGGCCAGGGTCGATCGACGGTAATGACGGTCGCTGTTTCTTCTTTCCCTCTCCCAGAGACCGTGCTGAGGACGTGGTTGTCTGTCCTTCCCCCGGGGATGCCGTTGACTGCGGCCGTCTCAGGCTTGCGTGGCTTCTCTCTGCCCGGTGTTGCCATCCTCGCAGCGCGGGGGCGAAAAGGGACACACAGAGCCCTTCCCGGCTGTGGACAGGAGCTGCCTCGGCTGAAGCTGGAGACGCCAACGAAAGGTAAAGCAGAAGAAACTGAAGGCGCTCTGGCTGCCAGCTGCCTTCCTGCCGCAGGCAAGAGAGAGCCTGTCCCTGCAGGTGAGGGAGGGAGGATCCCCCTTCGTAGCCCGCAGCGGGCCAGGCCACCAACGTGCACCGCAGGGTCTGTACGCGTAACCGGGAGTTGGGTACGGGCGTGTAGTGCACGAGCGAGCTAGGCTACGTGCCTAGGAAGCCTCATCTCGTAAGAGCGGTAAGACACCCATGTATCCTCTTTAGGTGGAGGACGGCCTAGAGTCTGGAGCTGCAGAAGAGGCAGGGCGGAGAGGAGGGGAAAGAAGCATCTGAACGGCTAAATTGTGCCAGCAGCGCTGAGAGCGAGAGTCGCGGTGAGTCCTGGGCCACTGGGGCCCCGTTGCCTCTCTTGTGCGTCCTGGGCCCTCCCTGTCTCTCCCCCCTGGCCCCCTCTCTTTCCTTACCTGCTGCAAAATTTCTTTTTTTTTTTTTTTTGGCGCCCCCCCGCCCCTTCTTTCTCCATCTCGCTCTGAGTGGCTCCCTGCCTCCCCGTCTTTTCAGGCCTCCCTCTCTCTGTCCTGTAGCCTGTGGCTACTTGTTCTTTCTCCGCCTCTCTCTGCCTGGCTCTGGCTCCGTTTTTATTTTTTTATTCCTCCTGCTCTGTTCTGTAGCCTGTCGGTATTTTGTCTTTCTCTGGCCCTCTTGGTCTGACTCCGTGTGTTACCGAAAAACGCGGTAAAATCGGAAACAACTCCTCAACGCCGATTTAGTATTAAAGAGCAGGCGTTCTTTGTTCACGGCGCCAGATGCACGGGGGATCGCTTCTCCTGGCGTGCGTACCTCACACACCTTTCCCGTAGAATTTGTAGATCAAAATTTTACGTATTCATACATATTCATTATCGTCCTGTCTACTGATCGGTACAAACTTGCTCGTTCCGTATGTAAATCGCTGCGCAGGCTCGGTGGTGGTCCGTGAGTCGGTGGTCGCAATCTCCCCCTGCCAGAATTGCCTTTTACCTTCTTGGCTCTTAATCTTGGCAGTCTTGGCTAGTTTTCTCAGTGCGCTACACGAAACCGCGTTTTGTCATCCGTTTCTGACAGAAGCACGTTGTCTGTTGTTCTGCTGACATTAACGATCGCCTAGGGACTAAAATGCAGATCGACAGATGCGCTGATTCGTACGCTCCGTGTTCCCGTAATGGAACACCGTCTCTGGTTGGTTGATTTCATCGCTTTGGTTACATTTCCCCCCTTTGGAAGTTTTGAAATAATCATTTTCTCAATACTTCCATCTTAGATCAATAATATTCCACTATGTCAGTTCAGTGTTTGGTTCATCTTCTCAAAGTTTTCACTTGATTGTGGTCTCTAGGGCATATGCAGGTTCCATTTTATACCCAAAATTTTATTAATTTGTTGAACTACCTCTGCAAAAAAATGTGGTCCTCTCTCAGAGGACATTCCTGTTGGCACTCTAAATCTTGGTATTATTTCTTTCAGCAACATCTTAACTACTACTCTAGCTTTGTTGGTGCAGCACGAGAAAGCTTCTGGCCAACTAGAAAACTTGTCCATCAGCACTAACAAATACTGCTATATCTATTTTGTCTGGGTAACTCAGAAAACTTAATTTGCTAATAATTTCCGGGAGAATTTTTTGTTTTGTTACTCCTAAAGGTGGTTTCCTTTGGTTCAGGGGATTATTTCTAGGACAGATTGGACACTTAGCTACCATGGGTTTAACTGTTCTTGTCATGCCTACACACGCTACAGATGCTTTTAAACTCAAAACCGTAGCATCTACACCCTAATGTGTTTGCTCATGCTTTTCTTTTGCAAGTTCTGTCATAACTTGTGGGGTTGTTATTATTATTACTTGTTTTTCTGGTGTTACCTACCATCTCTGTGTTTTGTGATGCTTCCAATTGTTCTGCTAATTGCTCATCCAATTTATTATAATAATCTCGGTTTCAACTTTGGAATTCCGATCTGTTTTACTGGTACTAGTGCAAGGATACCTTGCTCTGCAGTCCTCTTTGCAGCTTTATCTGTCAATCGTTTGCTTATGTTTACAGCCGTCTGGCCGAATCGATGAGCTTTGCAACGCTTTACCGCCACTTCTTTTGGTTTCTGCACGTCTTCCGGAAGTTGGAGAATGTCTTCTTTATGCTGTATCAATGATTCTTGGGCTGATGGCAGTCCTTTTTCCTTCCCAGTAGCTCCATGATCGTGGATCACACCAAATGCATGTTTGGAATCAGTCTAGATATTTATCCTTCGTCCTTCTGCCATTCGCAGAGCTCGCTTCAACGCTACCAATGCTGCTTTCTGTGCTGAGGTGTTCGCAGGCAGCGCCCCTGACTCCATTCCCTCGGCGGTGATAACGACAGCATATCCGGCCATTCTCTTCTCGCCCAGAGCTGCTTCCATCTGTAAACAACTCCAGATCAGGATTTTCCCAGAGGTTTGTGTCTCAGGCCTGGTCTGCTGGAATAGACTTGTTCAATAGTTAGCAAGCGATCGTGTTCGAAATTGTCCGTAAGGTTTTCTGTTGTTAAAAACATAGCAGGATTCAGTATAGCAGTAGTCTTCGATTCCACATGGTCTTGTTCTAACAGAACAACTTGATATTTCAACATTCTGCTAAGGGATAGCCAACGACCCCCCTTTTGTTCTAAAACAGTCACCGCTATGTGCGGGACACATACTGTCATCTCTTGTCCCATTGTTAACTTTGGGGCTTCCTGGATCGGCAGCGCTGCTGTTGCCACTGCCCGTAAACATCCAGGCCATCTTTTACTCACGTGGTCGAGTTGTTTGGAGAAGTAGCCCACGGGTCTCTTCCAGGTTCCCAGTCGCTGTGTCAGCACTCCAAGGGCTAAATGTTGTCTTTCGTGGACAAACAACTCAAAAGGTTTAGCGAAATCGGGTAGGCCTAATGCAGGGGCCATCACTGAGGCTCTTTTCAGTTCTTTGAATGCCGTTTGGCATCCGGGCGTCCAGGTTAAATATTTATCCTTTGATTCTTTCAGTGCCTCATATAATGGTTTTACATACAGTCTGTAGTTCAGAATCCAGAGCTGACGCTATTTCACTATTTTCAGAAAAGCTCTCAGTTCCTTCGGGCCGCAAGGTTCGGGAATTTGACAAATAGTTTCTTTCTTTTCACTTTCTAATTGTCTTTGTCTTTGAGATATTTCGAATCCTAAATAAATGGCTGTTGCTTCTCCTATTTGGGTTTTGTTTCTGGAAACTCCGCATCTTCCTTGGCCCAGAAAATTTAAAAATTTCAAAACATTATTCTTTACTTTCTGCCACTATCAGAATGTCGTCTGCATTCTGTAACAATATGCCTCTCCCTGGGTTCTGTTTTTTCTAGACATTTCTATATTTCTAATTTTTTTTCTTGCCAGCTGAGTCCCAAATATCGTAGGACTAATTTTAAATCCTTGTGGAAGTACGGTCCATGTTAGCTGTGTCTTTCATTCTGTGGTGGGGCTTTCCCATTCCAAAGCAAATAGGCTTTGACTTTTTATGCCTGGAGGTATGCAAAAGAAGGCATCCTTCAAATCTAGTACAGTAAACCATTTATGCTCCTCCTTTAAAAGAGGTCAGTAAAGTGTATGGATTAGCTACTACCGGATGTAGATCTTGGACCACCTGAGATATAGCCCTTAAATCGTGAACCAGCTAATACTCTTTGCCTCTAGATTTCTTTACTGGCGGCACAGGAGTACTATATTCTGATTCACATTCTACTAAGAGCTCATATTCTGAAAAAAATTTATAATTAACTTCTCTAATCCTTTTCGAGCCTCTCGCTTAATACGGTATTGTTTTTGCCTTACCGGCTTGGCTCCAGGCTTTAAGGTTACTTTTACCGGCTCTGCCCGCTTAGGTCGCTCCGGAGCTCCGCTCGCTCAAACCAAAGGAATTACTACGTTTTCCACTTCTTCGGGAACCTGTTCCTCCCTGGAGGAATCCTGTAACATAAACGCTCTCGCCTCTGTGGCTTTTGATTCTGTTCTGGTATTAGTAATTTAATCTCTCCATCTTTAAAAGTTACTTGAGCATCTAATTTACTTAATAGATCTCATCATAACAGAGGCAGTGGACATTCAGGCATATACAGAAACTGGTGAGTTGCCCATTGCTTCTCCAATTTAAACTTTAATGGCTCTAAGAAAGGCTAATTTTTCTTTGCCCTGTCACACTAACAACACCTACTGGTTTATGATCAACTTTCTCTTTACGTGTATTCAATACCAAAGAAGTGGCTCCCGTATCTACCAAAAATTCTATTTCTTCATTCCCTAGCTTCAGTGTAACCAGGTGTTCAGCTAGGGTTGATTCCTCTGGTCTCCTTCATGCCAAGCTACTTCAAGCATTTTACCCAGATCTCTGGATTCAGGTTCTTCTAGTTTCTGAAGGTTTTTTTACTCCCCCCCCCCACCCCCCCCAATCTGGGGCTGATTGTCTTATGAATATAGAGACCAACTGAATTGCTTTTTCTGTTTTTTTCTGGGTTCAAATGAGTATATTTTCTGGTGGTCACCTTCAGCCTTTCCATAAAGGCTGAAGGGGGGGACTCCTTTAATTCTTGTCTCACTTAATAAATGGGTCAAAATTTATGGCTTTTGGCATTGCATGTCTTACTCCAAATAAAATCTGTCTCTGACATCTAGTCAACATTCCCCTGGGTCCTGGCTGATTAGGGTCCCACTCGGGATTTGTAGATGGAAAATTCTTATTCGTTGTTCTCTGTAAATTCCTGTTAGCATGTGCTCCCTGCACCTGCCTTCTGGCTGTATTCAATACTATTTTCTTGTCAGTTCCATCAAGTGAAGTATCCAGTATCACAAGTAGAGCAACACTTCAAGTTCTCACCACATTTTCCTCTTTTCAGAAACATTGCTGTAGAATCCTGTGGACATATCTCACGCTGTTTCTGCCACGCTGGATGATTCCACAGTGTAAAGAACAAATCAACATATGCCACTTCTTCCCATTTGCCTTCCCTTTTTACAAAACAACATTAATTGCAAGATGGTATGATATTGCAATGTCTCCTGTTCTGGCCATTCGTGCCCACCTTCCAATTGATACGTTGGGCACCAATGATTGCAATATTCAATTAATGGTTTCCGAGTTAGTGGGTCATCACCCCCGATGTCTTTCCAGTGCTTCAAAGTACATCCCAAAGGTGTTCTCTGTGGGATAGGTTTCTTACTCAGAAATGCTCCCATCTCCCAGTCGACTAGCAGTTGTGATAGTGCACTATCACAAATAGTAGTCAGAGGGACTCCAACCCCCGTTAGAGGTCTCACTGGGAATCCGCCACTGGGATCTGTAGCCCCCTGCTAGATATCCCTGGAGACTTCAACCCCCTGTTGAAGACCCCCCTACCCTCGGGTCCCGCTCCACAGGCTTTCGCCTAGCAGAGACTTACCAACCGAGGTACCTCTTGGCCCCAACCCTGCGTGGCTTTCGCCGCGCCTTACGGGCAGGCCTGTGGGACTCAAACCCACTATCCTGTCCTATGTGGGAAGCTAACGCCACATATTATTCTACCTAAGTTTCTTCTTAAACGAATGCCTTGTTTACTTCAGTCCAGGGGATCTTTCTCAGAATTCTCTGGCCTGGGGATCGGAAGCTCTCCCCAAGAATTCCTTGGGGCTGGCTGCAGGTCCCACGGTCCTGCGGATCCGTCGAGATTCAAAAGCAGGTTCCCATCTGGGGTGCCAAAACTGTTACCAAAAAACACGGTAAAATCGGAAATATCTATTCAACACCAATCTAGTATTAAAGAGCAGGCGTTCTTTATTCACGGCGCCAGATGCACGGGGGATCGCTCCTCCTGGCGTGCGTACCTCACACACCTTTCCCGTAGAATTTGTAGATCAAAATTTTACGTATTCATACATATTCATTATCGTCCTGTCTACTGATCGGTACAAACTTGCTCGTTCCGTATGTAAATCACTGCGCAGGCTCGGTGGTGGTCCGTGAGTCGGTGGTCGCGATCTCCCCCTGCCAGAATTGCCTTTTACCTTCTTGGCTCTTAATCTTGGCAGTCTTGGCTAGTTTTCTCAGTGCGCTACACGAAACCGCGTTTTGTCATCCTTTTCTGACAGAAGCACGTTGTCTGTTGTTCTGCTGACATTAACGATCGCCTAGGGACTAAAATGCAGATCGACAGATGCGCTGATTCGTACGCTCCGTGTTCCCGTAATGGAACACCGTCTCTGGTTGGTTGATTTCATCGCTTTGGTTACACCTGTTCCTGTTGTTCAGTTTCTTCTTTTTTGGCTTTGTGTGATTCTCTCTGTGATTCTGTTTTTCTCTGCCTCGCTTTTCCCAGCTCCCCGTCCCTCACTTTGAATACCCGTTATCCTTCACCAGCTCACTCTCCCTTGGTTGCCATCCCCGTTTCTGAGTTCCTCCTGCTTTGCCACGTAGCCCGTGACTTTTTTCTTAATCTCTCTCTGTCTGCCTCAACGCTCCCGCCGCGCTTTTTAGTTCGTCTGCTCTGCTCTGTACCCTGCTACTGTTACTTGCCTGCCTGAGTTCTTCTCTGTCCAGCTCCCTTTCCCTATTCTTGAATTCCTGTTCTTCCTGCACCCGCCGCTGTTCCCTGTGATCTCTGTCTCTCTCTGTCCAGCTCCCTGTCCCTAGGTTTTAATTCCTGCCTCTGCCCGCCGTAGCCCGTCTAGATTTTTCTCTCGGCCTCTCTCTCTGTCCAGCTCCCCCTCTCTGTGTTCTAATTCCACGTTCTCTGTCACGTAGACCCGTGCTATTTGTTTGTCCTCATCTCTCTCTGTCCAGCTCCTTGCTGCTATGTTTTATTTCTTCCCTCTCTGTCTGTCTTTGTAGCCCATTGCCGTTGTGTGGTTTTTTTTTTTTTTTTTCCTACTTGTTTCTTCATGTGTCTCTGTCTGCCTCCCAGTGCCTGATCTTTAATTCCTCCTTCCCTGTAGGCCGCTGTTCCTTTTTTCCATTCTACATTGTGTTCTCTTTGGTCTCCTGTTCTTATTCATCGATTCCCTCCTCGCCGCCCTGTGGCTTGTCCCCATTTTATTGTTGCGCCTCTCTCCCTCTCTCTGGCTTCTTGCCCCTGTTTTGAAAATTCCTCCCTCTCTTCTCTCTTCCCTGTTGGCCGTGTGATCTTCAGCCTTTCTCCATCTCTTTCTGCCCAGCTCTCTGTGTCTATTCATTAATTCTTCCCTCTCTGCCCTGTAGCCTGTAGCTTTTGTCCTTTCTCCATCTTGCTGTCTCTGGCTTCCCCATGACCCTGTTTTAGAATTGTTTCTCTCTCCTTTCTGTACGCATTGCGATTCCTTTTGCTCCCCATCTCCCTTTGTTTTGGGTGTTTTTTTTTGTTGTTGTTTCTCTGGCTCCCTGTCCCTAATTCTTAATTCTCTGCCTTCTCGTGCTCTGTACCACGTAGCCCCATGGTTTGTTTTGTGGTGTTCCCTCCCCGGCCCCTTCCCTCCGTTGTTGGCTGTCTCGGCTCCCTGTCCCCGTGGCTTCATTCTTCCCTTTCTGCCCTGTTCTTGTCGCTTGTCTTGTCTGTCTCCATCGCGCTCGGTCCAGCTTCCTGCCCCTATTCTTCTTTCCTCCCTCGCTGTCGTGCTGCCTGCCCCAGGTTCTTTGTGCGTCTCCAGCCTGCTCCTCTTCCTTCTTTGTTGGTCTGTGTCCTGCTCTTCCCCCCTCTTTCTGCTGCCTCTCTTCCCCTCTCTCTGCTGCTTGTATCTCCACCTCCGTCAGGCTCCCTGTCCTTCTCTGGCCGTCCTGTTCCCTGCCTCGTGCCTTCTCACTACACGCACACACGCCCCCCCGCCCCCGTCCAGCTGGCTGCCGCTCTTCTCTTCTCTCTTCCTAATGTCCTGTGCCCTGCTCCTCACCTTTGGTGGCCTCCCCCTCTGCCCAGCAGCCTGTCGCTCCAGGAGCCGGGCGACGGACGGTCCCTTTCCTGCCAAACGCGGACAAGCGCGTGCCGTGGTTTAGCCCCAGCTGGCAACTCTGCACCAGGGAGCTGCTTGCTCGCTCCACCCTCAGTGGGCTGGGGGAGAGAGCTGGAAGGGTAAAAGTGAGAAAAATCATGGGCTGAGATCAAGACTGTTTAATAGGTAAAGCAAAAGCTGTGCGTGGAAGCAAAGCAAGGAATTAATTCACTCCTCCTTTTCGGCGGGCAGGTGTTGAGCCACCTCTGGGAAAGCAGGGCTCTGTCATGTGTCATGGTTACTTAGGGAGAGAAATGCCGTAGCCCCCCCCCCCCAAGGACTCCCCCTTCTTCCCCCAGCTGCGTGTGCTGAGCATGATGTCAAATGGTATGGAATATCCCTTTGGTCAGTTAGCTGGGAAAGCTTTCCCAGCTGTCCCAGCCTACTTGCTGGTGGGGCACTGAGAGAACCAGAAGAGGCCCTGACTGTGGAAGCAGTGCTCAGCAAGAACCAAAACATCTCTACATTATTAACGGTGTTTTGAGCATAAATCCAAAACGTATCCCTTCCTAGCTACTGTGGAGAAAATGAGCACTATCCCAGCCACCACCAGCTCCGTGCGGCTGCGGCAACGGCGGCCGAGGTGGCCTTGGGGCAGGGGGAGCGTTGGGGACCCTGAGCCACGAATCGCTCCTGGGACTTGTTACGTGCGCGCCTGCACCAACACCTGCCCTCTCCTTTGGCCTGAGGGCTGCGTTTGCGCTCCCTTGGCGTGGGGCAAGGGGCTGTGATGGAGCCCAGGGAGGAGGTGGTGCACTGTGGGGGTGAGGGGAGGGGGCCCCCCGTTGCTGCTGCGCCTCAGCTGTGGGCGGGGTCTGGCTGGAGGAGCCCCAGGTGCGGGCAGTGGGGCTGGCGGTGCCGGCTCCTCCCTGGAAAAGGGGTGGTGCCCTGCTCCGGGGGGCCAGTGTGAGCCGAGGGCGGAGCGGAGCGGAGCTGTGGCCGAGCGTCAGCGGGCTGCGAGTGTAGCGAGGGAGGAGGTGAGCGGGGGCTGGGTGGGGGCCGCTGCGTGCCGGGTCAAGCCCCGAGGAGGGCTGCGGCGGGGCAGCGGCGGGTCGGAGCGGGCGGTGGGGAGAGCGAGGCTGTGCTGAGGGCTCGGTGGGGCTTCCGGGTGCATCGGCGGGAGGGGCGGTGCCCCGCAGGGTGAGAGAGCGGGGAGGGCGGGCTCGCGGCGTGGCGGGAGCTGTGGTGGTGCGTGTGGCGGCTGGGCGGGCGGCCGTGTTGTGGCGCAGAGCATGGCGGGAGCTGTAGTCCTTGTGGCGGGGGGCTGCCGGGCGGCCATGTTGTGGCGCAGAGCGTGCCGGGAGCTGTAGTCCTTGTGGCGCGCGGCTCCCGGGCGGCCGTGTTGTGGCGCAGAGCATGGCGGGAGCTGTAGTCCTTGTGGCGGGGGGCTGCCGGGCGGCCGTGTTGTGGCGCAGAGCATGGCGGGAGCTGTAGTCCTTGTGGCGGGGGGCTGCCGGGCGGCCATGTTGTGGCGCAGAGCATGCCGGGAGCTGTAGTCCTTGTGGCGGGGGGCTGCCGGGCGGCCGTGCGGCCGTAGAGCATGCCGGGAGCTGTAGTCCTTGCGGCGGGGGGCTGCCGGGCGGCCGTGTTGTGGCGCAGAGCATGCCGGGAGCTGTAGTCCTGGCGCAGTGGCTGCCGGCCCTGTCACGTGGCTCGCCGGGGCGCGGCGGGAGGCGCGGTGTTCCGGCGCTCGGGTGCCGGGCGGCCGTGCCGCGTACGGTAGGCGCGGTGTATTTTTGGGGTTGGATTCGTGTTGATTTCTGGGGGCTTCCAGGTGCGGCCGCTCCCCGAGAAGCGGTGAGTTCCCCGGGAGCTGACAGAAGGGAAGAGGGAAAGGAGGAGGACCTTTTCCCCCTGCCCAGGGCGCAGATGATGGCCGCCGCCTCCCCGGCTCACCGGAGCTCCCGCTCAGCCTCCCCTGGCCCCCCCCTTGCCCCGTGCGCCTGCCCCCAGCCCCGGCACCTCCCCTGAAGCGTGCTGCGTAGCCCTTGGCCGCCCCCAGGCCCTGTCGTGAAGGCAGCGAGCCGGCCCTCGAGCGCACTGGATTCCCCCTCGGCGCAGGGGCCCTTAGCAGTAGCGCGGGGAAGGGGCGGTGTGTCCAGAAGCCCCTGCGCAAGGAGGGGCTTTGGCCAGGGTCGATCGACGGTAATGACGGTCGCTGTTTCTTCTTTCCCTCTCCCAGAGACCGTGCTGAGGACGTGGTTGTCTGTCCTTCCCCCGGGGATGCCGTTGACTGCAGCCGTCTCAGGCTTGCGTGGCTTCTCTCTGCCCGGTGTTGCCATCCTCGCAGCGCGGGGGCGAAAAGGGACACACAGAGCCCTTCCCGGCTGTGGACAGGAGCTGCCTCGGCTGAAGCTGGAGACGCCAACGAAAGGTAAAGCAGAAGAAACTGAAGGCGCTCTGGCTGCCAGCTGCCTTCCTGCCGCAGGCAAGAGAGAGCCTGTCCCTGCAGGTGAGGGAGGGAGGATCCCCCTTCGTAGCCCGCAGCGGGCCAGGCCACCAACGTGCACCGCAGGGTCTGTACGCGTAACCGGGAGTTGGGTACGGGCGTGTAGTGCACGAGCGAGCTAGGCTACGTGCCTAGGAAGCCTCATCTCGTAAGAGCGGTAAGACACCCATGTATCCTCTTTAGGTGGAGGACGGCCTAGAGTCTGGAGCTGCAGAAGAGGCAGGGCGGAGAGGAGGGGAAAGAAGCATCTGAACGGCTAAATTGTGCCAGCAGCGCTGAGAGCGAGAGTCGCGGTGAGTCCTGGGCCACTGGGGCCCCGTTGCCTCTCTTGTGCGTCCTGGGCCCTCCCTGTCTCTCCCCCCTGGCCCCCTCTCTTTCCTTACCTGCTGCAAAATTTCTTTTTTTTTTTTTTTTGGCGCCCCCCCGCCCCTTCTTTCTCCATCTCGCTCTGAGTGGCTCCCTGCCTCCCCGTCTTTTCAGGCCTCCCTCTCTCTGTCCTGTAGCCTGTGGCTACTTGTTCTTTCTCCGCCTCTCTCTGCCTGGCTCTGGCTCCGTTTTTATTTTTTTATTCCTCCTGCTCTGTTCTGTAGCCTGTCGGTATTTTGTCTTTCTCTGGCCCTCTTGGTCTGACTCCGTGTGTTACCGAAAAACGCGGTAAAATCGGAAACAACTCCTCAACGCCGATTTAGTATTAAAGAGCAGGCGTTCTTTGTTCACGGCGCCAGATGCACGGGGGATCGCTTCTCCTGGCGTGCGTACCTCACACACCTTTCCCGTAGAATTTGTAGATCAAAATTTTACGTATTCATACATATTCATTATCGTCCTGTCTACTGATCGGTACAAACTTGCTCGTTCCGTATGTAAATCGCTGCGCAGGCTCGGTGGTGGTCCGTGAGTCGGTGGTCGCAATCTCCCCCTGCCAGAATTGCCTTTTACCTTCTTGGCTCTTAATCTTGGCAGTCTTGGCTAGTTTTCTCAGTGCGCTACACGAAACCGCGTTTTGTCATCCGTTTCTGACAGAAGCACGTTGTCTGTTGTTCTGCTGACATTAACGATCGCCTAGGGACTAAAATGCAGATCGACAGATGCGCTGATTCGTACGCTCCGTGTTCCCGTAATGGAACACCGTCTCTGGTTGGTTGATTTCATCGCTTTGGTTACATTTCCCCCCTTTGGAAGTTTTGAAATAATCATTTTCTCAATACTTCCATCTTAGATCAATAATATTCCACTATGTCAGTTCAGTGTTTGGTTCATCTTCTCAAAGTTTTCACTTGATTGTGGTCTCTAGGGCATATGCAGGTTCCATTTTATACCCAAAATTTTATTAATTTGTTGAACTACCTCTGCAAAAAAATGTGGTCCTCTCTCAGAGGACATTCCTGTTGGCACTCTAAATCTTGGTATTATTTCTTTCAGCAACATCTTAACTACTACTCTAGCTTTGTTGGTGCAGCACGAGAAAGCTTCTGGCCAACTAGAAAACTTGTCCATCAGCACTAACAAATACTGCTATATCTATTTTGTCTGGGTAACTCAGAAAACTTAATTTGCTAATAATTTCCGGGAGAATTTTTTGTTTTGTTACTCCTAAAGGTGGTTTCCTTTGGTTCAGGGGATTATTTCTAGGACAGATTGGACACTTAGCTACCATGGGTTTAACTGTTCTTGTCATGCCTACACACGCTACAGATGCTTTTAAACTCAAAACCGTAGCATCTACACCCTAATGTGTTTGCTCATGCTTTTCTTTTGCAAGTTCTGTCATAACTTGTGGGGTTGTTATTATTATTACTTGTTTTTCTGGTGTTACCTACCATCTCTGTGTTTTGTGATGCTTCCAATTGTTCTGCTAATTGCTCATCCAATTTATTATAATAATCTCGGTTTCAACTTTGGAATTCCGATCTGTTTTACTGGTACTAGTGCAAGGATACCTTGCTCTGCAGTCCTCTTTGCAGCTTTATCTGTCAATCGTTTGCTTATGTTTACAGCCGTCTGGCCGAATCGATGAGCTTTGCAACGCTTTACCGCCACTTCTTTTGGTTTCTGCACGTCTTCCGGAAGTTGGAGAATGTCTTCTTTATGCTGTATCAATGATTCTTGGGCTGATGGCAGTCCTTTTTCCTTCCCAGTAGCTCCATGATCGTGGATCACACCAAATGCATGTTTGGAATCAGTCTAGATATTTATCCTTCGTCCTTCTGCCATTCGCAGAGCTCGCTTCAACGCTACCAATGCTGCTTTCTGTGCTGAGGTGTTCGCAGGCAGCGCCCCTGACTCCATTCCCTCGGCGGTGATAACGACAGCATATCCGGCCATTCTCTTCTCGCCCAGAGCTGCTTCCATCTGTAAACAACTCCAGATCAGGATTTTCCCAGAGGTTTGTGTCTCAGGCCTGGTCTGCTGGAATAGACTTGTTCAATAGTTAGCAAGCGATCGTGTTCGAAATTGTCCGTAAGGTTTTCTGTTGTTAAAAACATAGCAGGATTCAGTATAGCAGTAGTCTTCGATTCCACATGGTCTTGTTCTAACAGAACAACTTGATATTTCAACATTCTGCTAAGGGATAGCCAACGACCCCCCTTTTGTTCTAAAACAGTCACCGCTATGTGCGGGACACATACTGTCATCTCTTGTCCCATTGTTAACTTTGGGGCTTCCTGGATCGGCAGCGCTGCTGTTGCCACTGCCCGTAAACATCCAGGCCATCTTTTACTCACGTGGTCGAGTTGTTTGGAGAAGTAGCCCACGGGTCTCTTCCAGGTTCCCAGTCGCTGTGTCAGCACTCCAAGGGCTAAATGTTGTCTTTCGTGGACAAACAACTCAAAAGGTTTAGCGAAATCGGGTAGGCCTAATGCAGGGGCCATCACTGAGGCTCTTTTCAGTTCTTTGAATGCCGTTTGGCATCCGGGCGTCCAGGTTAAATATTTATCCTTTGATTCTTTCAGTGCCTCATATAATGGTTTTACATACAGTCTGTAGTTCAGAATCCAGAGCTGACGCTATTTCACTATTTTCAGAAAAGCTCTCAGTTCCTTCGGGCCGCAAGGTTCGGGAATTTGACAAATAGTTTCTTTCTTTTCACTTTCTAATTGTCTTTGTCTTTGAGATATTTCGAATCCTAAATAAATGGCTGTTGCTTCTCCTATTTGGGTTTTGTTTCTGGAAACTCCGCATCTTCCTTGGCCCAGAAAATTTAAAAATTTCAAAACATTATTCTTTACTTTCTGCCACTATCAGAATGTCGTCTGCATTCTGTAACAATATGCCTCTCCCTGGCTTCTGTTTTTTCTAGACATTTCTATATTTCTAATTTTTTTTCTTGCCAGCTGAGTCCCAAATATCGTAGGACTAATTTTAAATCCTTGTGGAAGTACGGTCCATGTTAGCTGTGTCTTTCATTCTGTGGTGGGGCTTTCCCATTCCAAAGCAAATAGGCTTTGACTTTTTATGCCTGGAGGTATGCAAAAGAAGGCATCCTTCAAATCTAGTACAGTAAACCATTTATGCTCCTCCTTTAAAAGAGGTCAGTAAAGTGTATGGATTAGCTACTACCGGATGTAGATCTTGGACCACCTGAGATATAGCCCTTAAATCGTGAACCAGCTAATACTCTTTGCCTCTAGATTTCTTTACTGGCGGCACAGGAGTACTATATTCTGATTCACATTCTATTAAGAGCTCATATTCTGAAAAAAATTTATAATTAACTTCTCTAATCCTTTTCGAGCCTCTCGCTTAATACGGTATTGTTTTTGTCTTACCGGCTTGGCTCCAGGCTTTAAGGTTACTTTTACCGGCTCTGCCCGCTTAGGTCGCTCCGGAGCTCCGCTCGCTCAAACCAAAGGAATTACTACGTTTTCCACTTCTTCGGGAACCTGTTCCTCCCTGGAGGAATCCTGTAACATAAACGCTCTCGCCTCTGTGGCTTTTGATTCTGTTCTGGTATTAGTAATTTAATCTCTCCATCTTTAAAAGTTACTTGAGCATCTAATTTACTTAATAGATCTCATCATAACAGAGGCAGTGGACATTCAGGCATATACAGAAACTGGTGAGTTGCCCATTGCTTCTCCAATTTAAACTTTAATGGCTCTAAGAAAGGCTAATTTTTCTTTGCCCTGTCGCACTAACAACACCTACTGGTTTATGATCAACTTTCTCTTTACGTGTATTCAATACCAAAGAAGTGGCTCCCGTATCTACCAAAAATTCTATTTCTTCATTCCCTAGCTTCAGTGTAACCAGGTGTTCAGCTAGGGTTGATTCCTCTGGTCTCCTTCATGCCAAGCTACTTCAAGCATTTTACCCAGATCTCTGGATTCAGGTTCTTCTAGTTTCTGAAGGTTTTTTTACTCCCCCCCCCCACCCCCCCCAATCTGGGGCTGATTGTCTTATGAATATAGAGACCAACTGAATTGCTTTTTCTGTGTTTTTCTGGGTTCAAATGAGTATATTTTCTGGTGGTCACCTTCAGTCTTTCCATAAAGGCTGAAGGGGACTCCTTTAATTCTTGTCTCACTTAATAAATGGGTCAAAATTTATGGCTTTTGGCATTGCATGTCTTACTCCAAATAAAATCTGTCTCTGACATCTAGTCAACATTCCCCTGGGTCCTGGCTGATTAGGGTCCCACTCGGGATTTGTAGATGGAAAATTCTTATTCGTTGTTCTCTGTAAATTCCTGTTAGCATGTGCTCCCTGCACCTGCCTTCTGGCTGTATTCAATACTATTTTCTTGTCAGTTCCATCAAGTGAAGTATCCAGTATCACAAGTAGAGCAACACTTCAAGTTCTCACCACATTTTCCTCTTTTCAGAAACATTGCTGTAGAATCCTGTGGACATATCTCACGCTGTTTCTGCCACGCTGGATGATTCCACAGTGTAAAGAACAAATCAACATATGCCACTTCTTCCCATTTGCCTTCCCTTTTTACAAAACAACATTAATTGCAAGATGGTATGATATTGCAATGTCTCCTGTTCTGGCCATTCGTGCCCACCTTCCAATTGATACGTTGGGCACCAATGATTGCAATATTCAATTAATGGTTTCCGAGTTAGTGGGTCATCACCCCCGATGTCTTTCCAGTGCTTCAAAGTACATCCCAAAGGTGTTCTCTGTGGGATAGGTTTCTTACTCAGAAATGCTCCCATCTCCCAGTCGACTAGCAGTTGTGATAGTGCACTATCACAAATAGTAGTCAGAGGGACTCCAACCCCCGTTAGAGGTCTCACTGGGAATCCGCCACTGGGATCTGTAGCCCCCTGCTAGATATCCCTGGAGACTTCAACCCCCTGTTGAAGACCCCCCTACCCTCGGGTCCCGCTCCACAGGCTTTCGCCTAGCAGAGACTTACCAACCGAGGTACCTCTTGGCCCCAACCCTGCGTGGCTTTCGCCGCGCCTTACGGGCAGGCCTGTGGGACTCAAACCCACTATCCTGTCCTATGTGGGAAGCTAACGCCACATATTATTCTACCTAAGTTTCTTCTTAAACGAATGCCTTGTTTACTTCAGTCCAGGGGATCTTTCTCAGAATTCTCTGGCCTGGGGATCGGAAGCTCTCCCCAAGAATTCCTTGGGGCTGGCTGCAGGTCCCACGGTCCTGCGGATCCGTCGAGATTCAAAAGCAGGTTCCCATCTGGGGTGCCAAAACTGTTACCAAAAAACACGGTAAAATCGGAAATATCTATTCAACACCAATCTAGTATTAAAGAGCAGGCGTTCTTTATTCACGGCGCCAGATGCACGGGGGATCGCTCCTCCTGGCGTGCGTACCTCACACACCTTTCCCGTAGAATTTGTAGATCAAAATTTTACGTATTCATACATATTCATTATCGTCCTGTCTACTGATCGGTACAAACTTGCTCGTTCCGTATGTAAATCACTGCGCAGGCTCGGTGGTGGTCCGTGAGTCGGTGGTCGCGATCTCCCCCTGCCAGAATTGCCTTTTACCTTCTTGGCTCTTAATCTTGGCAGTCTTGGCTAGTTTTCTCAGTGCGCTACACGAAACCGCGTTTTGTCATCCTTTTCTGACAGAAGCACGTTGTCTGTTGTTCTGCTGACATTAACGATCGCCTAGGGACTAAAATGCAGATCGACAGATGCGCTGATTCGTACGCTCCGTGTTCCCGTAATGGAACACCGTCTCTGGTTGGTTGATTTCATCGCTTTGGTTACACCTGTTCCTGTTGTTCAGTTTCTTCTTTTTTGGCTTTGTGTGATTCTCTCTGTGATTCTGTTTTTCTCTGCCTCGCTTTTCCCAGCTCCCCGTCCCTCACTTTGAATACCCGTTATCCTTCACCAGCTCACTCTCCCTTGGTTGCCATCCCCGTTTCTGAGTTCCTCCTGCTTTGCCACGTAGCCCGTGACTTTTTTCTTAATCTCTCTCTGTCTGCCTCAACGCTCCCGCCGCGCTTTTTAGTTCGTCTGCTCTGCTCTGTACCCTGCTACTGTTACTTGCCTGCCTGAGTTCTTCTCTGTCCAGCTCCCTTTCCCTATTCTTGAATTCCTGTTCTTCCTGCACCCGCCGCTGTTCCCTGTGATCTCTGTCTCTCTCTGTCCAGCTCCCTGTCCCTAGGTTTTAATTCCTGCCTCTGCCCGCCGTAGCCCGTCTAGATTTTTCTCTCGGCCTCTCTCTCTGTCCAGCTCCCCCTCTCTGTGTTCTAATTCCACGTTCTCTGTCACGTAGACCCGTGCTATTTGTTTGTCCTCATCTCTCTCTGTCCAGCTCCTTGCTGCTATGTTTTATTTCTTCCCTCTCTGTCTGTCTTTGTAGCCCATTGCCGTTGTGTGTTTTTTTTTTTTTTTTTTCCTACTTGTTTCTTCATGTGTCTCTGTCTGCCTCCCAGTGCCTGATCTTTAATTCCTCCTTCCCTGTAGGCCGCTGTTCCTTTTTTCCATTCTACATTGTGTTCTCTTTGGTCTCCTGTTCTTATTCATCGATTCCCTCCTCGCCGCCCTGTGGCTTGTCCCCATTTTATTGTTGCGCCTCTCTCCCTCTCTCTGGCTTCTTGCCCCTGTTTTGAAAATTCCTCCCTCTCTTCTCTCTTCCCTGTTGGCCGTGTGATCTTCAGCCTTTCTCCATCTCTTTCTGCCCAGCTCTCTGTGTCTATTCATTAATTCTTCCCTCTCTGCCCTGTAGCCTGTAGCTTTTGTCCTTTCTCCATCTTGCTGTCTCTGGCTTCCCCATGACCCTGTTTTAGAATTGTTTCTCTCTCCTTTCTGTACGCATTGCGATTCCTTTTGCTCCCCATCTCCCTTTGTTTTGGGTGTTTTTTTTTGTTGTTGTTTCTCTGGCTCCCTGTCCCTAATTCTTAATTCTCTGCCTTCTTGTGCTCTGTACCACGTAGCCCCATGGTTTGTTTTGTGGTGTTCCCTCCCCGGCCCCTTCCCTCCGTTGTTGGCTGTCTCGGCTCCCTGTCCCCGTGGCTTCATTCTTCCCTTTCTGCCCTGTTCTTGTCGCTTGTCTTGTCTGTCTCCATCGCGCTCGGTCCAGCTTCCTGCCCCTATTCTTCTTTCCTCCCTCGCTGTCGTGCTGCCTGCCCCAGGTTCTTTGTGCGTCTCCAGCCTGCTCCTCTTCCTTCTTTGTTGGTCTGTGTCCTGCTCTTCCCCCCTCTTTCTGCTGCCTCTCTTCCCCTCTCTCTGCTGCTTGTATCTCCACCTCCGTCAGGCTCCCTGTCCTTCTCTGGCCGTCCTGTTCCCTGCCTCGTGCCTTCTCACTACACGCACACACGCCCCCCCGCCCCCGTCCAGCTGGCTGCCGCTCTTCTCTTCTCTCTTCCTAATGTCCTGTGCCCTGCTCCTCACCTTTGGTGGCCTCCCCCTCTGCCCAGCAGCCTGTCGCTCCAGGAGCCGGGCGACGGACGGTCCCTTTCCTGCCAAACGCGGACAAGCGCGTGCCGTGGTTTAGCCCCAGCTGGCAACTCTGCACCAGGGAGCTGCTTGCTCGCTCCACCCTCAGTGGGCTGGGGGAGAGAGCTGGAAGGGTAAAAGTGAGAAAAATCATGGGCTGAGATCAAGACTGTTTAATAGGTAAAGCAAAAGCTGTGCGTGGAAGCAAAGCAAGGAATTAATTCACTCCTCCTTTTCGGCGGGCAGGTGTTGAGCCACCTCTGGGAAAGCAGGGCTCTGTCATGTGTCATGGTTACTTAGGGAGAGAAATGCCGTAGCCCCCCCCCCCCCCAAGGACTCCCCCTTCTTCCCCCAGCTGCGTGTGCTGAGCATGATGTCAAATGGTATGGAATATCCCTTTGGTCAGTTAGCTGGGAAAGCTTTCCCAGCTGTCCCAGCCTACTTGCTGGTGGGGCACTGAGAGAACCAGAAGAGGCCCTGACTGTGGAAGCAGTGCTCAGCAAGAACCAAAACATCTCTACATTATTAACGGTGTTTTGAGCATAAATCCAAAACGTATCCCTTCCTAGCTACTGTGGAGAAAATGAGCACTATCCCAGCCACCACCAGCTCCGTGCGGCTGCGGCAACGGCGGCCGAGGTGGCCTTGGGGCAGGGGGAGCGTTGGGGACCCTGAGCCACGAATCGCTCCTGGGACTTGTTACGTGCGCGCCTGCACAAACAGCTGCCCTCTCCTTTGGCCTGAGGGCTGCGTTTGCGCTCCCTTGGCGTGGGGCAAGGGGCTGTGATGGAGCCCGGGGGAGGAGGTGGTGCACTGTGGGGGTGAGGGGAGGGGGCCCCCCGTTGCTGCTGCGCCTCAGCTGTGGGCGGGGTCTGGCTGGAGGAGCCCCAGGTGCGGGCAGTGGGGCTGGCGGTGCCGGCTCCTCCCTGGAAAAGGGGTGGTGCCCTGCTCCGGGGGGCCAGTGCGAGCCGAGGGCGGGGCGGAGCTGAGCTGTGGCCGAGCGTCAGCGGGCTGCGAGTGTAGCGAGGGAGGAGGTGAGCGGGGGCTGGGTGGGGGGCCGCTGCGTGCCGGGTCAAGCCCCGAGGAGGGCTGCGGCGGGGCAGCGGCGGGTCGGAGCGGGCGGTGGGGAGAGCGAGGCTGTGCTGAGGGCTCGGTGGGGCTTCCGGGTGCATCGGCGGGAGGGGCGGTGCCCCGCAGGGTGAGAGAGCGGGGAGGGCGGGCTCGCGGCGTGGCGGGAGCTGTGGTGGTGCGTGTGGCGGCTGGGCGGGCGGCCGTGTTGTGGCGCAGAGCGTGCCGGGAGCTGTAGTCCTTGTGGCGCGCGGCTCCCGGGCGGCCATGTTGTGGCGCAGAGCATGGCGGGAGCTGTAGTCCTTGTGGCGGGGGGCTGCCGGGCGGCCGTGTTGTGGCGCAGAGCATGCCGGGAGCTGTAGTCCTTGCGGCGGGGGGCTGCCGGGCGGCCGTGTTGTGGCGCAGAGCATGGCGGGAGCTGTAGTCCTGGCGCAGTGGCTGCCGGCCCTGTCACGTGGCTCGCCGGGGCGCGGCGGGAGGCGCGGTGTTCCGGCGCTCGGGTGCCGGGCGGCCGTGCCGCGTACGGTAGGCGCGGTGTATTTTTGGGGTTGGATTCGTGTTGATTTCTGGGGGCTTCCAGGTGCGGCCGCTCCCCGAGAAGCGGTGAGTTCCCCGGGAGCTGACAGAAGGGAAGAGGGAAAGGAGGAGGACCTTTTCCCCCTGCCCAGGGCGCAGATGATGGCCGCCGCCTCCCCGGCTCACCGGAGCTCCCGCTCAGCCTCCCCTGGCCCCCCCCTTGCCCCGTGCGCCTGCCCCCAGTCCCGGCACCTCCCCTGAAGCGTGCTGCGTAGCCCTTGGCCGCCCCCAGGCCCTGTCGTGAAGGCAGCGAGCCGGCCCTCGAGCGCACTGGATTCCCCCTCGGCGCAGGGGCCCTTAGCAGTAGCGCGGGGAAGGGGCGGTGTGTCCAGAAGCCCCTGCGCAAGGAGGGGCTTTGGCCAGGGTCGATCGACGGTAATGACGGTCGCTGTTTCTTCTTTCCCTCTCCCAGAGACCGTGCTGAGGACGTGGTTGTCTGTCCTTCCCCCGGGGATGCCGTTGACTGCGGCCGTCTCAGGCTTGCGTGGCTTCTCTCTGCCCGGTGTTGCCATCCTCGCAGCGCGGGGGCGAAAAGGGACACACAGAGCCCTTCCCGGCTGTGGACAGGAGCTGCCTCGGCTGAAGCTGGAGACGCCAACGAAAGGTAAAGCAGAAGAAACTGAAGGCGCTCTGGCTGCCAGCTGCCTTCCTGCCGCAGGCAAGAGAGAGCCTGTCCCTGCAGGTGAGGGAGGGAGGATCCCCCTTCGTAGCCCGCAGCGGGCCAGGCCACCAACGTGCACCGCAGGGTCTGTACGCGTAACCGGGAGTTGGGTACGGGCGTGTAGTGCACGAGCGAGCTAGGCTACGTGCCTAGGAAGCCTCATCTCGTAAGAGCGGTAAGACACCCATGTATCCTCTTTAGGTGGAGGACGGCCTAGAGTCTGGAGCTGCAGAAGAGGCAGGGCGGAGAGGAGGGGAAAGAAGCATCTGAACGGCTAAATTGTGCCAGCAGCGCTGAGAGCGAGAGTCGCGGTGAGTCCTGGGCCACTGGGGCCCCGTTGCCTCTCTTGTGCGTCCTGGGCCCTCCCTGTCTCTCCCCCCTGGCCCCCTCTCTTTCCTTACCTGCTGCAAAATTTCTTTTTTTTTTTTTTTTGGCGCCCCCCCGCCCCTTCTTTCTCCATCTCGCTCTGAGTGGCTCCCTGCCTCCCCGTCTTTTCAGGCCTCCCTCTCTCTGTCCTGTAGCCTGTGGCTACTTGTTCTTTCTCCGCCTCTCTCTGCCTGGCTCTGGCTCCGTTTTTATTTTTTTATTCCTCCTGCTCTGTTCTGTAGCCTGTCGGTATTTTGTCTTTCTCTGGCCCTCTTGGTCTGACTCCGTGTGTTACCGAAAAACGCGGTAAAATCGGAAACAACTCCTCAACGCCGATTTAGTATTAAAGAGCAGGCGTTCTTTGTTCACGGCGCCAGATGCACGGGGGATCGCTTCTCCTGGCGTGCGTACCTCACACACCTTTCCCGTAGAATTTGTAGATCAAAATTTTACGTATTCATACATATTCATTATCGTCCTGTCTACTGATCGGTACAAACTGGCTCGTTCCGTATGTAAATCACTGCGCAGGCTCGGTGGTGGTCCGTGAGTCGGTGGTCGCGATCTCCCCCTGCCAGAATTGCCTTTTACCTTCTTGGCTCTTAATCTTGGCAGTCTTGGCTAGTTTTCTCAGTGCGCTACACGAAACCGCGTTTTGTCATCCGTTTCTGACAGAAGCACGTTGTCTGTTGTTCTGCTGACATTAACGATCGCCTAGGGACTAAAATGCAGATCGACAGATGCGCTGATTCGTACGCTCCGTGTTCCCGTAATGGAACACCGTCTCTGGTTGGTTGATTTCATCGCTTTGGTTACATTTCCCCCCTTTGGAAGTTTTGAAATAATCATTTTCTCAATACTTCCATCCTAGATCAATAATATTCCACTATGTCAGTTCAGTGTTTGGTTCATCTTCTCAAAGTTTTCACTTGATTGTGGTCTCTAGGGCATATGCAGGTTCCATTTTATACCCAAAATTTTATTAATTTGTTGAACTACCTCTGCAAAAAAATGTGGTCCTCTCCCAGAGGACATTCCTGTTGGCACTCTAAATCTTGGTATTATTTCTTTCAGCAACATTTTAACTACTACTCTAGCTTTGTTGGTGCAGCACGAGAAAGCTTCTGGCCAACTAGAAAACTTGTCCATCATCACTAACAAATACTGCTATATCTATTTTGTCTGGGTAACTCAGAGAACTTAATTTGCTAATAATTTCCGGGAGAATTTTTTGTTTTGTTACTCCTAAAGGTGGTTTCCTTTGGTTCAGGGGATTATTTCTAGGACAGATTGGACACTTAGCTACCATGGGTTTAATTATTCTTGTCATGCCTACACACGCTACAGATGCTTTTAAACTCAAAACCGTAGCATCTACACCCTAATGTGTTTGCTCATGCTTTTCTTTTGCAAGTTCTGTCATAACTTGTGGGGTTGTTATTATTATTACTTGTTTTTCTGGTGTTACCTACCATCTCTCTGTGTTTTGTGATGCTTCCAATTGTTCTGCTAATTGCTCATCCAATTTATTATAATAATCTCGGTTTCAACTTTGGAATTCCGATCTGTTTTACTGGTACTAGTGCAAGGATACCTTGCTCTGCAGTCCTCTTTGCAGCTTTATCTGTCAATCGTTTGCTTATGTTTACAGCCGTCTGGCCGAATCGATGAGCTTTGCAACGCTTTACCGCCACTTCTTTTGGTTTCTGCACGTCTTCCGGAAGTTGGAGAATGTCTTCTTTATGCTGTATCAATGATTCTTGGGCTGATGGCAGTCCTTTTTCCTTCCCAGTAGCTCCATGATCATGGATCACACCAAATGCATGTTTGGAATCAGTCTAGATATTTATCCTTCGTCCTTCTGCCATTCGCAGAGCTCGCTTCAACGCTACCAATGCTGCTTTCTGTGCTGAGGTGTTCGCAGGCAGCGCCCCTGACTCCATTCCCTCGGCGGTGATAACGACAGCATATCCGGCCATTCTCTTCTCGCCCAGAGCTGCTTCCATCTGTAAACAACTCCAGATCAGGATTTTCCCAGAGGTTTGTGTCTCAGGCCTGGTCTGCTGGAATAGACTTGTTCAATAGTTAGCAAGCGATCGTGTTCGAAGTTGTCCGTAAGGTTTTCTGTTGTTAAAAACATAGCAGGATTCAGTATAGCAGTAGTCTTCGATTCCACATGGTCTTGTTCTAACAGAACAACTTGATATTTCAACATTCTGCTAAGGGATAGCCAACGACCCCCCTTTTGTTCTAAAACAGTCACTGCTATGTGCGGGACACATACTGTCATCTTTTGTCCCATTGTTAACTTTGGGGCTTCCTGGATCGGCAGCGCTGCTGTTGCCACTGCCCGTAAACATCCAGGCCATCTTTTACTCACGTGGTCGAGTTGTTTGGAGAAGTAGCCCACGGGTCTCTTCCAGGTTCCCAGTCGCTGTGTCAGCACTCCAAGGGCTAAATGTTGTCTTTCGTGGACAAACAGCTCAAAAGGTTTAGCGAAATCGGGTAGGCCTAATGCAGGGGCCATCACTGAGGCTCTTTTCAGTTCTTTGAATGCCGTTTGGCATCCGGGCGTCCAGGTTAAATATTTATCCTTTGATTCTTTCAGTGCCTCATATAATGGTTTTACATACAGTCTGTAGTTCAGAATCCAGAGCTGACGCTATTTCACTATTTTCAGAAAAGCTCTCAGTTCCTTCGGGCCGCAAGGTTCGGGAATTTGACAAATAGTTTCTTTCTTTTCACTTTCTAATTGTCTTTGTCTTTGAGATATTTCGAATCCTAAATAAATGGCTGTTGCTTCTCCTATTTGGGTTTTGTTTCTGGAAACTCCGCATCTTCCTTGGCCCAGAAAATTTAAAAATTTCAAAACATTATTCTTTACTTTCTGCCACTATCAGAATGTCGTCTGCATTCTGTAACAATATGCCTCTCCCTGGGTTCTGTTTTTTCTATACATTTCTATATTTCTAATTTTTTTTCTTGCCAGCTGAGTCCCAAATATCGTAGGACTAATTTTAAATCCTTGTGGAAGTACGGTCCATGTTAGCTGTGTCTTTCATTCTGTGGTGGGGCTTTCCCATTCCAAAGCAAATAGGCTTTGACTTTTTATGCCTGGAGGTATGCAAAAGAAGGCATCCTTCAAATCTAGTACAGTAAACCATTTATGCTCCTCCTTTAAAAGAGGTCAGTAAAGTGTATGGATTAGCTACTACCGGATGTAGATCTTGGACCACCTGAGATATAGCCCTTAAATCGTGAACCAGCTAATACTCTTTGCCTCTAGATTTCTTTACTGGCGGCACAGGAGTACTATATTCTGATTCACATTCTACTAAGAGCTCATATTCTGAAAAAAATTTATAATTAACTTCTCTAATCCTTTTCGAGCCTCTCGCTTAATACGGTATTGTTTTTGCCTTACCGGCTTGGCTCCAGGCTTTAAGGTTACTTTTACCGGCTCTGCCCGCTTAGGTCGCTCCGGAGCTCCGCTCGCTCAAACCAAAGGAATTACTACGTTTTCCACTTCTTCGGGAACCTGTTCCTCCCTGGAGGAATCCTGTAACATAAACGCTCTCGCCTCTGTGGCTTTTGATTCTGTTCTGGTATTAGTAATTTAATCTCTCCATCTTTAAAAGTTACTTGAGCATCTAATTTACTTAATAGATCTCATCATAACAGAGGCAGTGGACATTCAGGCATATACAGAAACTGGTGAGTTGCCCATTGCTTCTCCAATTTAAACTTTAATGGCTCTAAGAAAGGCTAATTTTTCTTTGCCCTGTCGCACTAACAACACCTACTGGTTTATGATCAACTTTCTCTTTACGTGTATTCAATACCAAAGAAGTGGCTCCCGTATCTACCAAAAATTCTATTTCTTCATTCCCTAGCTTCAGTGTAACCAGGTGTTCAGCTAGGGTTGATTCCTCTGGTCTCCTTCATGCCAAGCTACTTCAAGCATTTTACCCAGATCTCTGGATTCAGGTTCTTCTAGTTTCTGAAGGTTTTTTTACTCCCCCCCCCCACCCCCCCCAATCTGGGGCTGATTGTCTTATGAATATAGAGACCAACTGAATTGCTTTTTCTGTGTTTTTCTGGGTTCAAATGAGTATATTTTCTGGTGGTCACCTTCAGTCTTTCCATAAAGGCTGAAGGGGACTCCTTTAATTCTTGTCTCACTTAATAAATGGGTCAAAATTTATGGCTTTTGGCATTGCATGTCTTACTCCAAATAAAATCTGTCTCTGACATCTAGTCAACATTCCCCTGGGTCCTGGCTGATTAGGGTCCCACTCGGGATTTGTAGATGGAAAATTCTTATTCGTTGTTCTCTGTAAATTCCTGTTAGCATGTGCTCCCTGCACCTGCCTTCTGGCTGTATTCAATACTATTTTCTTGTCAGTTCCATCAAGTGAAGTATCCAGTATCACAAGTAGAGCAACACTTCAAGTTCTCACCACATTTTCCTCTTTTCAGAAACATTGCTGTAGAATCCTGTGGACATATCTCACGCTGTTTCTGCCACGCTGGATGATTCCACAGTGTAAAGAACAAATCAACATATGCCACTTCTTCCCATTTGCCTTCCCTTTTTACAAAACAACATTAATTGCAAGATGGTATGATATTGCAATGTCTCCTGTTCTGGCCATTCGTGCCCACCTTCCAATTGATACGTTGGGCACCAATGATTGCAATATTCAATTAATGGTTTCCGAGTTAGTGGGTCATCACCCCCGATGTCTTTCCAGTGCTTCAAAGTACATCCCAAAGGTGTTCTCTGTGGGATAGGTTTCTTACTCAGAAATGCTCCCATCTCCCAGTCGACTAGCAGTTGTGATAGTGCACTATCACAAATAGTAGTCAGAGGGACTCCAACCCCCGTTAGAGGTCTCACTGGGAATCCGCCACTGGGATCTGTAGCCCCCTGCTAGATATCCCTGGAGACTTCAACCCCCTGTTGAAGACCCCCCTACCCTCGGGTCCCGCTCCACAGGCTTTCGCCTAGCAGAGACTTACCAACCGAGGTACCTCTTGGCCCCAACCCTGCGTGGCTTTCGCCGCGCCTTACGGGCAGGCCTGTGGGACTCAAACCCACTATCCTGTCCTATGTGGGAAGCTAACGCCACATATTATTCTACCTAAGTTTCTTCTTAAACGAATGCCTTGTTTACTTCAGTCCAGGGGATCTTTCTCAGAATTCTCTGGCCTGGGGATCGGAAGCTCTCCCCAAGAATTCCTTGGGGCTGGCTGCAGGTCCCACGGTCCTGCGGATCCGTCGAGATTCAAAAGCAGGTTCCCATCTGGGGTGCCAAAACTGTTACCAAAAAACACGGTAAAATCGGAAATATCTATTCAACACCAATCTAGTATTAAAGAGCAGGCGTTCTTTATTCACGGCGCCAGATGCACGGGGGATCGCTCCTCCTGGCGTGCGTACCTCACACACCTTTCCCGTAGAATTTGTAGATCAAAATTTTACGTATTCATACATATTCATTATCGTCCTGTCTACTGATCGGTACAAACTTGCTCGTTCCGTATGTAAATCACTGCGCAGGCTCGGTGGTGGTCCGTGAGTCGGTGGTCGCGATCTCCCCCTGCCAGAATTGCCTTTTACCTTCTTGGCTCTTAATCTTGGCAGTCTTGGCTAGTTTTCTCAGTGCGCTACACGAAACCGCGTTTTGTCATCCTTTTCTGACAGAAGCACGTTGTCTGTTGTTCTGCTGACATTAACGATCGCCTAGGGACTAAAATGCAGATCGACAGATGCGCTGATTCGTACGCTCCGTGTTCCCGTAATGGAACACCGTCTCTGGTTGGTTGATTTCATCGCTTTGGTTACACCTGTTCCTGTTGTTCAGTTTCTTCTTTTTTGGCTTTGTGTGATTCTCTCTGTGATTCTGTTTTTCTCTGCCTCGCTTTTCCCAGCTCCCCGTCCCTCACTTTGAATACCCGTTATCCTTCACCAGCTCACTCTCCCTTGGTTGCCATCCCCGTTTCTGAGTTCCTCCTGCTTTGCCACGTAGCCCGTGACTTTTTTCTTAATCTCTCTCTGTCTGCCTCAACGCTCCCGCCGCGCTTTTTAGTTCGTCTGCTCTGCTCTGTACCCTGCTACTGTTACTTGCCTGCCTGAGTTCTTCTCTGTCCAGCTCCCTTTCCCTATTCTTGAATTCCTGTTCTTCCTGCACCCGCCGCTGTTCCCTGTGATCTCTGTCTCTCTCTGTCCAGCTCCCTGTCCCTAGGTTTTAATTCCTGCCTCTGCCCGCCGTAGCCCGTCTAGATTTTTCTCTCGGCCTCTCTCTCTGTCCAGCTCCCCCTCTCTGTGTTCTAATTCCACGTTCTCTGTCACGTAGACCCGTGCTATTTGTTTGTCCTCATCTCTCTCTGTCCAGCTCCTTGCTGCTATGTTTTATTTCTTCCCTCTCTGTCTGTCTTTGTAGCCCATTGCCGTTGTGTGTTTTTTTTTTTTTTTTTTCCTACTTGTTTCTTCATGTGTCTCTGTCTGCCTCCCAGTGCCTGATCTTTAATTCCTCCTTCCCTGTAGGCCGCTGTTCCTTTTTTCCATTCTACATTGTGTTCTCTTTGGTCTCCTGTTCTTATTCATCGATTCCCTCCTCGCCGCCCTGTGGCTTGTCCCCATTTTATTGTTGCGCCTCTCTCCCTCTCTCTGGCTTCTTGCCCCTGTTTTGAAAATTCCTCCCTCTCTTCTCTCTTCCCTGTTGGCCGTGTGATCTTCAGCCTTTCTCCATCTCTTTCTGCCCAGCTCTCTGTGTCTATTCATTAATTCTTCCCTCTCTGCCCTGTAGCCTGTAGCTTTTGTCCTTTCTCCATCTTGCTGTCTCTGGCTTCCCCATGACCCTGTTTTAGAATTGTTTCTCTCTCCTTTCTGTACGCATTGCGATTCCTTTTGCTCCCCATCTCCCTTTGTTTTGGGTGTTTTTTTTTGTTGTTGTTTCTCTGGCTCCCTGTCCCTAATTCTTAATTCTCTGCCTTCTCGTGCTCTGTACCACGTAGCCCCATGGTTTGTTTTGTGGTGTTCCCTCCCCGGCCCCTTCCCTCCGTTGTTGGCTGTCTCGGCTCCCTGTCCCCGTGGCTTCATTCTTCCCTTTCTGCCCTGTTCTTGTCGCTTGTCTTGTCTGTCTCCATCGCGCTCGGTCCAGCTTCCTGCCCCTATTCTTCTTTCCTCCCTCGCTGTCGTGCTGCCTGCCCCAGGTTCTTTGTGCGTCTCCAGCCTGCTCCTCTTCCTTCTTTGTTGGTCTGTGTCCTGCTCTTCCCCCCTCTTTCTGCTGCCTCTCTTCCCCTCTCTCTGCTGCTTGTATCTCCACCTCCGTCAGGCTCCCTGTCCTTCTCTGGCCGTCCTGTTCCCTGCCTCGTGCCTTCTCACTACACGCACACACGCCCCCCCGCCCCCGTCCAGCTGGCTGCTGCTCTTCTCTTCTCTTCTCTCTTCCTACTGTCCTGTGCCCTGCTCCTCACCTTTGGCGGCCTCCCCCTCTGCCCAGCAGCCCGTCGCTCCAGGAGCCGGGCGACGGACGGTCCCTTTCCTGCCAAACGCGGACAAGCGCGTGCCGTGGTTTAGCCCCAGCTGGCAACTCTGCACCAGGGAGCTGCTTGCTCGCTCCACCCTCAGTGGGCTGGGGGAGAGAGCTGGAAGGGTAAAAGTGAGAAAAATCATGGGCTGAGCTCAAGACTGTTTAATAGGTAAAGCAAAAGCTGTGCGTGGAAGCAAAGCAAGGAATTAATTCACTCCTCCTTTTCGGCGGGCAGGTGTTGAGCCACCTCTGGGAAAGCAGGGCTCTGTCATGTGTCATGGTTACTTAGGGAGAGAAATGCCGTAGCCCCCCCCCCCCCAAGGACTCCCCCTTCTTCCCCCAGCTGCGTGTGCTGAGCATGATGTCAAATGGTATGGAATATCCCTTTGGTCAGTTAGCTGGGAAAGCTTTCCCAGCTGTCCCAGCCTACTTGCTGGTGGGGCACTGAGAGAACCAGAAGAGGCCCTGACTGTGGAAGCAGTGCTCAGCAAGAACCAAAACATCTCTACATTATTAACGGTGTTTTGAGCATAAATCCAAAACGTATCCCTTCCTAGCTACTGTGGAGAAAATGAGCACTATCCCAGCCACCACCAGCTCCGTGCGGCTGCGGCAACGGCGGCCGAGGTGGCCTTGGGGCAGGGGGAGCGTTGGGGACCCTGAGCCACGAATCGCTCCTGGGACTTGTTACGTGCGCGCCTGCACCAACACCTGCCCTCTCCTTTGGCCTGAGGGCTGCGTTTGCGCTCCCTTGGCGTGGGGCAAGGGGCTGTGATGGAGCCCGGGGGAGGAGGTGGTGCACTGTGGGGGTGAGGGGAGGGGGCCCCCCGTTGCTGCTGCGCCTCAGCTGTGGGCGGGGTCTGGCTGGAGGAGCCCCAGGTGCGGGCAGTGGGGCTGGCGGTGCCGGCTCCTCCCTGGAAAAGGGGTGGTGCCCTGCTCCGGGGGGCCAGTGTGAGCCGAGGGCGGAGCGGAGCGGAGCTGTGGCCGAGCGTCAGCGGGCTGCGAGTGTAGCGAGGGAGGAGGTGAGCGGGGGCTGGGTGGGGGCCGCTGCGTGCCGGGTCAAGCCCCGAGGAGGGCTGCGGCGGGGCAGCGGCGGGTCGGAGCGGGCGGTGGGGAGAGCGAGGCTGTGCTGAGGGCTCGGTGGGGCTTCCGGGTGCATCGGCGGGAGGGGCGGTGCCCCGCAGGGTGAGAGAGCGGGGAGGGCGGGCTCGCGGCGTGGCGGGAGCTGTGGTGGTGCGTGTGGCGGCTGGGCGGGCGGCCGTGTTGTGGCGCAGAGCATGGCGGGAGCTGTAGTCCTTGTGGCGCGCGGCTCCCGGGCGGCCATGTTGTGGCGCAGAGCATGGCGGGAGCTGTAGTCCTTGTGGCGGGGGGCTGCCGGGCGGCCGTGTTGTGGCGCAGAGCATGCCGGGAGCTGTAGTCCTTGTGGCGGGGGGCTGCCGGGCGGCCGTGTTGTGGCGCAGAGCATGCCGGGAGCTGTAGTCCTTGCGGCGGGGGGCTGCCGGGCGGCCGTGTTGTGGCGCAGAGCATGGCGGGAGCTGTAGTCCTGGCGCAGTGGCTGCCGGCCCTGTCACGTGGCTCGCCGGGGCGCGGCGGGAGGCGCGGTGTTCCGGCGCTCGGGTGCCGGGCGGCCGTGCCGCGTACGGTAGGCGCGGTGTATTTTGGGGGTTGGATTCGTGTTGATTTCTGGGGGCTTCCAGGTGCGGCCGCTCCCCAAGAAGCGGTGAGTTCCCCGGGAGCTGACAGAAGGGAAGAGGGAAAGGAGGAGGACCTTTTCCCCCTGCCCAGGGCGCAGATGATGGCCGCCGCCTCCCCGGCTCACCGGAGCTCCCGCTCAGCCTCCCCTGGCCCCCCCCTTGCCCCGTGCGCCTGCCCCCAGCCCCGGCACCTCCCCTGAAGCGTGCTGCGTAGCCCTTGGCCGCCCCCAGGCCCTGTCGTGAAGGCAGCGAGCCGGCCCTCGAGCGCACTGGATTCCCCCTCGGCGCAGGGGCCCTTAGCAGTAGCGCGGGGAAGGGGCGGTGTGTCCAGAAGCCCCTGCGCAAGGAGGGGCTTTGGCCAGGGTCGATCGACGGTAATGACGGTCGCTGTTTCTTCTTTCCCTCTCCCAGAGACCGTGCTGAGGACGTGGTTGTCTGTCCTTCCCCCGGGGATGCCGTTGACTGCAGCCGTCTCAGGCTTGCGTGGCTTCTCTCTGCCCGGTGTTGCCATCCTCGCAGCGCGGGGGCGAAAAGGGACACACAGAGCCCTTCCCGGCTGTGGACAGGAGCTGCCTCGGCTGAAGCTGGAGACGCCAACGAAAGGTAAAGCAGAAGAAACTGAAGGCGCTCTGGCTGCCAGCTGCCTTCCTGCCGCAGGCAAGAGAGAGCCTGTCCCTGCAGGTGAGGGAGGGAGGATCCCCCTTCGTAGCCCGCAGCGGGCCAGGCCACCAACGTGCACCGCAGGGTCTGTACGCGTAACCGGGAGTTGGGTACGGGCGTGTAGTGCACGAGCGAGCTAGGCTACGTGCCTAGGAAGCCTCATCTCGTAAGAGCGGTAAGACACCCATGTATCCTCTTTAGGTGGAGGACGGCCTAGAGTCTGGAGCTGCAGAAGAGGCAGGGCGGAGAGGAGGGGAAAGAAGCATCTGAACGGCTAAATTGTGCCAGCAGCGCTGAGAGCGAGAGTCGCGGTGAGTCCTGGGCCACTGGGGCCCCGTTGCCTCTCTTGTGCGTCCTGGGCCCTCCCTGTCTCTCCCCCCTGGCCCCCTCTCTTTCCTTACCTGCTGCAAAATTTCTTTTTTTTTTTTTTTTGGCGCCCCCCCGCCCCTTCTTTCTCCATCTCGCTCTGAGTGGCTCCCTGCCTCCCCGTCTTTTCAGGCCTCCCTCTCTCTGTCCTGTAGCCTGTGGCTACTTGTTCTTTCTCCGCCTCTCTCTGCCTGGCTCTGGCTCCGTTTTTATTTTTTTATTCCTCCTGCTCTGTTCTGTAGCCTGTCGGTATTTTGTCTTTCTCTGGCCCTCTTGGTCTGACTCCGTGTGTTACCGAAAAACGCGGTAAAATCGGAAACAACTCCTCAACGCCGATTTAGTATTAAAGAGCAGGCGTTCTTTGTTCACGGCGCCAGATGCACGGGGGATCGCTTCTCCTGGCGTGCGTACCTCACACACCTTTCCCGTAGAATTTGTAGATCAAAATTTTACGTATTCATACATATTCATTATCGTCCTGTCTACTGATCGGTACAAACTGGCTCGTTCCGTATGTAAATCACTGCGCAGGCTCGGTGGTGGTCCGTGAGTCGGTGGTCGCGATCTCCCCCTGCCAGAATTGCCTTTTACCTTCTTGGCTCTTAATCTTGGCAGTCTTGGCTAGTTTTCTCAGTGCGCTACACGAAACCGCGTTTTGTCATCCGTTTCTGACAGAAGCACGTTGTCTGTTGTTCTGCTGACATTAACGATCGCCTAGGGACTAAAATGCAGATCGACAGATGCGCTGATTCGTACGCTCCGTGTTCCCGTAATGGAACACCGTCTCTGGTTGGTTGATTTCATCGCTTTGGTTACATTTCCCCCCTTTGGAAGTTTTGAAATAATCATTTTCTCAATACTTCCATCCTAGATCAATAATATTCCACTATGTCAGTTCAGTGTTTGGTTCATCTTCTCAAAGTTTTCACTTGATTGTGGTCTCTAGGGCATATGCAGGTTCCATTTTATACCCAAAATTTTATTAATTTGTTGAACTACCTCTGCAAAAAAATGTGGTCCTCTCCCAGAGGACATTCCTGTTGGCACTCTAAATCTTGGTATTATTTCTTTCAGCAACATTTTAACTACTACTCTAGCTTTGTTGGTGCAGCACGAGAAAGCTTCTGGCCAACTAGAAAACTTGTCCATCATCACTAACAAATACTGCTATATCTATTTTGTCTGGGTAACTCAGAGAACTTAATTTGCTAATAATTTCCGGGAGAATTTTTTGTTTTGTTACTCCTAAAGGTGGTTTCCTTTGGTTCAGGGGATTATTTCTAGGACAGATTGGACACTTAGCTACCATGGGTTTAATTATTCTTGTCATGCCTACACACGCTACAGATGCTTTTAAACTCAAAACCGTAGCATCTACACCCTAATGTGTTTGCTCATGCTTTTCTTTTGCAAGTTCTGTCATAACTTGTGGGGTTGTTATTATTATTACTTGTTTTTCTGGTGTTACCTACCATCTCTCTGTGTTTTGTGATGCTTCCAATTGTTCTGCTAATTGCTCATCCAATTTATTATAATAATCTCGGTTTCAACTTTGGAATTCCGATCTGTTTTACTGGTACTAGTGCAAGGATACCTTGCTCTGCAGTCCTCTTTGCAGCTTTATCTGTCAATCGTTTGCTTATGTTTACAGCCGTCTGGCCGAATCGATGAGCTTTGCAACGCTTTACCGCCACTTCTTTTGGTTTCTGCACGTCTTCCGGAAGTTGGAGAATGTCTTCTTTATGCTGTATCAATGATTCTTGGGCTGATGGCAGTCCTTTTTCCTTCCCAGTAGCTCCATGATCATGGATCACACCAAATGCATGTTTGGAATCAGTCTAGATATTTATCCTTCGTCCTTCTGCCATTCGCAGAGCTCGCTTCAACGCTACCAATACTGCTTTCTGTGCTGAGGTGTTCGCAGGCAGCGCCCCTGACTCCATTCCCTCGGCGGTGATAACGACAGCATATCCGGCCATTCTCTTCTCGCCCAGAGCTGCTTCCATCTGTAAACAACTCCAGATCAGGATTTTCCCAGAGGTTTGTGTCTCAGGCCTGGTCTGCTGGAATAGACTTGTTCAATAGTTAGCAAGCGATCGTGTTCGAAGTTGTCCGTAAGGTTTTCTGTTGTTAAAAACATAGCAGGATTCAGTATAGCAGTAGTCTTCGATTCCACATGGTCTTGTTCTAACAGAACAACTTGATATTTCAACATTCTGCTAAGGGATAGCCAACGACCCCCCTTTTGTTCTAAAACAGTCACTGCTATGTGCGGGACACATACTGTCATCTTTTGTCCCATTGTTAACTTTGGGGCTTCCTGGATCGGCAGCGCTGCTGTTGCCACTGCCCGTAAACATCCAGGCCATCTTTTACTCACGTGGTCGAGTTGTTTGGAGAAGTAGCCCACGGGTCTCTTCCAGGTTCCCAGTCGCTGTGTCAGCACTCCAAGGGCTAAATGTTGTCTTTCGTGGACAAACAGCTCAAAAGGTTTAGCGAAATCGGGTAGGCCTAATGCAGGGGCCATCACTGAGGCTCTTTTCAGTTCTTTGAATGCCGTTTGGCATCCGGGCGTCCAGGTTAAATATTTATCCTTTGATTCTTTCAGTGCCTCATATAATGGTTTTACATACAGTCTGTAGTTCAGAATCCAGAGCTGACGCTATTTCACTATTTTCAGAAAAGCTCTCAGTTCCTTCGGGCCGCAAGGTTCGGGAATTTGACAAATAGTTTCTTTCTTTTCACTTTCTAATTGTCTTTGTCTCTGAGATATTTCGAATCCTAAATAAATGGCTGCTTCTTCTCCTATTTGGGTTTTGTTTCTGGAAACTCCGCATCTTCCTTGGCCCAGAAAATTTAAAAATTTCAAAACATTATTCTTTACTTTCTGCCACTATCAGAATGTCGTCTGCATTCTGTAACAATATGCCTCTCCCTGGGTTCTGTTTTTTCTATACATTTCTATATTTCTAATTTTTTTTCTTGCCAGCTGAGTCCCAAATATCGTAGGACTAATTTTAAATCCTTGTGGAAGTACGGTCCATGTTAGCTGTGTCTTTCATTCTGTGGTGGGGCTTTCCCATTCCAAAGCAAATAGGCTTTGACTTTTTATGCCTGGAGGTATGCAAAAGAAGGCATCCTTCAAATCTAGTACAGTAAACCATTTATGCTCCTCCTTTAAAAGAGGTCAGTAAAGTGTATGGATTAGCTACTACCGGATGTAGATCTTGGACCACCTGAGATATAGCCCTTAAATCGTGAACCAGCTAATACTCTTTGCCTCTAGATTTCTTTACTGGCGGCACAGGAGTACTATATTCTGATTCACATTCTACTAAGAGCTCATATTCTGAAAAAAATTTATAATTAACTTCTCTAATCCTTTTCGAGCCTCTTGCTTAATACGGTATTGTTTTTGCCTTACCGGCTTGGCTCCAGGCTTTAAGGTTACTTTTACCGGCTCTGCCCGCTTAGGTCGCTCCGGAGCTCCGCTCGCTCAAACCAAAGGAATTACTACGTTTTCCACTTCTTTGGGAACCTGTTCCTCCCTGGAGGAATCCTGTAACATAAACGCTCTCGCCTCTGTGGCTTTTGATTCTGTTCTGGTATTAGTAATTTAATCTCTCCATCTTTAAAAGTTACTTGAGCATCTAATTTACTTAATAGATCTCATCATAACAGAGGCAGTGGACATTCAGGCATATACAGAAACTGGTGAGTTGCCCATTGCTTCTCCAATTTAAACTTTAATGGCTCTAAGAAAGGCTAATTTTTCTTTGCCCTGTCGCACTAACAACACCTACTGGTTTATGATCAACTTTCTCTTTACGTGTATTCAATACCAAAGAAGTGGCTCCCGTATCTACCAAAAATTCTATTTCTTCATTCCCTAGCTTCAGTGTAACCAGGTGTTCAGCTAGGGTTGATTCCTCTGGTCTCCTTCATGCCAAGCTACTTCAAGCATTTTACCCAGATCTCTGGATTCAGGTTCTTCTAGTTTCTGAAGGTTTTTTTACTCCCCCCCCCCACCCCCCCCAATCTGGGGCTGATTGTCTTATGAATATAGAGACCAACTGAATTGCTTTTTCTGTGTTTTTCTGGGTTCAAATGAGTATATTTTCTGGTGGTCACCTTCAGCCTTTCCATAAAGGCTGAAGGGGGGGACTCCTTTAATTCTTGTCTCACTTAATAAATGGGTCAAAATTTATGGCTTTTGGCATTGCATGTCTTACTCCAAATAAAATCTGTCTCTGACATCTAGTCAACATTCCCCTGGGTCCTGGCTGATTAGGGTCCCACTCGGGATTTGTAGATGGAAAATTCTTATTCGTTGTTCTCTGTAAATTCCTGTTAGCATGTGCTCCCTGCACCTGCCTTCTGGCTGTATTCAATACTATTTTCTTGTCAGTTCCATCAAGTGAAGTATCCAGTATCACAAGTAGAGCAACATTTCAAGTTCTCACCACATTTTCCTCTTTTCAGAAACATTGCTGTAGAATCCTGTGGGCATATCTCACGCTGTTTCTGCCACGCTGGATGATTCCACAGTGTAAAGAACAAATCAACATATGCCACTTCTTCCCATTTGCCTTCCCTTTTTACAAAACAACATTAATTGCAAGATGGTATGATATTGCAATGTCTCCTGTTCTGGCCATTCGTGCCCACCTTCCAATTGATACGTTGGGCACCAATGATTGCAATATTCAATTAATGGTTTCCGAGTTAGTGGGTCATCACCCCCGATGTCTTTCCAGTGCTTCAAAGTACATCCCAAAGGTGTTCTCTGTGGGATAGGTTTCTTACTCAGAAATGCTCCCATCTCCCAGTCGACTAGCAGTTGTGATAGTGCACTATCACAAATAGTAGTCAGAGGGACTCCAACCCCCGTTAGAGGTCTCACTGGGATCTGTAGCCCCCTGCTAGATATCCCTGGAGACTTCAACCCCCTGTTGAAGACCCCCCTACCCTCGGGTCCCGCTCCACAGGCTTTCGCCTAGCAGAGACTTACCAACCGAGGTACCTCTTGGCCCCAACCCTGCGTGGCTTTCGCCGCGCCTTACGGGCAGGCCTGTGGGACTCAAACCCACTATCCTGTCCTATGTGGGAAGCTAACGCCACATATTATTCTACCTAAGTTTCTTCTTAAACGAATGCCTTGTTTACTTCAGTCCAGGGGATCTTTCTCAGAATTCTCTGGCCTGGGGATCGGAAGCTCTCCCCAAGAATTCCTTGGGGCTGGCTGCAGGTCCCACGGTCCTGCGGATCCGTCGAGATTCAAAAGCAGGTTCCCATCTGGGGTGCCAAAACTGTTACCAAAAAACACGGTAAAATCGGAAATATCTATTCAACACCAATCTAGTATTAAAGAGCAGGCGTTCTTTATTCACGGCGCCAGATGCACGGGGGATCGCTCCTCCTGGCGTGCGTACCTCACACACCTTTCCCGTAGAATTTGTAGATCAAAATTTTACGTATTCATACATATTCATTATCGTCCTGTCTACTGATCGGTACAAACTGGCTCGTTCCGTATGTAAATCGCTGCGCAGGCTCGGTGGTGGTCCGTGAGTCGGTGGTCGCGATCTCCCCCTGCCAGAATTGCCTTTTACCTTCTTGGCTCTTAATCTTGGCAGTCTTGGCTAGTTTTCTCAGTGCGCTACACGAAACCGCGTTTTGTCATCCTTTTCTGACAGAAGCACGTTGTCTGTTGTTCTGCTGACATTAACGATCGCCTAGGGACTAAAATGCAGATCGACAGATGCGCTGATTCGTACGCTCCGTGTTCCCGTAATGGAACACCGTCTCTGGTTGGTTGATTTCATCGCTTTGGTTACACCTGTTCCTGTTGTTCAGTTTCTTCTTTTTTGGCTTTGTGTGATTCTCTCTGTGATTCTGTTTTTCTCTGCCTCGCTTTTCCCAGCTCCCCGTCCCTCACTTTGAATACCCGTTATCCTTCACCAGCTCACTCTCCCTTGGTTGCCATCCCCGTTTCTGAGTTCCTCCTGCTTTGCCACGTAGCCCGTGACTTTTTTCTTAATCTCTCTCTGTCTGCCTCAACGCTCCCGCCGCGCTTTTTAGTTCGTCTGCTCTGCTCTGTACCCTGCTACTGTTACTTGCCTGCCTGAGTTCTTCTCTGTCCAGCTCCCTTTCCCTATTCTTGAATTCCTGTTCTTCCTGCACCCGCCGCTGTTCCCTGTGATCTCCGTCTCCCTCTGTCCAGCTCCCTGTCCCTAGGTTTTAATTCCTGCCTCTGCCCGCCGTAGCCCGTCTAGATTTTTCTCTCGGCCTCTCTCTCTGTCCGGCTCCCCCTCTCTGTGTTCTAATTCCACGTTCTCTGTCACGTAGACCGTGCTGTTTGTTTGTCCTCATCTCTCTCTGTCCAGCTCCTTGCTGCTATGTTTTATTTCTCCCCTTTAACGAGGGGCGACTGAATGTTGGGGTGGGGGCGGTTTTTTCCCACCAGTATTTTGAGGGAGCGCTCTTAAGTATTTTATTTCAGTCTCGCTTTGGATGCGCGTTTCCCTGGCAGTTCAGCAGCATCTCTTGGGCGGGGCAGCTGGGCGGACGTCCCTCCCGACTCCATAACACGCCAAAACCCCCCAGTCACGTTGCTGCTGTGTATTTTGGAGATAGATAATCTTATGGCGGGTGTGAACGGCTGTGTGAGTTAAATGAACGCAGAAGGAAAATGGAAAGCTTTCAGAGCCTAGACGCTCATATTAGATGTGCGTAAACACGCGCCCGCCTTCTCAGCACAAAGTGCATTACTGAGATTTATTCTTAATTTTTTACGTTACTCTTTCAAGTTTGACGCTTCGCTTCAGGCTTCATGGAGCCAGGCAGCAAGACGTGCGGCGGCAGGGCGAGGGCTGTAGCTGCTGCGGCGGATCTGTAAGCGGAGGTTCCGGTTCCGGTACAACTTTGCCCCGCAGCCTCACGGGGTTATCTCCCCGCAGCGGTGCCGTAAGGAAGGGATGAGACGTTTTCCAGCACCAGCCAGAGCGTTCAGTGTTACGCGAAGAATCTGTTCAAAATGGTATCGGTTAGTCTTAATACCGTTTTCAAGTGTTCCAGTCCCTCTAGCTTTTAAAGGAGGTGTTGTGTTTTGACGTGACCCGTTTGCCCAGAATCTTGCTGCGGCTCAATTTCCTTCCTATCCCTTGTGCTGACTGAGTTCCTCCATTTTCTTCTGTGCTATTTTATTCACGTGCTGAAATATAGTTTGGGATTTCTGTTTTTCAGATGTCTTCTCAGTGTCTCGTGATGCTCAAGAGATGCCCCCCGGCCCGGGTTTGCCTGCCGGTCGTTAAGCGTGGTGAAGGTAAGGGGCCATCCCTCTGCCTGGGGGCTCCCGGCTCTGTCTCCAGCGGGTGCCCCGCAGGTGCGGCCGCGAGGGCTGCCTGGTGGGGAGAGTCGGGGCCCCCAGGGACCGGGGCTGTTTGTCGCCCCGGGGAGCCCATCCCAGCGCGGGAGCGTGGCCGAGCAGAGCCCGAGAGAGATGTGACACTGTCCTCTGGCACGCTCCCGCTCCGCCGTGGGGCGGCCGCTAGCCTGTGGACAGGGGCTGGGGGGGCTGCAGCTGTTTGGGGGGCTGCCCCACCTTTTAGATTTTAGCAGAGCTCCCCCTTTTCTGGGGGGTGTGGGGGTGTGTGTGTGTGTACCTTTGTAAATGGCACTATTAAAGTAATGAGCTGCAGGTTGGAGTAGATTCCCTTGTTTAGTGCCCTTCTTGGGGGTGAATAAAATTGGGGGGGGGGGGGGGGTGGTGGCGGTGTGATGATGTCATGCGGGGCGCCCCGGTGTCACTGGGGGAGCTGATAATGCGTCAGAGGAACAGGTGAGTGGGGGCGTCATGTAGGGGTTCCCCCCCAAAAAGGGGGGTTGCAGCCCCCAAATGCCTGAAAATTCAGGGGGGCTATTACAAAACCCTCTTATTTTAAAATCCCTTTATACATCTATCAATTAATATTACATGTCAATATATATAAAATAAGAACTTCTCTCTCCTATATTATATAACGTATTTCAGGATACAAAAATTCTACATCGAGATACAGGGTTTTAAAACACAAAAGTAACTCGACTGTCTAAATATCTAAATTAAACAATAAAGGAGTTTAAAATGAAGAAAAAGGACAGATGAAGGAATTCAAAGCAGAAGAAAGTCTGACTAGAGCGAGCATCTACGCTTAGTGTGTGTTACATAGTCTAAGCAGATGTGTAATCTAAATAGAGGTTATATAGAGTGAAATAAGCCTAGGTATAACTGTAAGTAGATGTCTAAATAGAGAAGTCGAAAAAGATTGAAGTGTCAAAGGGTAAGTAAGCAGATAGCTAGCCTAAATAGGTGGTTTATATACGTGTTAATATGGAAGTCTGAACAGGTATGTGTAAATAGATATGCTGTGTAAGTGTAAATAGCCTAAGTAGGTGTAAGTGTAAATTTAATAGCTAAGTCTAAACAGGTGTTGTATGTAAATGTAAAATAGATAGTATATATAAACTATAGATGTAGTCTGTAAGGATGTGTAAGCAGACACACAAGTGCAAATGTCTATGCTATATAAGGTTTTAAAATGCAAAGAAACCATGTTGATAGAGATGTTTATAGAGAGGATTTAAAAATTGGACACACACCCCACCCCCACCCCCCAATCAACTGAAGACACAAAAGCGCTTTCAAATGCTGCCCCTTTCCCGTTCTCCCTCTCCCATCCCGATTTGGGGCCGATTCCCCCAGATGGGGACTTCCCCCTCTGGGGCTGCGCAGGCAGCCTGGGAGCTGCTGCCAGGGCAGACAAACACCCCAAAGCCCCCAAGTCTGGGTCTGCAATGGGGGGTGAAAAACCCCAAACAGGCAAAACACCCAAACAGGTTTGGGGGAAAGAAAACAATTGGGGGCTCCTGGGAAAGCCCACTCCTGCTGGGTTTGTGCAGCTGGAAAGGGGGGGGGGGGAAGCGGTGGGGGGGTGGGGTGGGGTGGAACCCCACTAACCATTCTCATGCACAAAACCAGGAGCAAAAATCACCGATTTCTTTGTTGTGGAAAGGGCCAAAGAGACCCAGAAGTGAACCGTTTGGAAAAGCAATCCCAACTTTGTTCCTTTGGCTTTTTTTGCTTTTCCATAAGGTAAAACCCCCAAAAACCCCAACAACAAAAAAAGCCAAGCCATCCAAACAGAAATCAGCACCACCAAACGACCGCCCCAAAAACCCCAAATTGGGGAAAATTTGGGGTGAAACAGCAGCAGTTTGAGGGGCATTGCTGGGGCTTATCCGGAATGGATTCTCCGGAGTGGGTCGGTTATCTGGAGCGGATCATCTGCTGCAGGTGAGCCCAGGTGAGTTGCCCGTTGTGGATTATCCTGGGGGGACCCCCCTGGTGTCAGTCATCCCCATGCATGTTCCCCATGGCGTGTCTGCCCAGACATGCCCCTGTCCGGCAGTGTCCGCCTCCTCCCCCGCCCTCCCTCTGCGTGTGTCTGTGCCCTCCCAGACGCTGTCCCCTGAGATGGCCCCCCTGCATGACTTTTTTTCCCCGGTGACATTCCTCCCCCCCGCTTCCCCTGGCCTCCTGTTCTGGGCTCGCTGAAGCCTCGTGCTTACGCAGGATGAGCAGTGGCGAGGCGCTGCCAAGCCAACGAAGCCCAAGGCTCAGCAGCGCACAACTCCTTTGCAGGGCAGCCGCTGGCATCTGGTCTGCCTGGCTGCCCTGTGCCCCGACGCACAGCTGCCCCCCTCACCCCGGGCAGCCTGCCTTCAGAAGGGCAGCTGTGTTCCCCTGATGGATTTTCTTCTTTAACCCTCCAGGACGTGTTGACTTGCTGCTCTCCCTGTCCCAGCCCTGATGCCGCAGGCCTACAGCAACTGATGGGGCTTACTCCGGGCGGGTGTGGGGGTGGGAAAGGGGACCTTTTTCCCCAGGTGGTTTGTGCTGCTTCTCCTCCCTCGGGCGTGGGGTGGGGGCGAGTGGGGCAGGCGGGAGGACAGTGCGCATGCGCAGTGGCGCCTTTGCTGCTCTCTGCCGCCACCGTGCGACCAAGGCGCGGTACTGCAGGCGGGCAGCCGCGCATGCGCAGTGGCGCCCTTTTCTCCTCTCTACCGCCACCGTGCGGCCAAACCGCGGTACTGCAGGCGGACGGCCGCGCATGCGCAGTGGCGCCCTTTTTCTGCTCTCTGCCGCCACCGTGCGGCCAAACCGCGGTACTGCAGGCGGGCAGCCGCGCATGCGCAGTGGCGCCATTTTAGCTCTCTGCCGCCACCGTGCGACCAAGGCGCGGTACTGCAGGCGGGCAGCCGCGCATGCGCACTGGCCACCTGTTGTTTTCTGCGCGCTGCTTTCACCGAGCGACCGAACCCCGGGACTGCAGGCGGGAGCTCCGCTACCCTGGTAGAGATTTCCACCCGCCCCTTATCCGTTCGCGGCAGTCACCGGTCGATCAAAACCGGGTACGGCAGACGGGAAGCCGCCCGTTCCCGAGGGTGAAGTTTTCCTCTGGCCGCTGCTGTTGCCGTGCAAGCAGATGCTGGTACTGCAGGCGGGCGGCCGCGCATGCGCAGTGGCGCCCTTTTCTGCTCTCTGCCGCCACCGTGCGACCAACCCGCGGTACTGCAGGCGGGCAGCCGCGCATGCGCAGTGACGCCCTTTTCTGCTCTCTGCCGCCACCGTGCGACCAAACAGCGGTACTGCAGCCGGGCAGCCGCGCATGCGCAGTGGCGCCCTTTTCTGCTCTCTACCGCCACCGTGCGACCAAACAGCGGTACTGCAGGCGGGCAGCCGCGCATGCGCAGTGGCGCCCTTTTCTGCTCTCTGCCGCCACCGTGCGACCAAGGCGCGGTACTGCAGGCGGGCAGCCGCGCATGCGCAGTGGCGCCATTTTAGCTCTCTACCGCCACCGTGCGACCAAGGCGCGGTACTGCTGGCGGGGAGCCGCGCATGCGCAGTGGCGCCATTTTAGCTCTCTACCGCCACCGTGCGACCAAGGCGCGGTACTGCAGGCGGGCAGCCGCGCATGCGCAGTGGCGCCCTTTTCTGCTCTCTGCCGCCACCGTGCGGCCAAACCGCGGTACTGCAGCCAGCAGCCGTGCACGGGCTGTAGCGACACTTCGCCGCGCTCACTTCTCCACGCCACTTAGTGACACCCCCCCCCGCTACCTGGTGACGGCACCGTGGGGGCTGGAGCCGTGTACCACAGCCCTTAGCGACAGGTGTTGACCCCTTGCGATAGCCCGGTGAGGGTGGTGCTGATACTCCTCGCCACGCTCTTAGCAACGGGCCCCGCCCCCGGCGATGGGCGGGCAGGCGGTCTGATGGCTGACCCACCTGGCCCCACCCACCTTAGCGACAGGCCCCGCCCCCTGGCAACGGCCCGGGGGCGGTGCCGGCTCTCTCCCCTTACCGACAGGCCCCGCCCCCTGGCAACGGCCCGGGGGGCGGTGCCGGCTCTCTCCCCTTAGCGACAGGCCCCACCTCCTGGCAACGGCCTGGGGGGCGGTGCCGGCTCTCTCCCCTTAGCGACAGGCCCCGCCCCCTGGCAACGGCCCGGGGGCGGTGCCGGCTCTCTCCCCTTAGCGACAGGCCCCGCCCCCTGGCAACGGCCCGGGGGGCGGTGCCGTCTCTCTCCCCGTAGCGACAGGCCCCGCCCCCTGGCAACGGCCCGGGGGGCGGTGCCGGCTCTCTCCCCTTAGCGACAGGCCCCGCCCCCTGGCAACGGCCCGGGGGGCGGTGCCGGCTCTCTCCCCTCAGCGACAGGCCCAGCCCCCTGGCAACGGCCCGGGGGGCGGTGCCGGCTCTCTCCCCTTAGCGACAGGCCCAGCCCCCTGGCAACGGCCCGGGGGGCGGTGCCGGCTCTCTCCCCTTAGCGACAGGCCCCACCCCCTGGCAACGGCCCGGGGGGCGGTGCCGGCTCTCTCCCCTTAGCGACAGGCCCCGCCCCCTGGCAACGGCCCGGGGGGCGGTGCCGGCTCTCTCCCCTTAGCGACAGGCCCAGCCCCCTGGCAACGGCCCAGGGGGCGGTGCCGGCTCTCTCCCCTTAGCGACAGGCCCCGCCCCCTGGCAACGGCCCGGGGGGCGGTGCCGGCTCTCTCCCCTTAGCGACAGGCCCCGCCCCCTGGCAACGGCCCGGGGGGCGGTGCCGGCTCTCTCCCCTTAGCGACAGGCCCCGCCCCCTGGCAACGGCCCGGGGGGCGGTGCCGGCTCTCTCCCCTTAGCGACAGGCCCCGCCCCTGGCAACGGCCCGAGGGGCGGTGCCGGCTCTCTCCCCTTAGCGACAGGCCCCGCCCCCTGGCAACGGCCCGGGGGGCGGTGCCGGCTCTCTCCCCTTAGCGACAGGCCCAGCCCCCTGGCAACGGCCCGGGGGGCGGTGCCGGCTCTCTCCCCTTAGCGACAGGCCCAGCCCCCTGGCAACGGCCCGGGGGGCGGTGCCGGCTCTCTCCCCTCAGCGACAGGCCCAGCCCCCTGGCAACGGCCCGGGGGACGGTGCCGGCTCTCTCCCCTTAGCGACAGGCCCCGCCCCCTGGCAACGGCCCGGGGGGCGGTGCCGGCTCTCTCCCCTTAGCGACAGGCCCCGCCCCCTGGCAACGGCCCGGGGGGCGGTGCCGGCTCTCTCCCCTTAGCGACAGGCCCCGCCCCCTGGCAACGGCCCGGGGGGCGGTGCCGGCTCTCTCCCCTTAGCGACAGGCCCCGCCCCTGGCAACGGCCCGGGGGGCGGTGCCGGCTCTCTCCCCTTAGCGACAGGCCCCGCCCCCTGGCAACGGCCCGGGGGGCGGTGCCGGCTCTCTCCCCTTAGCGACAGGCCCCGCCCCCTGGCAACGGCCCGGGGGGCGGTGCCGGCTCTCTCCCCTTAGCGACAGGCCCAGCCCCCTGGCAACGGCCCGGGGGGCGGTGCCGGCTCTCTCCCCTTAGCGACAGGCCCCGCCCCCTGGCAACGGCCCGGGGGGCGGTGCCGGCTCTCTCCCCTTAGCGACAGGCCCCGCCCCCTGGCAACGGCCCGGGGGCGGTGCCGGCTCTCTCCCCTTACCGACAGGCCCAGCCCCCTGGCAACGGCCCGGGGGCGGTGCCGGCTCTCTCCCCTTACCGACAGGCCCAGCCCCCTGGCAACGGCCCGGGGGGCGGTGCCGGCTCTCTCCCCTTAGCGACAGGCCCCGCCCCCTGGCAACGGCCCGGGGGCGGTGCCGGCTCTCTCCCCTTACCGACAGGCCCAGCCCCCTGGCAACGGCCCGGGGGGCGGTGCCGGCTCTCTCCCCTTAGCGACAGGCCCCACCCCCTGGCAACGGCCCGGGGGGCGGTGCCGGCTCTCTCCCCTTAGCGACAGGCCCCACCCCCTGGCAACGGCCCGGGGGGCGGTGCCGGCTCTCTCCCCTTAGCGACAGGCCCCGCCCCCTGGCAACGGCCCAGGGGGCGGTGCCGGCTCTCTCCCCTTAGCGACAGGCCCCGCCCCCTGGCAACGGCCCGGGGGGCGGTGCCGGCTCTCTCCCCTTAGCGACAGGCCCCGCCCCCTGGCAACGGCCCGGGGGGCGGTGCCGGCTCTCTCCCCTTAGCGACAGGCCCCGCCCCCTGGCAACGGCCCAGGGGGCGGTGCCGGCTCTCTCCCCTTAGCGACAGGCCCCGCCCCCCGGCAACGGCCCGAGCCTGTGTTTGCTCCGCTCGGGGGGGGGGCTCGGTTTGGGTGTTTTCTCTCCCCCCCCCTCCCGCGCCGGGAGCTCCAGGCGGCTCCCGTACGGCTCCCGGGGCCTTCCCCCCTCGGGGGGCTCGGCCCGCCCCTTTCGCGGGGCGCTGTGGGAAGGGCGGGGGCGGGGCCCGGGGGTCGAAGAGCCCCAGCCGGGGCTCGGGCAGCTCTCGCTGCCCCCGGGCTCCTCTGGCGCCGGGGCTCCCGTGTTCCCTCGGGCGGTCGCAGCTCTGGGGCTGTCTCAGCCCCCCGGGCAGGCGTGCTCTGGCGTTTAGAGAAGCGGAGGCGTTGCCTGAGGTAAGGCTTCCAGAGCTTGGCGCTCTTTGGCAGCAGCTGTACTAGAAAGGTCCCTTGTGGCCTGCTTTGCTTTTTTCCTCCCGGGATGCTGTTTTGGGCGCTGAGGGGGCGGTGAGGCGGTTTAGTGGTATGGTGTTCTGTTTGGGGTTTGGTTTTTGCTTTGCTGGTTTTCTTCCCCCTTGTGAGATCATTTTATTCGTTTATCATTTCACATTATCATTTACCCCGCGCCGTTTCCGTCCCCTCTGGGCAGCAGCGGATCCGCCGCTCGAGGGCGAGGAGCTGGGCCGACAACGGGCCGCTGCAGACTCTGGTCAGGGTACGAGGCTGCTCCCTGGGGAGCCGGCGCAGGGGGCGCGGAGGTACGCGCGGGCACTTGTCGGTGCCCCTGACCGGTGAAGGGGAGGTTAAATTGTTAGAGTGCAAATAAACACATATTATTTAGGGAGGAGTCGTGACTCAATTTAATCGCAGCTATTACTGAACAAACCAGGCAGTCATTATTCCTAATCTGTAATTAAAAAAAATAAAGGCAGTCCTTTTTTATGCCATAAATAGAGTTGCGAGTCATTAATAGCTCAATCTAAATGCAGCCGTTATTAAATCAACTGCAGGCATTAATGACTCCTGATCAGAAACAAAATAAGGAAATTTTAGAATCTAGAATGAAAATCGACCCGGAAAGCTAAATTGGGAGCGGGTAGTACTGAAATTGTAACAGGGCTGTTAGAAAGTTCGGAGGCAGCGACAGCTCCTGCTTCCAACCCAAGCAGTAAACGAAGCTTTGGGTTCTTAAATGAAGAGAAATAAAGGTGAGCTGTTAAACAGTGGCTGGGGTCAAGCGTAGCTATTAAGAAAATTTGCAGGTACGGGTGATTCCTGACCAGAACTAACAATTCCAGAAGATTTAGATTTAAAAATTACAAAGCTAATGGAGTGCCACAACCGCCCGGATGTAACCGCAGCCGCTTTGGGGGAATGCCCCAGCCCCCCCAGCCACCGCTATTAATTACTGCCAAGGAGAGCGAGAGTGAAAGTAGAAGCGGTGCAGGTGAAATGCGAGCAGTACGCTTTTCCTAAGTCATCCCTTCGTGTCAGGAGAGGAAAGCAAATGGAAAGAAGATGTTTGCAGGGGGTCTGTGCTGGGTTACCTGCGCGTCTCTTCCGTGCATCCTTGAGGAGACATTTAGCTCCTGTTGGGCGCTCGCAGGTGGGGACAGGGCGAGCTGGAGGCAGGATCGGTGCCGGCACTGGTAAAGGGACGGGCGACGAGCTGAGAGAAGAGGGGGCAAGGGCTGAAAAAGGGTCTCCAGTTCTGCAGGGAAGGCAGCGGGATGTGACTCGGCAACCGCTCTGACGAGTGCAGGGTCATTCGCTGCGATGAAGTCAGGGTCTGTGGCTGGCCCGGAGAGGCAGCAGAAATCCCAAACTCTTTGCGGGGGTACCGGCCAGATTAGGGCAACACCTGAACAGTAAAACCATTTAGGGGAAGCAGAGCTGGGCTGCACCGCGTGGCCAACCTCCCTCTTCTCCGTGAGTCCCAAAGGGGCAGCTCCAAGAATGTGCTGAGAATTAATGTCTTGCGCTAAAAATGAGACGCAAGTAGCACCCACCCGTGAATTTTATTTTCTCTCTCGCTCTGCGGCTCCTGCCTGCTTGTCTCTCCTCAGTGCGCACCTGCACCTGTGCTCGGATGGGGCAGCTGAGGGAAGGTGCTGCCATCTCCCCGGCCCCGGCGGACCGCCCCTCAGCTGTGTCCTCTGTCAGGGAGCGTCGTCATCTCTCCTGCCCCCCAGAGCGTGTCCTGTAGTGCCAGACGCGCGGGCTTTTCCCTGCACGCGCATACGGGAAGGGAAGGGAAGGGAAGCACAGTGAGAGCTGGGCTTGTCAAAGCGTAATGGGGGTGGTGGGAAGCGTAGCTAGAACCGGAGAGCTACAGCACAAAAGCGAAGCGGACGGGACACAAAAGTAAAATGGTGCACAGGAATGCTGAGGAGAGAACTCCCGCAGCACACAGGAAATCAGTGTCAGAATCTATTTTCTTCTGACTGCCGAATTAAAAATAATGGCACGCTTTGCAACGCTAAGCTCACTCTAATCGTCTGAACTGTTTCTTTCCAACCCCCCACTGCCCCCAGCACACCGTTCAGCCTCCTCAGCCTGAAATGCCTTGTTTTTCTTCTTTTTTTTTTTTTTAATGACAGGGCAACTTCTGTTCCCGAGGTGGTGCCTACAGTACAGCTATCTCTTCGAAGGCAGTTTGGTTTAGGTCAGAGAATGTTTAGCCTGGACTGAATCAGCCTCTGTTTCTATTTCTGGAAATCGTCGGTCCTGTGCATCAAGCCCGGAAAAAAGGAAATATGAACCAAAGGACCTGGGGCCTGCAGGGCTAGGAAAATATTTGAGAAGAGGTTCAGCGGGGAAATGACTGTTTGTCTGTGGGGCGTCCAGGCAAGCAACCCAGCTGCTAGAAAGCGGCGCTGTCCCCAGGGTGGCCTCGGCGGTCCCGTCGGAGTCGGGGGAACAAGGACAAGGCAGGGTGAAGCATCTGGCCTGCCGTGTGGACCGTGACTGTACAAAGCACGTGTGATGCACTGCAAGTTTACCTGTTTAAACTGTGAGTTAAAGAAGGTGTGCAGTTGCTTTGTAAACAGCCGACGCTCTAAAGCTACACCCATCTAATTGCTAGCTGTATTAAATCTATCGTATTGCTGTTTCTGCATTAAAAAAGAAAAAACCAACACACCTATGTAAGCACGTCTAAGTACAATGGAAAACCACTGTTTAACGCGTGGCATGTGCGGGTGGTTTTTTTGGGGCGGGGGGGTGGGGTGTATGACAAAAACCTGCGAGAGACACACGCACACACGCACATGTCATGTTTAGCGCTCACCTAAACCCAAAAAAGAAAATCCACTCTTTATTTTGCAGCATTAGCATTAGCTTCCAGCGCACAGCCTGAGCGCGCACCTCTGCTCTCACCATCTGCTCCCTCTTCAACCGTGCGTGGCTGTCATCAGCTTGCACAGGCTTTGCTCGTGCAAGTTTCCGCGACGGCTTACGAGAAGGCAGGCAAACAGACCCAGCAAGACGCGTAGTGCCTTCCTCTATGGGCTCCGTCCAGCCTTTGTTAAAATGAGCAGAAAAGACATCTGCTGCTGCCTTTGCCCTGACTGACTCTTACAGAGAGCATCTGACTTGACCTGCAGCAAAGCCATGCCCCAGGCAGCAGCACGTATTGGCGCGGACCGCGGTTTCACCCACCTGCTTTACTGCGCCGGTCCTTTCCCACGGCCGATGCCGCAGATGTGGCGCGGCCCACCCCCAAACCTCTTTACGAGGGTTCCCTGGGCTCTGCAAGTCGCCTGCTGGACGTGTTGCTGATTCAGGCACGGGCAAAGTCAGCTTCTTCGCTGGCCTCGGGCCAGGGCAGCCCCGTACCTGAGGGAAACTGAGAATATCTCCAGCGAGATCTCACCGGGAGGCTGGGACCTCGTCAGTAGGGGAGAAGGCCAAGCGACTGACACTGAAAGGGATCTCTTTGCTAGGCTGTAGATCGTAAAGTTAAAAAAGAAAACAAACCTGCCTTTTTTAAAATGCCCCCCTTTGAGTCTGCCACGTTTGATACAGATTTTTTAAATTGCAGGGTCTATCTCCTACAGGCCTCATGCAAAGGGAAGCGAGTACCTCTGGCTCTCAGGACAAGGGGGTCCCTCAGGAGCCCAGGTGCTCACGCCAGCCGGCATCTGGCACAGCACAGGGCAGGAGCTTTGGCAGTAGTACGTGAGCTGAGAATGAGAGTCCGGCAGCGCCGCACGCTTCTCCTGTGAGCCGCCGAGGCTCGCGCGCTGTGCCTTCCGCAAATAAAAGGCCAGAAGAGTCAGCATTTCTGCTAGTTCCAGCCTCATCCGCACCCTCGTCGGTGTAGCTGTAAGCAAGCGTCCCGTAGCGACTGGGAGCGTGGCAGCTGGGCTTCCTGCGCTGCCTTAGGTTGTGCCCTTGGAGAGACCCTTCTCCGAGCCCCGTGAGCCCCGGGGTGGGTGGGCTGCGGTGCCGTTCAACGCTGAATAGGCACGAAGGCCTGTAAACAAAATGTATTTATATCGCACCCGTACCCGGCAGCCAACCGCCGCTTTATTTACGTATCCTGCACCTCCTGCCGACGCTTTTAAACTTAGCCGATATTGCCGCAGTTTTCACTGACGGGGCAGGGGACTGCCACGCTGCAAGGGCAGTGTCTGGGTGTCTGCCACGGACACAGACGTCCTCAGCTGGGTAGGGACAGGGTGAGAGCTGGAACAACTCTGCTGACATGTACGGGCCGTCCCAGGGCAAGGCTCCTGGGTCTGGGGGCTGAAAGGCGAGCCGCGCTGGGTGGTTGGTGTGGGAGTTGTGGAGCAAGTAGGGGGGAAAAAAAGCAACAGGAAAAAACCATCCAAATGTTTCACAGCAGGTAGAAAGCTTGGCAGAAAGCAAACTGAATGCTGTAAAGACAAAAGCCGAAAGCCGGCTATGGACTGGACGAAAAGAGTCAGTGCCACGGAAGGAGGTTATTTCTTCCACTGACCGTAGGAGGCTTTTCTGTGAGAAAACACAACACCTCTTCTTTCGGCTACGGCGCGGTACCGCAGCAGTAACGGGCCAGAGCGTGCGAGCGCCTCTGGCAGTATCGGTAACGGCCGGGGCACGGCCGAACGGCCAGCCCACCTTCCGCACAAGGAGAACACCGTTCCCCTGGAACGCCACGCAGACCCAGGACGGGTACGGCGGAGGCCGAGCCCAGGCGCCCCCATTGCCAAGGACCACCTTGGCCTCGCAGCGTCTCACGCTGCGGGGTGTTTTGCAGGCCGTGGCTAAGCTCAGGCCCCCTGCTCGTGGCTGCCCCCGGTCCCCCGGCGCCGGTCGGGCCCCAGCCCCCAGCGCGGTGCGGCGCAGGGCAGCGGCCCAGCAGGGCGGCCCCACGGGCCCCAGCCCGCACCCCCCCCCCCGTGCCTGCGGGCAGGGCCCCGCGGCCGCCGGCCCCTTCCTCCTCTGCTCGCTCCCGTCGCGGACGGCTCGGTACGTGTCACGAGCGGCAGCCCCGTTCAGCCGCTCCCGGAGGGCGCGCGGCTCTGCCCGGCCGTGACCGGGGCCCGCAGGGGTCTCTCGCTCGCCCGCTCGCCCCGAAAGGAGCCGGCCCCGAGCCGGCGCGTCCCGCCCCGCCCGGCCCTCGGCGCCCTCGCGAGCTGAGCGCGGCCCGGCCAGCAGGGGGCGCTGGCGCTCACCGGCTGGGCGCGGGGGCGGTCCGGCGCGGGGGCGGGGCCGGTGGGGGCCGGTCCTTCCGGCCGCCCTCTAAGGGCCGCCCCGCGGGGCCCGGGCTTCCGGTGGCGCGTGCGCGGCGGAGCGGAGGTGGGAGAGGTGCGTGGGGCGGCCGGGTCGCGAGGGGTCTCTTTGCGGTGCCGGGGCCCCTCTGCGGCCCGGCGTGGGAAGCCCGTGGCCGGCGGAGACTGCTCGGAGCTGGGCGGGGAGCGCCGCGGCAGTCCGGCCGCAGGCAGCCATCCCCTGCGGTGGCCGGCATCCCCTCGGGACTCCTGGAGGCCTGGCGGCTCCCGATCCTCGTCTGCGGCAGCCGCCTGAGAGAGCAGCGCGGCCGTAGCCGGGGGCCGGAGAGCGCTGGTGGGTGAGTTCGGGCAGCGGTGGGGGCTCCGTGTGGGCCGGGGGTGGGGGGGGCTCCGTGCGGGCCCGACCCTGGGGGGGGCTCCGTCGCCGGCCCGGGCCGGGCTCGGGGCCGGGCGGGGGGGGGGGAGCTCCGTCGCGCCGGGCCCGGGGCCGGGCGGGTGAGGGGGGGGCTGGCTCCTCCGTGCCGGCCCCGGGGCCGGGCGGGGGAGGGGGGGGCTGGCTCCTCCGTGCCGGGCCCGGGGCCGGGCGGGGGAGGGGGGGGCTGGCTCCTCCGTGCCGGCCCCGGGGCCGGGCGGGGGAGGGGGGGGCTGGCACCTCCGTGCCGGGCCCGGGGCCGGGCGGGGGAGGGGGGGGCTGGCTCCTCCGTGCCGGGCCCGGGGCCGGGCGGGGGAGGGGGGGGCTGGCACCTCCGTGCCGGGCCCGGGGCCGGGCGGGGGAGGGGGGGGCTGGCTCCTCCGTGCCGGGCCCGGGGCCGGGCGGGGGAGGGGGGGGCTGGCTCCTCCGTGCCGGGCCCGGGGCCGGGCGGGGGAGGGGGGGGCTGGCTCCTCCGTGCCGGGCCCGGGGCCGGGCGGGGGAGGGGGGGGCTGGCTCCTCCGTGCCGGGCCCGGGGCCGGGCGGGGGAGGGGGGGGCTGGCTCCTCCGTGCCGGGCCCGGGGCCGGGCGGGGGAGGGGGGGGCTGGCTCCTCCGTGCCGGGCCCGGGGCCGGGCGGGGGAGGGGGGGGCTGGCTCCTCCGTGCCGGGCCCGGGGCCGGGCGGGGGAGGGGGGGGCTGGCTCCTCCGTGCCGGGCCCGGGGCCGGGCGGGGGGGGGCTCCGTGACCGGCCCGGGCCCGTGCTCGTGCCGGGGGGGGGCTCCGTGCCGAGCCCGGGCCCCGCAGAGAAGCCCTGGTCGGGCATCGTTCGCTTTTGCACAATGTAGGGCTTTCCCCGTTTATTTTCTGTGTACTGTGTTTTGGGCCACCTGAAACCCTTTGGCCGGGGAGGTTTGGTGCGGGGAGATGGCAGGTCTGGAGCCTGAAAGATCTCGGGTGGGGGGCGGGGGAGGTATTTTTGCCTTAAAACTCTGGGCCCACCTCGTGTGTCATGTCGTGAGTCTCGTGACTGTGGCAAATGGCTCAGTCGGGCGTTTTCTGAAAATGTATTCATCCCATGCAGATGTCATCGGGATACAGATCATCTGCATCTTCATGCTCTGACAAGACAAGATGCTGAGACAGGGATGAGCTCCAGAAGGACTGCTGAAAAGAAGAAAAAACCGCACTCCACAAAGTCATGGGGTTTATTTTTGCGTTTGGGGGGGCGGGGTGGCTTTAACAAAAGAGTGCAGTGTTGGCTGGCAGCAGCCTGCAGGGCATTTTTGCTGCCTGATCTCTCCTTTTCTTCTCTTCCACTCCTCTTTCAGGGCTGTAATTGTCATTTGGATAGTTTTAGAAGAGCAGTTAAGTTCCTCGCCTGTGTCAATGTGCTGATAATACCAGGAAGGTGAACGCTTGAACCGGTCGGGCGGGTGGGAATAACTTGGCTGCAGGTAGAACTTCTGAGGGAAGACCAGCAAAACCAGGAAGCAAATAGCAAGTTCCCCAAAAATGTGCGGGTGTCAAACACGTAAGCGTTTCATTGCCGAATGTTTTTGGGAATATGTTCCAAATGGCTATTTTTGGTAAACATAAATTTTCAGGAGATTCAGGGTTGTGTGTGGCAAAACATGTCCCTCTGTTTTTGTGTCCTGCCGCACAAACGGCGGGCGGCAGGGCTCTTGTTCCCCGCTCTCGATATTGCCCCAGCAGGGCTGCGATATTTAGACCTAAGTGGGGATGGGTTTAGGAGTGGAAGGAGAGAGAACGCCTGTGTTCTGTAAGGGCTGTGAATGCTGACCCTTTGTCTCCGTCTGCCGCTTTTCCTGTGCGGGTGATGAAGCTGTTTTACTTTTCTCTGTTGTTCCTGGTCTAAATAGCTGCAAGGCTGTCGCCGCTGTGGGTGTGCAATTTGTGTTGCTGTGTTTCTGTGGAGTCCTAGCCACGGCTCGCTTCTAGTGTGGCCAAGGGTCAAGGTAGGGCTTTCAGCTTAAAGCTTCAGAAGCGCTGCGCGCTGAGATGGGTGTAGGTGAAACTGCTGTTGCGCCTGCAGCTGTGCTCGCAGGGATGCTGGGCGGCTCCGCATCAGACCGGCGAGGTGCGCGTGGACCTCCGTCGGGCTGCGCCCTGGGTGCGCGAGCGTGCCGTGTGTTTGCTGTTCCGGCTTGTACGTGCGAGGGCTTAACGTTTGATTTAACGCATTTCCTTTAACGGCAGGCTGTAGTTGGGCTCTAGATGGTATTCCTACGGGGGCGCAAGAGCTGTGGAATGGTTAAGCTGTTGCTGTGCCTCCAGGTGACTTGTTCAGTAACACTGTTTTTCCAGGTGCAGATGGATGAGTCGTGCAGGGCAACGGAGGAGAGCCCAGGGGAGCGCTGTAAGAAGGTGAGTCTGTGTAGTACTGGAGGGAAGATGTGACTGATGGCTATAGGGCTCCATTATGGGTTTTACTCTTTTTTTTTTTGTGATCTGAGGGCGCTAAGCGATGAGCCGAGCGTGATCTGGGCCCTGGAGGTGAGTCAGGCAAGGTGACGGGTGCTTGGTGGGCTGGAGTAGGTGTTCTTTTTCAGGTTATTCAGGTTTTTTTTTCCCTTGTCTTCACTTTCCCATCCCAATTTGGGGCCGATTCCCTCAAACGGGGACTTCCCCCTGTGGGGCTGCTTATGCAGCCTGGGAGCTGCTGCCTGGGCACAAAAATACCTCAAACCCCCTGACTCTGGGTCTGCAATGGGGGGTGAAAATACAGGAAGAATTCTGGTGGAAAGAAAACAACTTGGGGCTTCTGGGAAAGCCAACTCAGCTGGATTTGTGCAGCTGGAAAGGAAAAAAAGGGTGGTGGTGGGGAAGGAACAACCACCTAAAAGCACCCACCAACCATTCTCATGCACAAAACCGAAAGTGAAAATGACCATTTTTTGTAGGGTAAAAGCACAAAAAGTCCCCACAGAACTCAGTAGTTTGGAAAAGCAACCCCAATTATTACATTATGTAAAGAAGGCAGGGGAAAAAAAAAACCAAAACAAAACCCTATCACAACCCTGATGCCACATGCCTACAAGCAGTTCCTGGGGCTTATTCTGCGGGGGTGGGGGACCCAACCTTGTTCCCCAGGTTTGCTGTGCTGCTTCTCCTCCCTCGGGCATGGGGGGGGCGGGCAGTGGCATGGACAGTAGCAAGCACCAGATTTTTTTAAGCAGTCGAGAGGAAAGGACTGAAATGCTCGAGACGCTTTGCTGTTTGGTGCAGAGGCAATGAACGGTGCTGCCGGGGCTGCGAGGGGGAAAGGTGCAGAGGAATAGAAGCTCTGTGGATGCAGCCAAGTTACGGTTTCTGGATGGTATTAATCGAGAAGAGTAATTCAGATAATGCTGCTGCCCAGCGACCAGAGTTGGGTACTGAGCCCGGGAGCCGCGCACGCGCGGTGGCGTCCCTGTGATCCCCATTGCTCTCTCCGCAGGTGACAGCCCTGCGATGCTGCGGTGCCTGCGAGGTGATGCCGCCGTGCTCGTTGCTGCTTCCTGGTAAGGAAAGGCCTCCTCCGCTCCTGCTGCAGCGTGGTGGTGTGTCGGACACGATTCCCTGTGTCGGGTGAGGCCTAGGGCTGCCGGTGAGGTGAGCGAGCCCCTTTGGTGGGTGCCGGGGTGTCTCCTTGTGTGCCTGCACTACTGGGGCTGGTGGGATGGGAAGCTTCAAACGACCTGCCGAGGCAGGCTTCTGGTATGCTAAAGGCGAGCGGGTGAGGGCAGCCCCAGGAGTTACCCGGGAGCTGATAGAAGGGAAGAGGGAAAGGAGGAGGAGGATGATGACATTTTCCCCCTGCCCAGGGTGCAGAAGATAGCCGACTCCCCAGCTCACCAGAGCTCCCCCTCAGCCTCCCCTGGCCCCACTTGCCCCGTGCTCCTGCCCCCAGCTCCGGCACGAGCGAGCTAGGCTACGTGCCTAGGAAGCCTCATCTCGTAAGAGCTGTGAGACACCCTTGTATTCTCTTCAGGTGGAGGATGGCCTAGAGTCTGGAGCTGCAGAAGAGGCAGGGCGGAGAGGAGGGGAAAGAAGCATCTGAACGGCTAAATTGTGCCAGCAGCGCTGAGAGCGAGAGTCGCGGTGAGTCCTGGGCCACTGGGGCCCCGTTGCCTCTCTTGTGCATCCTGGGCCCTCCCTGTCTCTCCCCTGGCCCCCTCTCTTTCCTTACCTGCTGCAAAATTTTTTTTAGTTTTTTTTTTTGCACCCCCCCCCCGCCCCTTCTTTCTCCATCTCGCTCTGAGTGGCTCCCTGCCTCCCCGTCTTTTCAGGCCTCCCTCTCTCTGTCCTGTAGCCTGTGGCTACTTGTTCTTTCTCTGCCTCTCTCTGCCTGGCTCTGGCTCCGTTTTTATTTTTTCATTCCTCCTGCTCTGTCCTGTAGCCTGTCGGTATTGTGTCTTTCTCTGGCTCTCTTGGTCTGACTCCCTGTGTTACCGAAAAACGCGGTAAAATCGGAAATATCTATTCAACACCAATCTAGTATTAAAGAGCAGGCGTTCTTTATTCACGGCGCCAGATGCACGGGGGATCGCTCCTCCTGGCGTGCGTACCTCACACACCTTTCCCGTAGAATTTGTAGATCAAAATTTTACATACTCATATATAGTCGTTATTGTCCTGTCTACTGATCGGTACAAACTTGCTCGTTCCGTATGTAAATCGCTGCGCAGGCTCGGTGGTGGTCCGTGAGTCGGTGGTCGCAATCTCCCCCTGCCAGAATTGCCTTTTACCTTCTTGGCTCTTAATCTTGGCAGTCTTGGCTAGTTTTCTCAGTCCGCTACACGAAACCGCGTTTTGTCATCCGTTTCTGACAGAAGCACGTTGTCTGTTGTTCTGCTGACATTAACGATCGCCTAGGGACTAAAATGCAGATCGACAGATGCGCTGATTCGTACGCTCCGTGTTCCCGTAATGGAACACCGTCTCTGGTTGGTTGATTTCATCGCTTTGGTTACATTTCCCCCCTTTGGAAGTTTTGAAATAATCATTTTCTCAATACTTCCATCTTAGATCAATAATATTCCACTATGTCAGTTCAGTGTTTGGTTCATCTTCTCAAAATTTTCACTTGATTGTGGTCTCTAGGGCATATGCAGGTTCCATTTTATACCCAAAATTTTATTAATTTGTTGAACTACCTCTGCAAAAAAATGTGGTCCTCTCTCAGAGGACATTCCTGTTGGCACTCTAAATCTTGGTATTATTTCTTTCAGCAACATCTTAACTACTACTCTAGCTTTGTTGGTGCAGCACGAGAAAGCTTCTGGCCAACTAGAAAACTTGTCCATCAGCACTAACAAATACTGCTATATCTATTTTGTCTGGGTAACTCAGAAAACTTAATTTGCTAATAATTTCCGGGAGAATTTTTTGTTTTGTTACTCCTAAAGGTGGTTTCCTTTGGTTCAGGGGATTATTTCTAGGACAGATTGGACACTTAGCTACCATGGGTTTAACTGTTCTTGTCATGCCTACACACGCTACAGATGCTTTTAAACTCAAAACCGTAGCATCTACACCCTAATGTGTTTGCTCATGCTTTTCTTTTGCAAGTTCTGTCATAACTTGTGGGGTTGTTATTATTATTACTTGTTTTTCTGGTGTTACCTACCATCTCTGTGTTTTGTGATGCTTCCAATTGTTCTGCTAATTGCTCATCCAATTTATTATAATAATCTCGGTTTCAACTTTGGAATTCCGATCTGTTTTACTGGTACTAGTGCAAGGATACCTTGCTCTGCAGTCCTCTTTGCAGCTTTATCTGTCAATCGTTTGCTTATGTTTACAGCCGTCTGGCCGAATTGATGAGCTTTGCAACGCTTTACCGCCACTTCTTTTGGTTTCTGCACGTCTTCCGGAAGTTGGAGAATGTCTTCTTTATGCTGTATCAATGATTCTTGGGCTGATGGCAGTCCTTTTTCCTTCCCAGTAGCTCCATGATCGTGGATCACACCAAATGCATGTTTGGAATCAGTCTAGATATTTATCCTTCGTCCTTCTGCCATTCGCAGAGCTCGCTTCAACGCTACCAATACTGCTTTCTGTGCTGAGGTGTTCGCAGGCAGCGCCCCTGACTCCATTCCCTCGGCGGTGATAACGACAGCATATCCGGCCATTCTCTTCTCGCCCAGAGCTGCTTCCATCTGTAAACAACTCCAGATCAGGATTTTCCCAGAGGTTTGTGTCTCAGGCCTGGTCTGCTGGAATAGACTTGTTCAATAGTTAGCAAGCGATCGTGTTCGAAATTGTCCGTAAGGTTTTCTGTTGTTAAAAACATAGCAGGATTCAGTATAGCAGTAGCCTTCGATTCCACATGGTCTTGTTCTAACAGAACAACTTGATATTTCAACATTCTGCTAAGGGATAGCCAACGACCCCCCTTTTGTTCTAAAACAGTCACCGCTATGTGCGGGACACATACTGTCATCTCTTGTCCCATTGTTAACTTTGGGGCTTCCTGGATCGGCAGCGCTGCTGTTGCCACTGCCCGTAAACATCCAGGCCATCTTTTACTCACGTGGTCGAGTTGTTTGGAGAAGTAGCCCACGGGTCTCTTCCAGGTTCCCAGTCGCTGTGTCAGCACTCCAAGGGCTAAATGTTGTCTTTCGTGGACAAACAACTCAAAAGGTTTAGCGAAATCGGGTAGGCCTAATGCAGGGGCCATCACTGAGGCTCTTTTCAGTTCTTTGAATGCCGTTTGGCATCCGGGCGTCCAGGTTAAATATTTATCCTTTGATTCTTTCAGTGCCTCATATAATGGTTTTACGTACAGTCTGTAGTTCAGAATCCAGAGCTGACGCTATTTCACTATTTTCAGAAAAGCTCTCAGTTCCTTCGGGCCGCAAGGTTCGGGAATTTGACAAATAGTTTCTTTCTTTTCACTTTCTAATTGTCTTTGTCTTTGAGATATTTCGAATCCTAAATAAATGGCTGTTGCTTCTCCTATTTGGGTTTTGTTTCTGGAAACTCCGCATCTTCCTTGGCCCAGAAAATTTAAAAATTTCAAAACATTATTCTTTACTTTCTGCCACTATCAGAATGTCGTCTGCATTCTGTAACAATATGCCTCTCCCTGGGTTCTGTTTTTTCTAGACATTTCTATATTTCTAATTTTTTTTCTTGCCAGCTGAGTCCCAAATATCGTAGGACTAATTTTAAATCCTTGTGGAAGTACGGTCCATGTTAGCTGTGTCTTTCATTCTGTGGTGGGGCTTTCCCATTCCAAAGCAAATAGGCTTTGACTTTTTATGCCTGGAGGTATGCAAAAGAAGGCATCCTTCAAATCTAGTACAGTAAACCATTTATGCTCCTCCTTTAAAAGAGGTCAGTAAAGTGTATGGATTAGCTACTACCGGATGTAGATCTTGGACCACCTGAGATATAGCCCTTAAATCGTGAACCAGCTAATACTCTTTGCCTCTAGATTTCTTTACTGGCGGCACAGGAGTACTATATTCTGATTCACATTCTATTAAGAGCTCATATTCTGAAAAAAATTTATAATTAACTTCTCTAATCCTTTTCGAGCCTCTCGCTTAATACGGTATTGTTTTTGTCTTACCGGCTTGGCTCCAGGCTTTAAGGTTACTTTTACCGGCTCTGCCCGCTTAGGTCGCTCCGGAGCTCCGCTCGCTCAAACCAAAGGAATTACTACGTTTTCCACTTCTTCGGGAACCTGTTCCTCCCTGGAGGAATCCTGTAACATAAACGCTCTCGCCTCTGTGGCTTTTGATTCTGTTCTGGTATTAGTAATTTAATCTCTCCATCTTTAAAAGTTACTTGAGCATCTAATTTACTTAATAGATCTCATCATAACAGAGGCAGTGGACATTCAGGCATATACAGAAACTGGTGAGTTGCCCATTGCTTCTCCAATTTAAACTTTAATGGCTCTAAGAAAGGCTAATTTTTCTTTGCCCTGTCGCACTAACAACACCTACTGGTTTATGATCAACTTTCTCTTTACGTGTATTCAATACCAAAGAAGTGGCTCCCGTATCTACCAAAAATTCTATTTCTTCATTCCCTAGCTTCAGTGTAACCAGGTGTTCAGCTAGGGTTGATTCCTCTGGTCTCCTTCATGCCAAGCTACTTCAAGCATTTTACCCAGATCTCTGGATTCAGGTTCTTCTAGTTTCTGAAGGTTTTTTTACTCCCCCCCCCCCACCCCCCCCAATCTGGGGCTGATTGTCTTATGAATATAGAGACCAACTGAATTGCTTTTTCTGTGTTTTTCTGGGTTCAAATGAGTATATTTTCTGGTGGTCACCTTCAGCCTTTCCATAAAGGCTGAAGGGGGGGACTCCTTTAATTCTTGTCTCACTTAATAAATGGGTCAAAATTTATGGCTTTTGGCATTGCATGTCTTACTCCAAATAAAATCTGTCTCTGACATCTAGTCAACATTCCCCTGGGTCCTGGCTGATTAGGGTCCCACTCGGGATTTGTAGATGGAAAATTCTTATTCGTTGTTCTCTGTAAATTCCTGTTAGCATGTGCTCCCTGCACCTGCCTTCTGGCTGTATTCAATACTATTTTCTTGTCAGTTCCATCAAGTGAAGTATCCAGTATCACAAGTAGAGCAACACTTCAAGTTCTCACCACATTTTCCTCTTTTCAGAAACATTGCCGTAGAATCCTGTGGACATATCTCACGCTGTTTCTGCCACTCTGGATGATTCCACAGTGTAAAGAACAAATCAACATATGCCACTTCTTCCCATTTGCCTTCCCTTTTTACAAAACAACATTAATTGCAAGATGGTATGATATTGCAATGTCTCCTGTTCTGGCCATTCGTGCCCACCTTCCAATTGATACGTTGGGCACCAATGATTGCAATATTCAATTAATGGTTTCCGAGTTAGTGGGTCATCACCCCCGATGTCTTTCCAGTGCTTCAAAGTACATCCCAAAGGTGTTCTCTGTGGGATAGGTTTCTTACTCAGAAATGCTCCCATCTCCCAGTCGACTAGCAGTTGTGATAGTGCACTATCACAAATAGTAGTCAGAGGGACTCCAACCCCCGTTAGAGGTCTCACTGGGATCTGTAGCCCCCTGCTAGATATCCCTGGAGACTTCAACCCCCTGTTGAAGACCCCCCTACCCTCGGGTCCCGCTCCACAGGCTTTCGCCTAGCAGAGACTTACCAACCGAGGTACCTCTTGGCCCCAACCCTGCGTGGCTTTTGCCGCGCCTTACGGGCAGGCCTGTGGGACTCAAACCCACTATCCTGTCCTATGTGGGAAGCTAACGCCACATATTATTCTACCTAAGTTTCTTCGTAAACGAATGCCTTGTTTACTTCAGTCCAGGGGATCTTTCTCAGAATTCTCTGGCCTGGGGATCGGAAGCTCTCCCCAAGAATTCCTTGGGGCTGGCTGCAGGTCCCACGGTCCTGCGGATCCGTCGAGATTCAAAAGCAGGTTCCCATCTGGGGTGCCAAAACTGTTACCAAAAAACACGGTAAAATCGGAAATATCTATTCAACACCAATCTAGTATTAAAGAGCAGGCGTTCTTTATTCACGGCGCCAGATGCACGGGGGATCGCTCCTCCTGGCGTGCGTACCTCACACACCTTTCCCGTAGAATTTGTAGATCAAAATTTTACGTATTCATACATATTCATTATCGTCCTGTCTACTGATCGGTACAAACTTGCTCGTTCCGTATGTAAATCGCTGCGCAGGCTCGGTGGTGGTCCGTGAGTCGGTGGTCGCAATCTCCCCCTGCCAGAATTGCCTTTTACCTTCTTGGCTCTTAATCTTGGCAGTCTTGGCTAGTTTTCTCAGTCCGCTACACGAAACTGCGTTTTGTCATCCGTTTCTGACAGAAGCACGTTGTCTGTTGTTCTGCTGACATTAACGATCGCCTAGGGACTAAAATGCAGATCGACAGATGCGCTGATTCGTACGCTCCGTGTTCCCGTAATGGAACACCGTCTCTGGTTGGTTGATTTCATCGCTTTGGTTACACCTGTTCCTGTTGTTCAGTTTCTTCTTTTTTGGCTTTGTGTGATTCTCTCTGTGATTCTGTTTTTCTCTGCCTCGCTTTTCCCAGCTCCCCGTCCCTCACTTTGAATACCCGTTATCCTTCACCAGCTCACTCTCCCTTGGTTGCCATCCCCGTTTCTGAGTTCCTCCTGCTTTGCCACGTAGCCCGTGACTTTTTTCTTAATCTCTCTCTGTCTGCCTCAACGCTCCCGCCGCGCTTTTTAGTTCGTCTGCTCTGCTCTGTACCCTGCTACTGTTACTTGCCTGCCTGAGTTCTTCTCTGTCCAGCTCCCTTTCCCTATTCTTGAATTCCTGTTCTTCCTGCACCCGCCGCTGTTCCCTGTGATCTCTGTCTCTCTCTGTCCAGCTCCCTGTCCCTAGGTTTTAATTCCTGCCTCTGCCCGCCGTAGCCCGTCTAGATTTTTCTCTCGGCCTCTCTCTCTGTCCAGCTCCCCCTCTCTGTGTTCTAATTCCACGTTCTCTGTCACGTAGACCCGTGCTATTTGTTTGTCCTCATCTCTCTCTGTCCAGCTCCTTGCTGCTATGTTTTATTTCTTCCCTCTCTGTCTGTCTTTGTAGCCCATTGCCGTTGTGTGTTTTTTTTTTTTTTTTTTTCCTACTTGTTTCTTCATGTGTCTCTGTCTGCCTCCCAGTGCCTGATCTTTAATTCCTCCTTCCCTGTAGGCCGCTGTTCCTTTTTTCCATTCTACATTGTGTTCTCTTTGGTCTCCTGTTCTTATTCATCGATTCCCTCCTCGCCGCCCTGTGGCTTGTCCCCATTTTATTGTTGCGCCTCTCTCCCTCTCTCTGGCTTCTTGCCCCTGTTTTGAAAATTCCTCCCTCTCTTCTCTCTTCCCTGTTGGCCGTGTGATCTTCAGCCTTTCTCCATCTCTTTCTGCCCAGCTCTCTGTGTCTATTCATTAATTCTTCCCTCTCTGCCCTGTAGCCTGTAGCTTTTGTCCTTTCTCCATCTTGCTGTCTCTGGCTTCCCCATGACCCTGTTTTAGAATTGTTTCTCTCTCCTTTCTGTACGCATTGCGATTCCTTTTGCTCCCCATCTCCCTTTGTTTTGGGTGTTTTTTTTTGTTGTTGTTTCTCTGGCTCCCTGTCCCTAATTCTTAATTCTCTGCCTTCTCGTGCTCTGTACCACGTAGCCCCATGGTTTGTTTTGTGGTGTTCCCTCCCCGGCCCCTTCCCTCCGTTGTTGGCTGTCTCGGCTCCCTGTCCCCGTGGCTTCATTCTTCCCTTTCTGCCCTGTTCTTGTCGCTTGTCTTGTCTGTCTCCATCGCGCTCGGTCCAGCTTCCTGCCCCTATTCTTCTTTCCTCCCTCGCTGTCGTGCTGCCTGCCCCAGGTTCTTTGTGCGTCTCCAGCCTGCTCCTCTTCCTTCTTTGTTGGTCTGTGTCCTGCTCTTCCCCCCTCTTTCTGCTGCCTCTCTTCCCCTCTCTCTGCTGCTTGTATCTCCACCTCCGTCAGGCTCCCTGTCCTTCTCTGGCCGTCCTGTTCCCTGCCTCGTGCCTTCTCACTACACGCACACACGCCCCCCCGCCCCCGTCCAGCTGGCTGCCGCTCTTCTCTTCTCTCTTCCTAATGTCCTGTGCCCTGCTCCTCACCTTTGGTGGCCTCCCCCTCTGCCCAGCAGCCTGTCGCTCCAGGAGCCGGGCGACGGACGGTCCCTTTCCTGCCAAACGCGGACAAGCGCGTGCCGTGGTTTAGCCCCAGCTGGCAACTCTGCACCAGGGAGCTGCTTGCTCGCTCCACCCTCAGTGGGCTGGGGGAGAGAGCTGGAAGGGTAAAAGTGAGAAAAATCATGGGCTGAGATCAAGACTGTTTAATAGGTAAAGCAAAAGCTGTGCGTGGAAGCAAAGCAAGGAATTAATTCACTCCTCCTTTTCGGCGGGCAGGTGTTGAGCCACCTCTGGGAAAGCAGGGCTCTGTCATGTGTCATGGTTACTTAGGGAGAGAAATGCCGTAGCCCCCCCCCCCCCAAGGACTCCCCCTTCTTCCCCCAGCTGCGTGTGCTGAGCATGATGTCAAATGGTATGGAATATCCCTTTGGTCAGTTAGCTGGGAAAGCTTTCCCAGCTGTCCCAGCCTACTTGCTGGTGGGGCACTGAGAGAACCAGAAGAGGCCCTGACTGTGGAAGCAGTGCTCAGCAAGAACCAAAACATCTCTACATTATTAACGATGTTTTGAGCATAAATCCAAAACGTATCCCTTCCTAGCTACTGTGGAGAAAATGAGCACTATCCCAGCCACCACCAGCTCCGTGCGGCTGCGGCAACGGCGGCCGAGGTGGCCTTGGGGCAGGGGGAGCGTTGGGGACCCTGAGCCACGAATCGCTCCTGGGACTTGTTACGTGCGCGCCTGCACCAACACCTGCCCTCTCCTTTGGCCTGAGGGCTGCGTTTGCGCTCCCTTGGCGTGGGGCAAGGGGCTGTGATGGAGCCCGGGGAGGAGGTGGTGCACTGTGGGGGTGAGGGGAGGGGGCCCCCCGTTGCTGCTGCGCCTCAGCTGTGGGCGGGGTCTGGCTGGAGGAGCCCCAGGTGCGGGCAGTGGGGCTGGCGGTGCCGGCTCCTCCCTGGAAAAGGGGTGGTGCCCTGCTCCGGGGGGCCAGTGTGAGCCGAGGGCGGAGCGGAGCGGAGCTGTGGCCGAGCGTCAGCGGGCTGCGAGTGTAGCGAGGGAGGAGGTGAGCGGGGGCTGGGTGGGGGGCCGCTGCGTGCCGGGTCAAGCCCCGAGGAGGGCTGCGGCGGGGCAGCGGCGGGTCGGAGCGGGCGGTGGGGAGAGCGAGGCTGTGCTGAGGGCTCGGTGGGGCTTCCGGGTGCATCGGCGGGAGGGGCGGTGCCCCGCAGGGTGAGAGAGCGGGGAGGGCGGGCTCGCGGCGTGGCGGGAGCTGTGGTGGTGCGTGTGGCGGCTGGGCGGGCGGCCGTGTTGTGGCGCAGAGCATGGCGGGAGCTGTAGTCCTTGTGGCGCGCGGCTCCCGGGCGGCCGTGTTGTGGCGCAGAGCATGGCGGGAGCTGTAGTCCTTGTGGCGGGGGGCTGCCGGGCGGCCGTGTTGTGGCGCAGAGCATGCCGGGAGCTGTAGTCCTTGTGGCGGGGGGCTGCCGGGCGGCCATGTTGTGGCGCAGAGCATGCCGGGAGCTGTAGTCCTTGTGGCGGGGGGCTGCCGGGCTGCCGTGCGGCCGTAGAGCATGCCGGGAGCTGTAGTCCTTGCGGCGGGGGGCTGCCGGGCGGCCGTGTTGTGGCGCAGAGCATGCCGGGAGCTGTAGTCCTGGCGCAGTGGCTGCCGGCCCTGTCACGTGGCTCGCCGGGGCGCGGCGGGAGGCGCGGTGTTCCGGCGCTCGGGTGCCGGGCGGCCGTGCCGCGTACGGTAGGCGCGGTGTATTTTTGGGGTTGGATTCGTGTTGATTTCTGGGGGCTTCCAGGTGCGGCCGCTCCCCGAGAAGCGGTGAGTTCCCCGGGAGCTGACAGAAGGGAAGAGGGAAAGGAGGAGGACCTTTTCCCCCTGCCCAGGGCGCAGATGATGGCCGCCGCCTCCCCGGCTCACCGGAGCTCCCGCTCAGCCTCCCCTGGCCCCCCCCTTGCCCCGTGCGCCTGCCCCCAGCCCCGGCACCTCCCCTGAAGCGTGCTGCGTAGCCCTTGGCCGCCCCCAGGCCCTGTCGTGAAGGCAGCGAGCCGGCCCTCGAGCGCACTGGATTCCCCCTCGGCGCAGGGGCCCTTAGCAGTAGCGCGGGGAAGGGGCGGTGTGTCCAGAAGCCCCTGCGCAAGGAGGGGCTTTGGCCAGGGTCGATCGACGGTAATGACGGTCGCTGTTTCTTCTTTCCCTCTCCCAGAGACCGTGCTGAGGACGTGGTTGTCTGTCCTTCCCCCGGGGATGCCGTTGACTGCGGCCGTCTCAGGCTTGCGTGGCTTCTCTCTGCCCGGTGTTGCCATCCTCGCAGCGCGGGGGCGAAAAGGGACACACAGAGCCCTTCCCGGCTGTGGACAGGAGCTGCCTCGGCTGAAGCTGGAGACGCCAACGAAAGGTAAAGCAGAAGAAACTGAAGGCGCTCTGGCTGCCAGCTGCCTTCCTGCCGCAGGCAAGAGAGAGCCTGTCCCTGCAGGTGAGGGAGGGAGGATCCCCCTTCGTAGCCCGCAGCGGGCCAGGCCACCAACGTGCACCGCAGGGTCTGTACGCGTAACCGGGAGTTGGGTACGGGCGTGTAGTGCACGAGCGAGCTAGGCTACGTGCCTAGGAAGCCTCATCTCGTAAGAGCGGTAAGACACCCATGTATCCTCTTTAGGTGGAGGACGGCCTAGAGTCTGGAGCTGCAGAAGAGGCAGGGCGGAGAGGAGGGGAAAGAAGCATCTGAACGGCTAAATTGTGCCAGCAGCGCTGAGAGCGAGAGTCGCGGTGAGTCCTGGGCCACTGGGGCCCCGTTGCCTCTCTTGTGCGTCCTGGGCCCTCCCTGTCTCTCCCCCCTGGCCCCCTCTCTTTCCTTACCTGCTGCAAAATTTCTTTTTTTTTTTTTTTTGGCGCCCCCCCGCCCCTTCTTTCTCCATCTCGCTCTGAGTGGCTCCCTGCCTCCCCGTCTTTTCAGGCCTCCCTCTCTCTGTCCTGTAGCCTGTGGCTACTTGTTCTTTCTCCGCCTCTCTCTGCCTGGCTCTGGCTCCGTTTTTATTTTTTTATTCCTCCTGCTCTGTTCTGTAGCCTGTCGGTATTTTGTCTTTCTCTGGCCCTCTTGGTCTGACTCCGTGTGTTACCGAAAAACGCGGTAAAATCGGAAACAACTCCTCAACGCCGATTTAGTATTAAAGAGCAGGCGTTCTTTGTTCACGGCGCCAGATGCACGGGGGATCGCTTCTCCTGGCGTGCGTACCTCACACACCTTTCCCGTAGAATTTGTAGATCAAAATTTTACGTATTCATACATATTCATTATCGTCCTGTCTACTGATCGGTACAAACTTGCTCGTTCCGTATGTAAATCGCTGCGCAGGCTCGGTGGTGGTCCGTGAGTCGGTGGTCGCAATCTCCCCCTGCCAGAATTGCCTTTTACCTTCTTGGCTCTTAATCTTGGCAGTCTTGGCTAGTTTTCTCAGTGCGCTACACGAAACCGCGTTTTGTCATCCGTTTCTGACAGAAGCACGTTGTCTGTTGTTCTGCTGACATTAACGATCGCCTAGGGACTAAAATGCAGATCGACAGATGCGCTGATTCGTACGCTCCGTGTTCCCGTAATGGAACACCGTCTCTGGTTGGTTGATTTCATCGCTTTGGTTACATTTCCCCCCTTTGGAAGTTTTGAAATAATCATTTTCTCAATACTTCCATCTTAGATCAATAATATTCCACTATGTCAGTTCAGTGTTTGGTTCATCTTCTCAAAGTTTTCACTTGATTGTGGTCTCTAGGGCATATGCAGGTTCCATTTTATACCCAAAATTTTATTAATTTGTTGAACTACCTCTGCAAAAAAATGTGGTCCTCTCTCAGAGGACATTCCTGTTGGCACTCTAAATCTTGGTATTATTTCTTTCAGCAACATCTTAACTACTACTCTAGCTTTGTTGGTGCAGCACGAGAAAGCTTCTGGCCAACTAGAAAACTTGTCCATCAGCACTAACAAATACTGCTATATCTATTTTGTCTGGGTAACTCAGAAAACTTAATTTGCTAATAATTTCCGGGAGAATTTTTTGTTTTGTTACTCCTAAAGGTGGTTTCCTTTGGTTCAGGGGATTATTTCTAGGACAGATTGGACACTTAGCTACCATGGGTTTAACTGTTCTTGTCATGCCTACACACGCTACAGATGCTTTTAAACTCAAAACCGTAGCATCTACACCCTAATGTGTTTGCTCATGCTTTTCTTTTGCAAGTTCTGTCATAACTTGTGGGGTTGTTATTATTATTACTTGTTTTTCTGGTGTTACCTACCATCTCTGTGTTTTGTGATGCTTCCAATTGTTCTGCTAATTGCTCATCCAATTTATTATAATAATCTCGGTTTCAACTTTGGAATTCCGATCTGTTTTACTGGTACTAGTGCAAGGATACCTTGCTCTGCAGTCCTCTTTGCAGCTTTATCTGTCAATCGTTTGCTTATGTTTACAGCCGTCTGGCCGAATCGATGAGCTTTGCAACGCTTTACCGCCACTTCTTTTGGTTTCTGCACGTCTTCTGGAAGTTGGAGAATGTCTTCTTTATGCTGTATCAATGATTCTTGGGCTGATGGCAGTCCTTTTTCCTTCCCAGTAGCTCCATGATCGTGGATCACACCAAATGCATGTTTGGAATCAGTCTAGATATTTATCCTTCGTCCTTCTGCCATTCGCAGAGCTCGCTTCAACGCTACCAATGCTGCTTTCTGTGCTGAGGTGTTCGCAGGCAGCGCCCCTGACTCCATTCCCTCGGCGGTGATAACGACAGCATATCCGGCCATTCTCTTCTCGCCCAGAGCTGCTTCCATCTGTAAACAACTCCAGATCAGGATTTTCCCAGAGGTTTGTGTCTCAGGCCTGGTCTGCTGGAATAGACTTGTTCAATAGTTAGCAAGCGATCGTGTTCGAAATTGTCCGTAAGGTTTTCTGTTGTTAAAAACATAGCAGGATTCAGTATAGCAGTAGTCTTCGATTCCACATGGTCTTGTTCTAACAGAACAACTTGATATTTCAACATTCTGCTAAGGGATAGCCAACGACCCCCCTTTTGTTCTAAAACAGTCACCGCTATGTGCGGGACACATACTGTCATCTCTTGTCCCATTGTTAACTTTGGGGCTTCCTGGATCGGCAGCGCTGCTGTTGCCACTGCCCGTAAACATCCAGGCCATCTTTTACTCACGTGGTCGAGTTGTTTGGAGAAGTAGCCCACGGGTCTCTTCCAGGTTCCCAGTCGCTGTGTCAGCACTCCAAGGGCTAAATGTTGTCTTTCGTGGACAAACAACTCAAAAGGTTTAGCGAAATCGGGTAGGCCTAATGCAGGGGCCATCACTGAGGCTCTTTTCAGTTCTTTGAATGCCGTTTGGCATCCGGGCGTCCAGGTTAAATATTTATCCTTTGATTCTTTCAGTGCCTCATATAATGGTTTTACATACAGTCTGTAGTTCAGAATCCAGAGCTGACGCTATTTCACTATTTTCAGAAAAGCTCTCAGTTCCTTCGGGCCGCAAGGTTCGGGAATTTGACAAATAGTTTCTTTCTTTTCACTTTCTAATTGTCTTTGTCTTTGAGATATTTCGAATCCTAAATAAATGGCTGTTGCTTCTCCTATTTGGGTTTTGTTTCTGGAAACTCCGCATCTTCCTTGGCCCAGAAAATTTAAAAATTTCAAAACATTATTCTTTACTTTCTGCCACTATCAGAATGTCGTCTGCATTCTGTAACAATATGCCTCTCCCTGGGTTCTGTTTTTTCTATACATTTCTATATTTCTAATTTTTTTTCTTGCCAGCTGAGTCCCAAATATCGTAGGACTAATTTTAAATCCTTGTGGAAGTACGGTCCATGTTAGCTGTGTCTTTCATTCTGTGGTGGGGCTTTCCCATTCCAAAGCAAATAGGCTTTGACTTTTTATGCCTGGAGGTATGCAAAAGAAGGCATCCTTCAAATCTAGTACAGTAAACCATTTATGCTCCTCCTTTAAAAGAGGTCAGTAAAGTGTATGGATTAGCTACTACCGGATGTAGATCTTGGACCACCTGAGATATAGCCCTTAAATCGTGAACCAGCTAATACTCTTTGCCTCTAGATTTCTTTACTGGCGGCACAGGAGTACTATATTCTGATTCACATTCTACTAAGAGCTCATATTCTGAAAAAAATTTATAATTAACTTCTCTAATCCTTTTCGAGCCTCTCGCTTAATACGGTATTGTTTTTGCCTTACCGGCTTGGCTCCAGGCTTTAAGGTTACTTTTACCGGCTCTGCCCGCTTAGGTCGCTCCGGAGCTCCGCTCGCTCAAACCAAAGGAATTACTACGTTTTCCACTTCTTCGGGAACCTGTTCCTCCCTGGAGGAATCCTGTAACATAAACGCTCTCGCCTCTGTGGCTTTTGATTCTGTTCTGGTATTAGTAATTTAATCTCTCCATCTTTAAAAGTTACTTGAGCATCTAATTTACTTAATAGATCTCATCATAACAGAGGCAGTGGACATTCAGGCATATACAGAAACTGGTGAGTTGCCCATTGCTTCTCCAATTTAAACTTTAATGGCTCTAAGAAAGGCTAATTTTTCTTTGCCCTGTCACACTAACAACACCTACTGGTTTATGATCAACTTTCTCTTTACGTGTATTCAATACCAAAGAAGTGGCTCCCGTATCTACCAAAAATTCTATTTCTTCATTCCCTAGCTTCAGTGTAACCAGGTGTTCAGCTAGGGTTGATTCCTCTGGTCTCCTTCATGCCAAGCTACTTCAAGCATTTTACCCAGATCTCTGGATTCAGGTTCTTCTAGTTTCTGAAGGTTTTTTTACTCCCCCCCCCCACCCCCCCCAATCTGGGGCTGATTGTCTTATGAATATAGAGACCAACTGAATTGCTTTTTCTGTTTTTTTCTGGGTTCAAATGAGTATATTTTCTGGTGGTCACCTTCAGCCTTTCCATAAAGGCTGAAGGGGGGGACTCCTTTAATTCTTGTCTCACTTAATAAATGGGTCAAAATTTATGGCTTTTGGCATTGCATGTCTTACTCCAAATAAAATCTGTCTCTGACATCTAGTCAACATTCCCCTGGGTCCTGGCTGATTAGGGTCCCACTCGGGATTTGTAGATGGAAAATTCTTATTCGTTGTTCTCTGTAAATTCCTGTTAGCATGTGCTCCCTGCACCTGCCTTCTGGCTGTATTCAATACTATTTTCTTGTCAGTTCCATCAAGTGAAGTATCCAGTATCACAAGTAGAGCAACACTTCAAGTTCTCACCACATTTTCCTCTTTTCAGAAACATTGCTGTAGAATCCTGTGGACATATCTCACGCTGTTTCTGCCACGCTGGATGATTCCACAGTGTAAAGAACAAATCAACATATGCCACTTCTTCCCATTTGCCTTCCCTTTTTACAAAACAACATTAATTGCAAGATGGTATGATATTGCAATGTCTCCTGTTCTGGCCATTCGTGCCCACCTTCCAATTGATACGTTGGGCACCAATGATTGCAATATTCAATTAATGGTTTCCGAGTTAGTGGGTCATCACCCCCGATGTCTTTCCAGTGCTTCAAAGTACATCCCAAAGGTGTTCTCTGTGGGATAGGTTTCTTACTCAGAAATGCTCCCATCTCCCAGTCGACTAGCAGTTGTGATAGTGCACTATCACAAATAGTAGTCAGAGGGACTCCAACCCCCGTTAGAGGTCTCACTGGGAATCCGCCACTGGGATCTGTAGCCCCCTGCTAGATATCCCTGGAGACTTCAACCCCCTGTTGAAGACCCCCCTACCCTCGGGTCCCGCTCCACAGGCTTTCGCCTAGCAGAGACTTACCAACCGAGGTACCTCTTGGCCCCAACCCTGCGTGGCTTTCGCCGCGCCTTACGGGCAGGCCTGTGGGACTCAAACCCACTATCCTGTCCTATGTGGGAAGCTAACGCCACATATTATTCTACCTAAGTTTCTTCTTAAACGAATGCCTTGTTTACTTCAGTCCAGGGGATCTTTCTCAGAATTCTCTGGCCTGGGGATCGGAAGCTCTCCCCAAGAATTCCTTGGGGCTGGCTGCAGGTCCCACGGTCCTGCGGATCCGTCGAGATTCAAAAGCAGGTTCCCATCTGGGGTGCCAAAACTGTTACCAAAAAACACGGTAAAATCGGAAATATCTATTCAACACCAATCTAGTATTAAAGAGCAGGCGTTCTTTATTCACGGCGCCAGATGCACGGGGGATCGCTCCTCCTGGCGTGCGTACCTCACACACCTTTCCCGTAGAATTTGTAGATCAAAATTTTACGTATTCATACATATTCATTATCGTCCTGTCTACTGATCGGTACAAACTTGCTCGTTCCGTATGTAAATCGCTGCGCAGGCTCGGTGGTGGTCCGTGAGTCGGTGGTCGCGATCTCCCCCTGCCAGAATTGCCTTTTACCTTCTTGGCTCTTAATCTTGGCAGTCTTGGCTAGTTTTCTCAGTGCGCTACACGAAACCGCGTTTTGTCATCCTTTTCTGACAGAAGCACGTTGTCTGTTGTTCTGCTGACATTAACGATCGCCTAGGGACTAAAATGCAGATCGACAGATGCGCTGATTCGTACGCTCCGTGTTCCCGTAATGGAACACCGTCTCTGGTTGGTTGATTTCATCGCTTTGGTTACACCTGTTCCTGTTGTTCAGTTTCTTCTTTTTTGGCTTTGTGTGATTCTCTCTGTGATTCTGTTTTTCTCTGCCTCGCTTTTCCCAGCTCCCCGTCCCTCACTTTGAATACCCGTTATCCTTCACCAGCTCACTCTCCCTTGGTTGCCATCCCCGTTTCTGAGTTCCTCCTGCTTTGCCACGTAGCCCGTGACTTTTTTCTTAATCTCTCTCTGTCTGCCTCAACGCTCCCGCCGCGCTTTTTAGTTCGTCTGCTCTGCTCTGTACCCTGCTACTGTTACTTGCCTGCCTGAGTTCTTCTCTGTCCAGCTCCCTTTCCCTATTCTTGAATTCCTGTTCTTCCTGCACCCGCCGCTGTTCCCTGTGATCTCTGTCTCTCTCTGTCCAGCTCCCTGTCCCTAGGTTTTAATTCCTGCCTCTGCCCGCCGTAGCCCGTCTAGATTTTTCTCTCGGCCTCTCTCTCTGTCCAGCTCCCCCTCTCTGTGTTCTAATTCCACGTTCTCTGTCACGTAGACCCGTGCTATTTGTTTGTCCTCATCTCTCTCTGTCCAGCTCCTTGCTGCTATGTTTTATTTCTTCCCTCTCTGTCTGTCTTTGTAGCCCATTGCCGTTGTGTGTTTTTTTTTTTTTTTTTTCCTACTTGTTTCTTCATGTGTCTCTGTCTGCCTCCCAGTGCCTGATCTTTAATTCCTCCTTCCCTGTAGGCCGCTGTTCCTTTTTTCCATTCTACATTGTGTTCTCTTTGGTCTCCTGTTCTTATTCATCGATTCCCTCCTCGCCGCCCTGTGGCTTGTCCCCATTTTATTGTTGCGCCTCTCTCCCTCTCTCTGGCTTCTTGCCCCTGTTTTGAAAATTCCTCCCTCTCTTCTCTCTTCCCTGTTGGCCGTGTGATCTTCAGCCTTTCTCCATCTCTTTCTGCCCAGCTCTCTGTGTCTATTCATTAATTCTTCCCTCTCTGCCCTGTAGCCTGTAGCTTTTGTCCTTTCTCCATCTTGCTGTCTCTGGCTTCCCCGTGACCCTGTTTTAGAATTGTTTCTCTCTCCTTTCTGTACGCATTGCGATTCCTTTTGCTCCCCATCTCCCTTTGTTTTGGGTGTTTTTTTTTGTTGTTGTTTCTCTGGCTCCCTGTCCCTAATTCTTAATTCTCTGCCTTCTCGTGCTCTGTACCACGTAGCCCCATGGTTTGTTTTGTGGTGTTCCCTCCCCGGCCCCTTCCCTCCGTTGTTGGCTGTCTCGGCTCCCTGTCCCCGTGGCTTCATTCTTCCCTTTCTGCCCTGTTCTTGTCGCTTGTCTTGTCTGTCTCCATCGCGCTCGGTCCAGCTTCCTGCCCCTATTCTTCTTTCCTCCCTCGCTGTCGTGCTGCCTGCCCCAGGTTCTTTGTGCGTCTCCAGCCTGCTCCTCTTCCTTCTTTGTTGGTCTGTGTCCTGCTCTTCCCTCTTTCTGCTGCCTCTCTTCCCCTCTCTCTGCTGCTTGTATCTCCACCTCCGTCAGGCTCCCTGTCCTTCTCTGGCCGTCCTGTTCCCTGCCTCGTGCCTTCTCACTACACGCACACACGCCCCCCCGCCCCCGTCCAGCCGGCTGCCGCTCTTCTCTTCTCTCTTCCTAATGTCCTGTGCCCTGCTCCTCACCTTTGGTGGCCTCCCCCTCTGCCCAGCAGCCTGTCGCTCCAGGAGCCGGGCGACGGACGGTCCCTTTCCTGCCAAACGCGGACAAGCGCGTGCCGTGGTTTAGCCCCAGCTGGCAACTCTGCACCAGGGAGCTGCTTGCTCGCTCCACCCTCAGTGGGCTGGGGGAGAGAGCTGGAAGGGTAAAAGTGAGAAAAATCATGGGCTGAGATCAAGACTGTTTAATAGGTAAAGCAAAAGCTGTGCGTGGAAGCAAAGCAAGGAATTAATTCACTCCTCCTTTTCGGCGGGCAGGTGTTGAGCCACCTCTGGGAAAGCAGGGCTCTGTCATGTGTCATGGTTACTTAGGGAGAGAAATGCCGTAGCCCCCCCCCCCCCAAGGACTCCCCCTTCTTCCCCCAGCTGCGTGTGCTGAGCATGATGTCAAATGGTATGGAATATCCCTTTGGTCAGTTAGCTGGGAAAGCTTTCCCAGCTGTCCCAGCCTACTTGCTGGTGGGGCACTGAGAGAACCAGAAGAGGCCCTGACTGTGGAAGCAGTGCTCAGCAAGAACCAAAACATCTCTACATTATTAACGGTGTTTTGAGCATAAATCCAAAACGTATCCCTTCCTAGCTACTGTGGAGAAAATGAGCACTATCCCAGCCACCACCAGCTCCGTGCGGCTGCAGCAACGGCGGCCGAGGTGGCCTTGGGGCAGGGGGAGCGTTGGGGACCCTGAGCCACGAATCGCTCCTGGGACTTGTTACGTGCGCGCCTGCACCAACACCTGCCCTCTCCTTTGGCCTGAGGGCTGCGTTTGCGCTCCCTTGGCGTGGGGCAAGGGGCTGTGATGGAGCCCGGGGAGGAGGTGGTGCACTGTGGGGGTGAGGGGAGGGGGCCCCCCGTTGCTGCTGCGCCTCAGCTGTGGGCGGGGTCTGGCTGGAGGAGCCCCAGGTGCGGGCAGTGGGGCTGCCGGTGCCGGCTCCTCCCTGGAAAAGGGGTGGTGCCCTGCTCCGGGGGGCCAGTGTGAGCCGAGGGCGGAGCGGAGCGGAGCTGTGGCCGAGCGTCAGCGGGCTGCGAGTGTAGCGAGGGAGGAGGTGAGCGGGGGCTGGGTGGGGGCCGCTGCGTGCCGGGTCAAGCCCCGAGGAGGGCTGCGGCGGGGCAGCGGCGGGTCGGAGCGGGCGGTGGGGAGAGCGAGGCTGTGCTGAGGGCTCGGTGGGGCTTCCGGGTGCATCGGCGGGAGGGGCGGTGCCCCGCAGGGTGAGAGAGCGGGGAGGGCGGGCTCGCGGCGTGGCGGGAGCTGTGGTGGTGCGTGTGGCGGCTGGGCGGGCGGCCGTGTTGTGGCGCAGAGCATGGCGGGAGCTGTAGTCCTTGCGGCGGGGGGCTGCCGGGCGGCCGTGTTGTGGCGCAGAGCATGGCGGGAGCTGTAGTCCTTGCGGCGCGCGGCTGCCGGGCGGCCGTGTTGTGGCGCAGAGCATGCCGGGAGCTGTAGTCCTTGTGGCGGGGGGCTGCCGGGCGGCCGTGTTGTGGCGCAGAGCATGCCGGGAGCTGTAGTCCTTGCGGCGGGGGGCTGCCGGGCGGCCGTGTTGTGGCGCAGAGCATGCCGGGAGCTGTAGTCCTGGCGCAGTGGCTGCCGGCCCTGGCGCAGTGGCTGCCGGCCCTGTCACGTGGCTCGCCGGGGCGCGGCGGGAGGCGCGGTGTTCCGGCGCTCGGGTGCCGGGCGGCCGTGCCGCGTACGGTAGGCGCGGTGTATTTTTGGGGTTGGATTCGTGTTGATTTCTGGGGGCTTCCAGGTGCGGCCGCTCCCCGAGAAGCGGTGAGTTCCCCGGGAGCTGACAGAAGGGAAGAGGGAAAGGAGGAGGACCTTTTCCCCCTGCCCAGGGCGCAGATGATGGCCGCCGCCTCCCCGGCTCACCGGAGCTCCCGCTCAGCCTCCCCTGGCCCCCCCCTTGCCCCGTGCGCCTGCCCCCAGCCCCGGCACCTCCCCTGAAGCGTGCTGCGTAGCCCTTGGCCGCCCCCAGGCCCTGTCGTGAAGGCAGCGAGCCGGCCCTCGAGCGCACTGGATTCCCCCTCGGCGCAGGGGCCCTTAGCAGTAGCGCGGGGAAGGGGCGGTGTGTCCAGAAGCCCCTGCGCAAGGAGGGGCTTTGGCCAGGGTCGATCGACGGTAATGACGGTCGCTGTTTCTTCTTTCCCTCTCCCAGAGACCGTGCTGAGGACGTGGTTGTCTGTCCTTCCCCCGGGGATGCCGTTGACTGCAGCCGTCTCAGGCTTGCGTGGCTTCTCTCTGCCCGGCGTTGCCATCCTCGCAGCGCGGGGGCGAAAAGGGACACACAGAGCCCTTCCCGGCTGTGGACAGGAGCTGCCTCGGCTGAAGCTGGAGACGCCAACGAAAGGTAAAGCAGAAGAAACTGAAGGCGCTCTGGCTGCCAGCTGCCTTCCTGCCGCAGGCAAGAGAGAGCCTGTCCCTGCAGGTGAGGGAGGGAGGATCCCCCTTCGTAGCCCGCAGCGGGCCAGGCCACCAACGTGCACCGCAGGGTCTGTACGCGTAACCGGGAGTTGGGTACGGGCGTGTAGTGCACGAGCGAGCTAGGCTACGTGCCTAGGAAGCCTCATCTCGTAAGAGCAGTAAGACACCCATGTATCCTCTTTAGGTGGAGGACGGCCTAGAGTCTGGAGCTGCAGAAGAGGCAGGGCGGAGAGGAGGGGAAAGAAGCATCTGAACGGCTAAATTGTGCCAGCAGCGCTGAGAGCGAGAGTCGCGGTGAGTCCTGGGCCACTGGGGCCCCGTTGCCTCTCTTGTGCGTCCTGGGCCCTCCCTGTCTCTCCCCCCTGGCCCCCTCTCTTTCCTTACCTGCTGCAAAATTTTTTTTTTTTTTTTTTTTGGCGCCCCCCCGCCCCTTCTTTCTCCATCTCGCTCTGAGTGGCTCCCTGCCTCCCCGTCTTTTCAGGCCTCCCTCTCTCTGTCCTGTAGCCTGTGGCTACTTGTTCTTTCTCCGCCTCTCTCTGCCTGGCTCTGGCTCCGTTTTTATTTTTTTATTCCTCCTGCTCTGTTCTGTAGCCTGTCGGTATTTTGTCTTTCTCTGGCCCTCTTGGTCTGACTCCGTGTGTTACCGAAAAACGCGGTAAAATCGGAAACAACTCCTCAACGCCGATTTAGTATTAAAGAGCAGGCGTTCTTTGTTCACGGCGCCAGATGCACGGGGGATCGCTTCTCCTGGCGTGCGTACCTCACACACCTTTCCCGTAGAATTTGTAGATCAAAATTTTACGTATTCATACATATTCATTATCGTCCTGTCTACTGATTGGTACAAACTTGCTCGTTCCGTATGTAAATCACTGCGCAGGCTCGGTGGTGGTCCGTGAGTCGGTGGTCGCGATCTCCCCCTGCCAGAATTGCCTTTTACCTTCTTGGCTCTTAATCTTGGCAGCCTTGGCTAGTTTTCTCAGTCCACTACACGAAACCGCGTTTTGTCATCCGTTTCTGACAGAAGCACGTTGTCTGTTGTTCTGCTGACATTAACGATCGCCTAGGGACTAAAATGCAGATCGACAGATGCGCTGATTCGTACGCTCCGTGTTCCCGTAATGGAACACCGTCTCTGGTTGGTTGATTTCATCGCTTTGGTTACATTTCCCCCCTTTGGAAGTTTTGAAATAATCATTTTCTCAATACTTCCATCCTAGATCAATAATATTCCACTATGTCAGTTCAGTGTTTGGTTCATCTTCTCAAAGTTTTCACTTGATTGTGGTCTCTAGGGCATATGCAGGTTCCATTTTATACCCAAAATTTTATTAATTTGTTGAACTACCTCTGCAAAAAAATGTGGTCCTCTCCCAGAGGACATTCCTGTTGGCACTCTAAATCTTGGTATTATTTCTTTCAGCAACATTTTAACTACTACTCTAGCTTTGTTGGTGCAGCACGAGAAAGCTTCTGGCCAACTAGAAAATTTGTCCATCATCACTAACAAATACTGCTATATCTATTTTGTCTGGGTAACTCAGAGAACTTAATTTGCTAATAATTTCCGGGAGAATTTTTTGTTTTGTTACTCCTAAAGGTGGTTTCCTTTGGTTCAGGGGATTATTTCTAGGACAGATTGGACACTTAGCTACCATGGGTTTAATTATTCTTGTCATGCCTACACACGCTACAGATGCTTTTAAACTCAAAACCGTAGCATCTACACCCTAATGTGTTTGCTCATGCTTTTCTTTTGCAAGTTCTGTCATAACTTGTGGGGTTGTTATTATTATTACTTGTTTTTCTGGTGTTACCTACCATCTCTCTGTGTTTTGTGATGCTTCCAATTGTTCTGCTAATTGCTCATCCAATTTATTATAATAATCTCGGTTTCAACTTTGGAATTCCGATCTGTTTTACTGGTACTAGTGCAAGGATACCTTGCTCTGCAGTCCTCTTTGCAGCTTTATCTGTCAATCGTTTGCTTATGTTTACAGCCGTCTGGCCGAATTGATGAGCTTTGCAACGCTTTACCGCCACTTCTTTTGGTTTCTGCACGTCTTCCGGAAGTTGGAGAATGTCTTCTTTATGCTGTATCAATGATTCTTGGGCTGATGGCAGTCCTTTTTCCTTCCCAGTAGCTCCATGATCGTGGATCACACCAAATGCATGTTTGGAATCAGTCTAGATATTTATCCTTCGTCCTTCTGCCATTCGCAGAGCTCGCTTCAACGCTACCAATACTGCTTTCTGTGCTGAGGTGTTCGCAGGCAGCGCCCCTGACTCCATTCCCTCGGCGGTGATAACGACAGCATATCCGGCCATTCTCTTCTCGCCCAGAGCTGCTTCCATCTGTAAACAACTCCAGATCAGGATTTTCCCAGAGGTTTGTGTCTCAGGCCTGGTCTGCTGGAATAGACTTGTTCAATAGTTAGCAAGCGATCGTGTTCGAAATTGTCCGTAAGGTTTTCTGTTGTTAAAAACATAGCAGGATTCAGTATAGCAGTAGTCTTCGATTCCACATGGTCTTGTTCTAACAGAACAACTTGATATTTCAACATTCTGCTAAGGGATAGCCAACGACCCCCCTTTTGTTCTAAAACAGTCACCGCTATGTGCGGGACACATACTGTCATCTTTTGTCCCATTGTTAACTTTGGGGCTTCCTGGATCGGCAGCGCTGCTGTTGCCACTGCCCGTAAACATCCAGGCCATCTTTTACTCACGTGGTCGAGTTGTTTGGAGAAGTAGCCCACGGGTCTCTTCCAGGTTCCCAGTCGCTGTGTCAGCACTCCAAGGGCTAAATGTTGTCTTTCGTGGACAAACAACTCAAAAGGTTTAGCGAAATCGGGTAGGCCTAATGCAGGGGCCATCACTGAGGCTCTTTTCAGTTCTTTGAATGCCGTTTGGCATCCGGGCGTCCAGGTTAAATATTTATCCTTTGATTCTTTCAGTGCCTCGTATAATGGTTTTACATACAGTCTGTAGTTCAGAATCCAGAGCTGACGCTATTTCACTATTTTCAGAAAAGCTCTCAGTTCCTTCGGGCCGCAAGGTTCGGGAATTTGACAAATAGTTTCTTTCTTTTCACTTTCTAATTGTCTTTGTCTTTGAGATATTTCGAATCCTAAATAAATGGCTGTTGCTTCTCCTATTTGGGTTTTGTTTCTGGAAACTCCGCATCTTCCTTGGCCCAGAAAATTTAAAAATTTCAAAACATTATTCTTTACTTTCTGCCACTATCAGAATGTCGTCTGCATTCTGTAACAATATGCCTCTCCCTGGGTTCTGTTTTTTCTAGACATTTCTATATTTCTAATTTTTTTTCTTGCCAGCTGAGTCCCAAATATCGTAGGACTAATTTTAAATCCTTGTGGAAGTACGGTCCATGTTAGCTGTGTCTTTCATTCTGTGGTGGGGCTTTCCCATTCCAAAGCAAATAGGCTTTGACTTTTTATGCCTGGAGGTATGCAAAAGAAGGCATCCTTCAAATCTAGTACAGTAAACCATTTATGCTCCTCCTTTAAAAGAGGTCAGTAAAGTGTATGGATTAGCTACTACCGGATGTAGATCTTGGACCACCTGAGATATAGCCCTTAAATCGTGAACCAGCTAATACTCTTTGCCTCTAGATTTCTTTACTGGCGGCACAGGAGTACTATATTCTGATTCACATTCTATTAAGAGCTCATATTCTGAAAAAAATTTATAATTAACTTCTCTAATCCTTTTCGAGCCTCTCGCTTAATACGGTATTGTTTTTGTCTTACCGGCTTGGCTCCAGGCTTTAAGGTTACTTTTACCGGCTCTGCCCGCTTAGGTCGCTCCGGAGCTCCGCTCGCTCAAACCAAAGGAATTACTACGTTTTCCACTTCTTCGGGAACCTGTTCCTCCCTGGAGGAATCCTGTAACATAAACGCTCTCGCCTCTGTGGCTTTTGATTCTGTTCTGGTATTAGTAATTTAATCTCTCCATCTTTAAAAGTTACTTGAGCATCTAATTTACTTAATAGATCTCATCATAACAGAGGCAGTGGACATTCAGGCATATACAGAAACTGGTGAGTTGCCCATTGCTTCTCCAATTTAAACTTTAATGGCTCTAAGAAAGGCTAATTTTTCTTTGCCCTGTCGCACTAACAACACCTACTGGTTTATGATCAACTTTCTCTTTACGTGTATTCAATACCAAAGAAGTGGCTCCCGTATCTACCAAAAATTCTATTTCTTCATTCCCTAGCTTCAGTGTAACCAGGTGTTCAGCTAGGGTTGATTCCTCTGGTCTCCTTCATGCCAAGCTACTTCAAGCATTTTACCCAGATCTCTGGATTCAGGTTCTTCTAGTTTCTGAAGGTTTTTTTACTCCCCCCCCCCACCCCCCCCAATCTGGGGCTGATTGTCTTATGAATATAGAGACCAACTGAATTGCTTTTTCTGTTTTTTTCTGGGTTCAAATGAGTATATTTTCTGGTGGTCACCTTCAGCCTTTCCATAAAGGCTGAAGGGGGGGACTCCTTTAATTCTTGTCTCACTTAATAAATGGGTCAAAATTTATGGCTTTTGGCATTGCATGTCTTACTCCAAATAAAATCTGTCTCTGACATCTAGTCAACATTCCCCTGGGTCCTGGCTGATTAGGGTCCCACTCGGGATTTGTAGATGGAAAATTCTTATTCGTTGTTCTCTGTAAATTCCTGTTAGCATGTGCTCCCTGCACCTGCCTTCTGGCTGTATTCAATACTATTTTCTTGTCAGTTCCATCAAGTGAAGTATCCAGTATCACAAGTAGAGCAACACTTCAAGTTCTCACCACATTTTCCTCTTTTCAGAAACATTGCCGTAGAATCCTGTGGACATATCTCACGCTGTTTCTGCCACTCTGGATGATTCCACAGTGTAAAGAACAAATCAACATATGCCACTTCTTCCCATTTGCCTTCCCTTTTTACAAAACAACATTAATTGCAAGATGGTATGATATTGCAATGTCTCCTGTTCTGGCCATTCGTGCCCACCTTCCAATTGATACGTTGGGCACCAATGATTGCAATATTCAATTAATGGTTTCCGAGTTAGTGGGTCATCACCCCCGATGTCTTTCCAGTGCTTCAAAGTACATCCCAAAGGTGTTCTCTGTGGGATAGGTTTCTTACTCAGAAATGCTCCCATCTCCCAGTCGGCTAGCAGTTGTGATAGTGCACTATCACAAATAGTAGTCAGAGGGACTCCAACCCCCGTTAGAGGTCTCACTGGGATCTGTAGCCCCCTGCTAGATATCCCTGGAGACTTCAACCCCCTGTTGAAGACCCCCCTACCCTCGGGTCCCGCTCCACAGGCTTTCGCCTAGCAGAGACTTACCAACCGAGGTACCTCTTGGCCCCAACCCTGCGTGGCTTTTGCCGCGCCTTACGGGCAGGCCTGTGGGACTCAAACCCACTATCCTATCCTATGTGGGAAGCTAACGCCACATATTATTCTACCTAAGTTTCTTCGTAAACGAATGCCTTGTTTACTTCAGTCCAGGGGATCTTTCTCAGAATTCTCTGGCCTGGGGATCGGAAGCTCTCCCCAAGAATTCCTTGGGGCTGGCTGCAGGTCCCACGGTCCTGCGGATCCGTCGAGATTCAAAAGCAGGTTCCCATCTGGGGTGCCAAAACTGTTACCAAAAAACACGGTAAAATCGGAAATATCTATTCAACACCAATCTAGTATTAAAGAGCAGGCGTTCTTTATTCACGGCGCCAGATGCACGGGGGATCGCTCCTCCTGGCGTGCGTACCTCACACACCTTTCCCGTAGAATTTGTAGATCAAAATTTTACGTATTCATACATATTCATTATCGTCCTGTCTACTGATCGGTACAAACTTGCTCGTTCCGTATGTAAATCGCTGCGCAGGCTCGGTGGTGGTCCGTGAGTCGGTGGTCGCAATCTCCCCCTGCCAGAATTGCCTTTTACCTTCTTGGCTCTTAATCTTGGCAGTCTTGGCTAGTTTTCTCAGTGCGCTACACGAAACCGCGTTTTGTCATCCGTTTCTGACAGAAGCACGTTGTCTGTTGTTCTGCTGACATTAACGATCGCCTAGGGACTAAAATGCAGATCGACAGATGCGCTGATTCGTACGCTCCGTGTTCCCGTAATGGAACACCGTCTCTGGTTGGTTGATTTCATCGCTTTGGTTACATTTCCCCCCTTTGGAAGTTTTGAAATAATCATTTTCTCAATACTTCCATCTTAGATCAATAATATTCCACTATGTCAGTTCAGTGTTTGGTTCATCTTCTCAAAATTTTCACTTGATTGTGGTCTCTAGGGCATATGCAGGTTCCATTTTATACCCAAAATTTTATTAATTTGTTGAACTACCTCTGCAAAAAAATGTGGTCCTCTCTCAGAGGACATTCCTGTTGGCACTCTAAATCTTGGTATTATTTCTTTCAGCAACATCTTAACTACTACTCTAGCTTTGTTGGTGCAGCACGAGAAAGCTTCTGGCCAACTAGAAAACTTGTCCATCAGCACTAACAAATACTGCTATATCTATTTTGTCTGGGTAACTCAGAAAACTTAATTTGCTAATAATTTCCGGGAGAATTTTTTGTTTTGTTACTCCTAAAGGTGGTTTCCTTTGGTTCAGGGGATTATTTCTAGGACAGATTGGACACTTAGCTACCATGGGTTTAACTGTTCTTGTCATGCCTACACACGCTACAGATGCTTTTAAACTCAAAACCGTAGCATCTACACCCTAATGTGTTTGCTCATGCTTTTCTTTTGCAAGTTCTGTCATAACTTGTGGGGTTGTTATTATTATTACTTGTTTTTCTGGTGTTACCTACCATCTCTGTGTTTTGTGATGCTTCCAATTGTTCTGCTAATTGCTCATCCAATTTATTATAATAATCTCGGTTTCAACTTTGGAATTCCGATCTGTTTTACTGGTACTAGTGCAAGGATACCTTGCTCTGCAGTCCTCTTTGCAGCTTTATCTGTCAATCGTTTGCTTATGTTTACAGCCGTCTGGCCGAATTGATGAGCTTTGCAACGCTTTACCGCCACTTCTTTTGGTTTCTGCACGTCTTCCGGAAGTTGGAGAATGTCTTCTTTATGCTGTATCAATGATTCCTGGGCTGATGGCAGTCCTTTTTCCTTCCCAGTAGCTCCATGATCGTGGATCACACCAAATGCATGTTTGGAATCAGTCTAGATATTTATCCTTCGTCCTTCTGCCATTCGCAGAGCTCGCTTCAACGCTACCAATACTGCTTTCTGTGCTGAGGTGTTCGCAGGCAGCGCCCCTGACTCCATTCCCTCGGCGGTGATAACGACAGCATATCCGGCCATTCTCTTCTCGCCCAGAGCTGCTTCCATCTGTAAACAACTCCAGATCAGGATTTTCCCAGAGGTTTGTGTCTCAGGCCTGGTCTGCTGGAATAGACTTGTTCAATAGTTAGCAAGCGATCGTGTTCGAAATTGTCCGTAAGGTTTTCTGTTGTTAAAAACATAGCAGGATTCAGTATAGCAGTAGTCTTCGATTCCACATGGTCTTGTTCTAACAGAACAACTTGATATTTCAACATTCTGCTAAGGGATAGCCAACGACCCCCCTTTTGTTCTAAAACAGTCACCGCTATGTGCGGGACACATACTGTCATCTTTTGTCCCATTGTTAACTTTGGGGCTTCCTGGATCGGCAGCGCTGCTGTTGCCACTGCCCGTAAACATCCAGGCCATCTTTTACTCACGTGGTCGAGTTGTTTGGAGAAGTAGCCCACGGGTCTCTTCCAGGTTCCCAGTCGCTGTGTCAGCACTCCAAGGGCTAAATGTTGTCTTTCGTGGACAAACAACTCAAAAGGTTTAGCGAAATCGGGTAGGCCTAATGCAGGGGCCATCACTGAGGCTCTTTTCAGTTCTTTGAATGCCGTTTGGCATCCGGGCGTCCAGGTTAAATATTTATCCTTTGATTCTTTCAGTGCCTCGTATAATGGTTTTACATACAGTCTGTAGTTCAGAATCCAGAGCTGACGCTATTTCACTATTTTCAGAAAAGCTCTCAGTTCCTTCGGGCCGCAAGGTTCGGGAATTTGACAAATAGTTTCTTTCTTTTCACTTTCTAATTGTCTTTGTCTTTGAGATATTTCGAATCCTAAATAAATGGCTGTTGCTTCTCCTATTTGGGTTTTGTTTCTGGAAACTCCGCATCTTCCTTGGCCCAGAAAATTTAAAAATTTCAAAACATTATTCTTTACTTTCTGCCACTATCAGAATGTCGTCTGCATTCTGTAACAATATGCCTCTCCCTGGGTTCTGTTTTTTCTAGACATTTCTATATTTCTAATTTTTTTTCTTGCCAGCTGAGTCCCAAATATCGTAGGACTAATTTTAAATCCTTGTGGAAGTACGGTCCATGTTAGCTGTGTCTTTCATTCTGTGGTGGGGCTTTCCCATTCCAAAGCAAATAGGCTTTGACTTTTTATGCCTGGAGGTATGCAAAAGAAGGCATCCTTCAAATCTAGTACAGTAAACCATTTATGCTCCTCCTTTAAAAGAGGTCAGTAAAGTGTATGGATTAGCTACTACCGGATGTAGATCTTGGACCACCTGAGATATAGCCCTTAAATCGTGAACCAGCTAATACTCTTTGCCTCTAGATTTCTTTACTGGCGGCACAGGAGTACTATATTCTGATTCACATTCTATTAAGAGCTCATATTCTGAAAAAAATTTATAATTAACTTCTCTAATCCTTTTCGAGCCTCTCGCTTAATACGGTATTGTTTTTGTCTTACCGGCTTGGCTCCAGGCTTTAAGGTTACTTTTACCGGCTCTGCCCGCTTAGGTCGCTCCGGAGCTCCGCTCGCTCAAACCAAAGGAATTACTACGTTTTCCACTTCTTCGGGAACCTGTTCCTCCCTGGAGGAATCCTGTAACATAAACGCTCTCGCCTCTGTGGCTTTTGATTCTGTTCTGGTATTAGTAATTTAATCTCTCCATCTTTAAAAGTTACTTGAGCATCTAATTTACTTAATAGATCTCATCATAACAGAGGCAGTGGACATTCAGGCATATACAGAAACTGGTGAGTTGCCCATTGCTTCTCCAATTTAAACTTTAATGGCTCTAAGAAAGGCTAATTTTTCTTTGCCCTGTCGCACTAACAACACCTACTGGTTTATGATCAACTTTCTCTTTACGTGTATTCAATACCAAAGAAGTGGCTCCCGTATCTACCAAAAATTCTATTTCTTCATTCCCTAGCTTCAGTGTAACCAGGTGTTCAGCTAGGGTTGATTCCTCTGGTCTCCTTCATGCCAAGCTACTTCAAGCATTTTACCCAGATCTCTGGATTCAGGTTCTTCTAGTTTCTGAAGGTTTTTTTACTCCCCCCCCCCACCCCCCCCAATCTGGGGCTGATTGTCTTATGAATATAGAGACCAACTGAATTGCTTTTTCTGTTTTTTTCTGGGTTCAAATGAGTATATTTTCTGGTGGTCACCTTCAGCCTTTCCATAAAGGCTGAAGGGGGGGACTCCTTTAATTCTTGTCTCACTTAATAAATGGGTCAAAATTTATGGCTTTTGGCATTGCATGTCTTACTCCAAATAAAATCTGTCTCTGACATCTAGTCAACATTCCCCTGGGTCCTGGCTGATTAGGGTCCCACTCGGGATTTGTAGATGGAAAATTCTTATTCGTTGTTCTCTGTAAATTCCTGTTAGCATGTGCTCCCTGCACCTGCCTTCTGGCTGTATTCAATACTATTTTCTTGTCAGTTCCATCAAGTGAAGTATCCAGTATCACAAGTAGAGCAACACTTCAAGTTCTCACCACATTTTCCTCTTTTCAGAAACATTGCCGTAGAATCCTGTGGACATATCTCACGCTGTTTCTGCCACTCTGGATGATTCCACAGTGTAAAGAACAAATCAACATATGCCACTTCTTCCCATTTGCCTTCCCTTTTTACAAAACAACATTAATTGCAAGATGGTATGATATTGCAATGTCTCCTGTTCTGGCCATTCGTGCCCACCTTCCAATTGATACGTTGGGCACCAATGATTGCAATATTCAATTAATGGTTTCCGAGTTAGTGGGTCATCACCCCCGATGTCTTTCCAGTGCTTCAAAGTACATCCCAAAGGTGTTCTCTGTGGGATAGGTTTCTTACTCAGAAATGCTCCCATCTCCCAGTCGACTAGCAGTTGTGATAGTGCACTATCACAAATAGTAGTCAGAGGGACTCCAACCCCCGTTAGAGGTCTCACTGGGATCTGTAGCCCCCTGCTAGATATCCCTGGAGACTTCAACCCCCTGTTGAAGACCCCCCTACCCTCGGGTCCCGCTCCACAGGCTTTCGCCTAGCAGAGACTTACCAACCGAGGTACCTCTTGGCCCCAACCCTGCGTGGCTTTTGCCGCGCCTTACGGGCAGGCCTGTGGGACTCAAACCCACTATCCTATCCTATGTGGGAAGCTAACGCCACATATTATTCTACCTAAGTTTCTTCGTAAACGAATGCCTTGTTTACTTCAGTCCAGGGGATCTTTCTCAGAATTCTCTGGCCTGGGGATCGGAAGCTCTCCCCAAGAATTCCTTGGGGCTGGCTGCAGGTCCCACGGTCCTGCGGATCCGTCGAGATTCAAAAGCAGGTTCCCATCTGGGGTGCCAAAACTGTTACCAAAAAACACGGTAAAATCGGAAATATCTATTCAACACCAATCTAGTATTAAAGAGCAGGCGTTCTTTATTCACGGCGCCAGACGCACGGGGGATCGCTCCTCCTGGCGTGCGTCCCTCACACACCTTTCCCGTAGAATTTGTAGATCAAAATTTTACGTATTCATACATATTCATTATCGTCCTGTCTACTGATCGGTACAAACTTGCTCGTTCCGTATGTAAATCGCTGCGCAGGCTCGGTGGTGGTCCGTGAGTCGGTGGTCGCAATCTCCCCCTGCCAGAATTGCCTTTTACCTTCTTGGCTCTTAATCTTGGCAGTCTTGGCTAGTTTTCTCAGTGCGCTACACGAAACCGCGTTTTGTCATCCGTTTCTGACAGAAGCACGTTGTCTGTTGTTCTGCTGACATTAACGATCGCCTAGGGACTAAAATGCAGATCGACAGATGCGCTGATTCGTACGCTCCGTGTTCCCGTAATGGAACACCGTCTCTGGTTGGTTGATTTCATCGCTTTGGTTACATTTCCCCCCTTTGGAAGTTTTGAAATAATCATTTTCTCAATACTTCCATCTTAGATCAATAATATTCCACTATGTCAGTTCAGTGTTTGGTTCATCTTCTCAAAATTTTCACTTGATTGTGGTCTCTAGGGCATATGCAGGTTCCATTTTATACCCAAAATTTTATTAATTTGTTGAACTACCTCTGCAAAAAAATGTGGTCCTCTCTCAGAGGACATTCCTGTTGGCACTCTAAATCTTGGTATTATTTCTTTCAGCAACATCTTAACTACTACTCTAGCTTTGTTGGTGCAGCACGAGAAAGCTTCTGGCCAACTAGAAAACTTGTCCATCAGCACTAACAAATACTGCTATATCTATTTTGTCTGGGTAACTCAGAAAACTTAATTTGCTAATAATTTCCGGGAGAATTTTTTGTTTTGTTACTCCTAAAGGTGGTTTCCTTTGGTTCAGGGGATTATTTCTAGGACAGATTGGACACTTAGCTACCATGGGTTTAACTGTTCTTGTCATGCCTACACACGCTACAGATGCTTTTAAACTCAAAACCGTAGCATCTACACCCTAATGTGTTTGCTCATGCTTTTCTTTTGCAAGTTCTGTCATAACTTGTGGGGTTGTTATTATTATTACTTGTTTTTCTGGTGTTACCTACCATCTCTGTGTTTTGTGATGCTTCCAATTGTTCTGCTAATTGCTCATCCAATTTATTATAATAATCTCGGTTTCAACTTTGGAATTCCGATCTGTTTTACTGGTACTAGTGCAAGGATACCTTGCTCTGCAGTCCTCTTTGCAGCTTTATCTGTCAATCGTTTGCTTATGTTTACAGCCGTCTGGCCGAATCGATGAGCTTTGCAACGCTTTACCGCCACTTCTTTTGGTTTCTGCACGTCTTCTGGAAGTTGGAGAATGTCTTCTTTATGCTGTATCAATGATTCTTGGGCTGATGGCAGTCCTTTTTCCTTCCCAGTAGCTCCATGATCGTGGATCACACCAAATGCATGTTTGGAATCAGTCTAGATATTTATCCTTCGTCCTTCTGCCATTCGCAGAGCTCGCTTCAACGCTACCAATACTGCTTTCTGTGCTGAGGTGTTCGCAGGCAGCGCCCCTGACTCCATTCCCTCGGCGGTGATAACGACAGCATATCCGGCCATTCTCTTCTCGCCCAGAGCTGCTTCCATCTGTAAACAACTCCAGATCAGGATTTTCCCAGAGGTTTGTGTCTCAGGCCTGGTCTGCTGGAATAGACTTGTTCAATAGTTAGCAAGCGATCGTGTTCGAAATTGTCCGTAAGGTTTTCTGTTGTTAAAAACATAGCAGGATTCAGTATAGCAGTAGCCTTCGATTCCACATGGTCTTGTTCTAACAGAACAACTTGATATTTCAACATTCTGCTAAGGGATAGCCAACGACCCCCCTTTTGTTCTAAAACAGTCACCGCTATGTGCGGGACACATACTGTCATCTCTTGTCCCATTGTTAACTTTGGGGCTTCCTGGATCGGCAGCGCTGCTGTTGCCACTGCCCGTAAACATCCAGGCCATCTTTTACTCACGTGGTCGAGTTGTTTGGAGAAGTAGCCCACGGGTCTCTTCCAGGTTCCCAGTCGCTGTGTCAGCACTCCAAGGGCTAAATGTTGTCTTTCGTGGACAAACAGCTCAAAAGGTTTAGCGAAATCGGGTAGGCCTAATGCAGGGGCCATCACTGAGGCTCTTTTCAGTTCTTTGAATGCCGTTTGGCATCCGGGCGTCCAGGTTAAATATTTATCCTTTGATTCTTTCAGTGCCTCGTATAATGGTTTTACATACAGTCTGTAGTTCAGAATCCAGAGCTGACGCTATTTCACTATTTTCAGAAAAGCTCTCAGTTCCTTCGGGCCGCAAGGTTCGGGAATTTGACAAGTAGTTTCTTTCTTTTCACTTTCTAATTGTCTTTGTCTTTGAGATATTTCGAATCCTAAATAAATGGCTGTTGCTTCTCCTATTTGGGTTTTGTTTCTGGAAACTCCGCATCTTCCTTGGCCCAGAAAATTTAAAAATTTCAAAACATTATTCTTTACTTTCTGCCACTATCAGAATGTCGTCTGCATTCTGTAACAATATGCCTCTCCCTGGGTTCTGTTTTTTCTAGACATTTCTATATTTCTAATTTTTTTTCTTGCCAGCTGAGTCCCAAATATCGTAGGACTAATTTTAAATCCTTGTGGAAGTACGGTCCATGTTAGCTGTGTCTTTCATTCTGTGGTGGGGCTTTCCCATTCCAAAGCAAATAGGCTTTGACTTTTTATGCCTGGAGGTATGCAAAAGAAGGCATCCTTCAAATCTAGTACAGTAAACCATTTATGCTCCTCCTTTAAAAGAGGTCAGTAAAGTGTATGGATTAGCTACTACCGGATGTAGATCTTGGACCACCTGAGATATAGCCCTTAAATCGTGAACCAGCTAATACTCTTTGCCTCTAGATTTCTTTACTGGCGGCACAGGAGTACTATATTCTGATTCACATTCTATTAAGAGCTCATATTCTGAAAAAAATTTATAATTAACTTCTCTAATCCTTTTCGAGCCTCTCGCTTAATACGGTATTGTTTTTGTCTTACCGGCTTGGCTCCAGGCTTTAAGGTTACTTTTACCGGCTCTGCCCGCTTAGGTCGCTCCGGAGCTCCGCTCGCTCAAACCAAAGGAATTACTACGTTTTCCACTTCTTCGGGAACCTGTTCCTCCCTGGAGGAATCCTGTAACATAAACGCTCTCGCCTCTGTGGCTTTTGATTCTGTTCTGGTATTAGTAATTTAATCTCTCCATCTTTAAAAGTTACTTGAGCATCTAATTTACTTAATAGATCTCATCATAACAGAGGCAGTGGACATTCAGGCATATACAGAAACTGGTGAGTTGCCCATTGCTTCTCCAATTTAAACTTTAATGGCTCTAAGAAAGGCTAATTTTTCTTTGCCCTGTCGCACTAACAACACCTACTGGTTTATGATCAACTTTCTCTTTACGTGTATTCAATACCAAAGAAGTGGCTCCCGTATCTACCAAAAATTCTATTTCTTCATTCCCTAGCTTCAGTGTAACCAGGTGTTCAGCTAGGGTTGATTCCTCTGGTCTCCTTCATGCCAAGCTACTTCAAGCATTTTACCCAGATCTCTGGATTCAGGTTCTTCTAGTTTCTGAAGGTTTTTTTACTCCCCCCCCCCACCCCCCCCAATCTGGGGCTGATTGTCTTATGAATATAGAGACCAACTGAATTGCTTTTTCTGTTTTTTTCTGGGTTCAAATGAGTATATTTTCTGGTGGTCACCTTCAGCCTTTCCATAAAGGCTGAAGGGGGGGACTCCTTTAATTCTTGTCTCACTTAATAAATGGGTCAAAATTTATGGCTTTTGGCATTGCATGTCTTACTCCAAATAAAATCTGTCTCTGACATCTAGTCAACATTCCCCTGGGTCCTGGCTGATTAGGGTCCCACTCGGGATTTGTAGATGGAAAATTCTTATTCGTTGTTCTCTGTAAATTCCTGTTAGCATGTGCTCCCTGCACCTGCCTTCTGGCTGTATTCAATACTATTTTCTTGTCAGTTCCATCAAGTGAAGTATCCAGTATCCCAAGTAGAGCAACACTTCAAGTTCTCACCACATTTTCCTCTTTTCAGAAACATTGCCGTAGAATCCTGTGGACATATCTCACGCTGTTTCTGCCACTCTGGATGATTCCACAGTGTAAAGAACAAATCAACATATGCCACTTCTTCCCATTTGCCTTCCCTTTTTACAAAACAACATTAATTGCAAGATGGTATGATATTGCAATGTCTCCTGTTCTGGCCATTCGTGCCCACCTTCCAATTGATACGTTGGGCACCAATGATTGCAATATTCAATTAATGGTTTCCGAGTTAGTGGGTCATCACCCCCAATGTCTTTGCAGTGCTTCAAAGTACATCCCAAAGGTGTTCTCTGTGGGATAGGTTTCTTACTCAGAAATGCTCCCATCTCCCAGTCGACTAGCAGTTGTGATAGTGCACTATCACAAATAGTAGTCAGAGGGACTCCAACCCCCGTTAGAGGTCTCACTGGGATCTGTAGCCCCCTGCTAGATATCCCTGGAGACTTCAACCCCCTGTTGAAGACCCCCCTACCCTCGGGTCCCGCTCCACAGGCTTTCGCCTAGCAGAGACTTACCAACCGAGGTACCTCTTGGCCCCAACCCTGCGTGGCTTTTGCCGCGCCTTACGGGCAGGCCTGTGGGACTCAAACCCACTATCCTATCCTATGTGGGAAGCTAACGCCACATATTATTCTACCTAAGTTTCTTCGTAAACGAATGCCTTGTTTACTTCAGTCCAGGGGATCTTTCTCAGAATTCTCTGGCCTGGGGATCGGAAGCTCTCCCCAAGAATTCCTTGGGGCTGGCTGCAGGTCCCACGGTCCTGCGGATCCGTCGAGATTCAAAAGCAGGTTCCCATCTGGGGTGCCAAAACTGTTACCAAAAAACACGGTAAAATCGGAAATATCTATTCAACACCAATCTAGTATTAAAGAGCAGGCGTTCTTTATTCACGGCGCCAGATGCACGGGGGATCGCTCCTCCTGGCGTGCGTACCTCACACACCTTTCCCGTAGAATTTGTAGATCAAAATTTTACGTATTCATACATATTCATTATCGTCCTGTCTACTGATCGGTACAAACTTGCTCGTTCCGTATGTAAATCACTGCGCAGGCTCGGTGGTGGTCCGTGAGTCGGTGGTCGCGATCTCCCCCTGCCAGAATTGCCTTTTACCTTCTTGGCTCTTAATCTTGGCAGTCTTGGCTAGTTTTCTCAGTGCGCTACACGAAACCGCGTTTTGTCATCCTTTTCTGACAGAAGCACGTTGTCTGTTGTTCTGCTGACATTAACGATCGCCTAGGGACTAAAATGCAGATCGACAGATGCGCTGATTCGTACGCTCCGTGTTCCCGTAATGGAACACCGTCTCTGGTTGGTTGATTTCATCGCTTTGGTTACACCTGTTCCTGTTGTTCAGTTTCTTCTTTTTTGGCTTTGTGTGATTCTCTCTGTGATTCTGTTTTTCTCTGCCTCGCTTTTCCCAGCTCCCCGTCCCTCACTTTGAATACCCGTTATCCTTCACCAGCTCACTCTCCCTTGGTTGCCATCCCCGTTTCTGAGTTCCTCCTGCTTTGCCACGTAGCCCGTGACTTTTTTCTTAATCTCTCTCTGTCTGCCTCAACGCTCCCGCCGCGCTTTTTAGTTCGTCTGCTCTGCTCTGTACCCTGCTACTGTTACTTGCCTGCCTGAGTTCTTCTCTGTCCAGCTCCCTTTCCCTATTCTTGAATTCCTGTTCTTCCTGCACCCGCCGCTGTTCCCTGTGATCTCCGTCTCCCTCTGTCCAGCTCCCTGTCCCTAGGTTTTAATTCCTGCCTCTGCCCGCCGTAGCCCGTCTAGATTTTTCTCTCGGCCTCTCTCTCTGTCCGGCTCCCCCTCTCTGTGTTCTAATTCCACGTTCTCTGTCACGTAGACCGTGCTGTTTGTTTGTCCTCATCTCTCTCTGTCCAGCTCCTTGCTGCTATGTTTTATTTCTCCCCTTTAACGAGGGGCGACTGAATGTTGGGGTGGGGGCGGTTTTTTCCCACCAGTATTTTGAGGGAGCGCTCTTAAGTATTTTATTTCAGTCTCGCTTTGGATGCGCGTTTCCCTGGCAGTTCAGCAGCATCTCTCGGGCGGGGCAGCTGGGCGGACGTCCCTCCCGACTCCATAACACGCCAAAACCCCCCAGTCACGTTGCTGCTGTGTATTTTGGAGATAGATAATCTTATGGCGGGTGTGAACGGCTGTGTGAGTTAAATGAACGCAGAAGGAAAATGGAAAGCTTTCAGAGCCTAGACGCTCATATTGGATGTGCGTAAACACGCGCCCGCCTTCTCAGCACAAAGTGCATTACTGAGATTTATTCTTAATTTTTTACGTTACTCTTTCAAGTTTGACGCTTCGCTTCAGGCTTCATGGAGCCAGGCAGCAAGACGTGCGGCGGCAGGGCGAGGGCTGTAGCTGCTGCGGCGGATCTGTAAGCGGAGGTTCCGGTTACGGTACAACTTTGCCCCGCAGCCTCACGGGGTTATCTCCCCGCAGCGGTGCCGTAAGGAAGGGATGAGACGTTTTCCAGCACCAGCCAGAGCGTTCAGTGTTACGCGAAGAATCTGTTCAAAATGGTATCGGTTAGTCTTAATACCGTTTTCAAGTGTTCCAGTCCCTCTAGCTTTTAAAGGAGGTGTTGTGTTTTGACGTGACCCGTTTGCCCAGAATCTTGCTGCGGCTCAATTTCCTTCCTATCCCTTGTGCTGACTGAGTTCCTCCATTTTCTTCTGTGCTATTTTATTCACGTGCTGAAATATAGTTTGGGATTTCTGTTTTTCAGATGTCTTCTCAGTGTCTCGTGATGCTCAAGAGATGCCCCCCGGCCCGGGTTTGCCTGCCGGTCGTTAAGCGTGGTGAAGGTAAGGGGCCATCCCTCTGCCTGGGGGCTCCCGGCTCTGTCTCCAGCGGGTGCCCCGCAGGTGCGGCCGCGAGGGCTGCCTGGTGGGGAGAGTCGGGGCCCCCAGGGGCCGGGGCTGTTTGTCGCCCCGGGGAGCCCATCCCAGCGCGGGAGCGTGGCCGAGCAGAGCCCGAGAGAGATGTGACACTGTCCTCTGGCACGCTCCCGCTCCGCCGTGGGGCGGCCGCTAGCCTGCGGACAGGGGCTGGGGGGGCTGCAGCTGTTTGGGGGGCTGCCCCACCTTTTAGATTTTAGCAGAGCTCCCCCTTTTCTGGGGGGTGTGGGGGTGTGTGTGTGTGTACCTTTGTAAATGGCACTATTAAAGTAATGAGCTGCAGGTTGGAGTAGATTCCCTTGTTTAGTGCCCTTCTTGGGGGTGAATAAAATTGGGGGGGGGGGGGGGGTGGTGGCGGTGTGATGATGTCATGCGGGGCGCCCCGGTGTCACTGGGGGAGCTGATAATGCGTCAGAGGAACAGGTGAGTGGGGGCGTCATGTAGGGGTTCCCCCCCAAAAAGGGGGGTTGCAGCCCCCAAATGCCTGAAAATTCAGGGGGGCTATTACAAAACCCTCTTATTTTAAAATCCCTTTATACATCTATCAATTAATATTACATGTCAATATATATAAAATAAGAACTTCTCTCTCCTATATTATATAACGTATTTCAGGATACAAAAATTCTACATCGAGATACAGGGTTTTAAAACACAAAAGTAACTCGACTGTCTAAATATCTAAATTAAACAATAAAGGAGTTTAAAATGAAGAAAAAGGACAGATGAAGGAATTCAAAGCAGAAGAAAGTCTGGCTAGAGCGAGCATCTACGCTTAGTGTGTGTTACATAGTCTAAGCAGATGTGTAATCTAAATAGAGGTTATATAGAGTGAAATAAGCCTAGGTATAACTGTAAGTAGATGTCTAAATAGAGAAGTCGAAAAAGATTGAAGTGTCAAAGGGTAAGTAAGCAGATAGCTAGCCTAAATAGGTGGTTTATATACGTGTTAATATGGAAGTCTGAACAGGTATGTGTAAATAGATATTCTGTGTAAGTGTAAATAGCCTAAGTAGGTGTAAGTGTAAATTTAATAGCTAAGTCTAAACAGGTGTTGTATGTAAATGTAAAATAGATAGTATATATAAACTATAGATGTACTCTGTAAGGATGTGTAAGCAGACACACAAGTGCAAATGTCTATGCTATATAAGGTTTTAAAATGCAAAGAAACCATGTTGATAGAGATGTTTATAGAGAGGATTTAAAAATTGGACACACACCCCACCCCCACCCCCCAATCAACTGAAGACACAAAAGCGCTTTCAAATGCTGCCCCTTTCCCGTTCTCCCTCTCCCATCCCGATTTGGGGCCGATTCCCCCAGATGGGGACTTCCCCCTCTGGGGCTGCGCAGGCCGCCTGGGAGCTGCTGCCAGGGCAGACAAACACCCCAAAGCCCTCGAGTCTGGGTCTGCAGTGGGGGGTGAAAAACCCCAAACAGGCAAAACACCCAAACAGGTTTGGGGGAAAGAAAACAATTGGGGGCTCCTGGGAAAGCCCACTCCTGCTGGGTTTGTGCAGCTGGAAAGGGGGGGGGGGGGGGGGGGGGGGGGAAGCGGTGGGGGGGTGGGGTGGGGTGGAACCCCACTAACCATTCTCATGCACAAAACCAGGAGCAAAAATCACCGATTTCTTTGTTGTGGAAAGGGCCAAAGAGACCCAGAAGTGAACCGTTTGGAAAAGCAATCCCAACTTTGTTCCTTTGGCTTTTTTTGCTTTTCCATAAGGTAAAACCCCCAAAAACCCCAACAACAAAAAAAGCCAAGCCATCCAAACAGAAATCACCACCACCAAACGACCGCCCCAAAAACCCCAAATTGGGGAAAATTTGGGGTGAAACAGCAGCAGTTTGAGGGGCATTGCTGGGGCTTATCCGGAATGGATTCTCCGGAGTGGGTCGGTTATCTGGAGCGGATCATCTGCTGCAGGTGAGCCCAGGTGAGTTGCCCATTGTGGATTATCCTGGGGGGACCCCCCTGGTGTCAGTCATCCCCATGCATGTTCCCCATGGCGTGTCTGCCCAGACATGCCCCTGTCCGGCAGTGTCCGCCTCCTCCCCCGCCCTCCCTCTGCGTGTGTCTGTGCCCTCCCAGACGCTGTCCCCTGAGATGGCCCCCCTGCATGACTTTTTTTCCCCGGTGACATTCCTCCCCCCCGCTTCCCCTGGCCTCCTGTTCTGTGCTCGCTGAAGCCTCGTGCTTACGCAGGATGAGCAGTGGCGAGGCGAGGCGCTGCCAAGCCAACGAAGCCCAAGGCTCAGCAGCGCACAACTCCTTTGCAGGGCAGCCGCTGGCATCTGGTGTGCCTGGCTGCCCTGTGCCCCGACGCACAGCTGCCCCCCTCACCCCGGGCAGCCTGCCTTCAGAAGGGCAGCTGTGTTCCCCTGATGGATTTTCTTCTTTAACCCTCCAGGACCTGTTGACTTGCTGCTCTCCCTGTCCCAGCCCTGATGCCGCAGGCCTACAGCAACTGATGGGGCTTACTCCGGGCGGGTGTGGGGGTGGGAAAGGGGACCTTTTTCCCCAGGTGGTTTGTGCTGCTTCTCCTCCCTCGGGCGTGGGGTGGGGGCGAGTGGGGCAGGCGGGAGGACAGTGCGCATGCGCAGTGGCGCCTTTGCTGCTCTCTGCTGCCACCGTGCGACCAAGGCGCGGTACTGCAGGCGGGCAGCCGCGCATGCGCACTGGCCACCTGTTGTTTTCTGCGCGCTGCTTTCACCGAGCGACCGAACCCCGGGACTGCAGGCGGGAGCTCCGCTACCCTGGTAGAGATTTCCACCCGCCCCTTATCCGTTCGCGGCAGTCACCGGTCGATCAAAACCGGGTACGGCAGACGGGAAGCCGCCCGTTCCCGAGGGTGAAGTTTTCCTCTGGCCGCTGCTGTTGCCGTGCAAGCAGATGCTGGTACTGCAGGCGGGCGGCCGCGCATGCGCAGTGGCGCCCTTTTCTGCTCTTTGCCGCCACCGTGCGACCAAACCGCGGTACTGCAGGCGGGCGGCCGCGCATGCGCAGTGGCGCCCTTTTCTGCTCTCTGCCGCCACCGTGCGACCAACCCGCGGTACTGCAGGCGGGCAGCCGCGCATGCGCAGTGACGCCCTTTTCTGCTCTCTACCGCCACCGTGCGACCAAACAGCGGTACTGCAGGCGGGCAGCCGCGCATGCGCAGTGGCGCCCTTTTCTGCTCTCTGCCGCCACCGTGCGACCAAGGCGCGGTACTGCAGGCGGGCAGCCGCGCATGCGCAGTGGCGCCATTTTAGCTCTCTACCGCCACCGTGCGACCAAGGCGCGGTACTGCTGGCGGGGAGCCGCGCATGCGCAGTGGCGCCATTTTAGCTCTCTACCGCCACCGTGCGACCAAGGCGCGGTACTGCAGGCGGGCAGCCGCGCATGCGCAGTGGCGCCCTTTTCTGCTCTCTGCCGCCACCGTGCGACCAAACCGCGGTACTGCAGCCAGCAGCCGTGCACGGGCTGGAGCGACACTTCGCCGCGCTCACTTCTCCACGCCACTTAGTGACACCCCCCCCCCCGCTACCTGGTGACGGCACCGTGGGGGCTGGAGCCGTGTACCACAGCCCTTAGCGACAGGTGTTGACCCCTTGCGATAGCCCGGTGAGGGTGGTGCTGATACTCCTCGCCACGCTCTTAGCAACGGGCCCCGCCCCCGGCGATGGGCGGGCAGGCGGTCTGATGGCTGACCCACCTGGCCCCACCCACCTTAGCGACAGGCCCCGCCCCCTGGCAACGGCCCGGGGGCGGTGCCGGCTCTCTCCCCTTACCGACAGGCCCCGCCCCCTGGCAACGGCCCGGGGGGCGGTGCCGGCTCTCTCCCCTTAGCGACAGGCCCCACCTCCTGGCAACGGCCTGGGGGGCGGTGCCGGCTCTCTCCCCTTAGCGACAGGCCCCGCCCCCTGGCAACGGCCCGGGGGCGGTGCCGGCTCTCTCCCCTTAGCGACAGGCCCCGCCCCCTGGCAACGGCCCGGGGGGCGGTGCCGGCTCTCTCCCCGTAGCGACAGGCCCAGCCCCCTGGCAACGGCCCGGGGGGCGGTGCCGGCTCTCTCCCCTTAGCGACAGGCCCCGCCCCCTGGCAACGGCCCGGGGGGCGGTGCCGGCTCTCTCCCCTCAGCGACAGGCCCAGCCCCCTGGCAACGGCCCGGGGGGCGGTGCCGGCTCTCTCCCCTTAGCGACAGGCCCAGCCCCCTGGCAACGGCCCGGGGGGCGGTGCCGGCTCTCTCCCCTTAGCGACAGGCCCCACCCCCTGGCAACGGCCCGGGGGGCGGTGCCGGCTCTCTCCCCTTAGCGACAGGCCCCGCCCCCTGGCAACGGCCCGGGGGGCGGTGCCGGCTCTCTCCCCTTAGCGACAGGCCCAGCCCCCTGGCAACGGCCCAGGGGGCGGTGCCGGCTCTCTCCCCTTAGCGACAGGCCCCGCCCCCTGGCAACGGCCCGGGGGGCGGTGCCGGCTCTCTCCCCTTAGCGACAGGCCCCGCCCCCTGGCAACGGCCCGGGGGGCGGTGCCGGCTCTCTCCCCTTAGTGACAGGCCCCGCCCCCTGGCAACGGCCCGGGGGGCGGTGCCGGCTCTCTCCCCTTAGCGACAGGCCCCGCCCCTGGCAACGGCCCGGGGGGCGGTGCCGGCTCTCTCCCCTTAGCGACAGGCCCCGCCCCCTGGCAACGGCCCGGGGGGCGGTGCCGGCTCTCTCCCCTTAGCGACAGGCCCAGCCCCCTGGCAACGGCCCGGGGGGCGGTGCCGGCTCTCTCCCCTCAGCGACAGGCCCAGCCCCCTGGCAACGGCCCAGGGGGCGGTGCCGGCTCTCTCCCCTTAGCGACAGGCCCCGCCCCCTGGCAACGGCCCGGGGGGCGGTGCCGGCTCTCTCCCCTTAGCGACAGGCCCCGCCCCCTGGCAACGGCCCGGGGGGCGGTGCCGGCTCTCTCCCCTTAGCGACAGGCCCCGCCCCTGGCAACGGCCCGGGGGGCGGTGCCGGCTCTGTCCCCTTAGCGACAGGCCCCGCCCCTGGCAACGGCCCGGGGGGCGGTGCCGGCTCTCTCCCCTTAGCGACAGGCCCCGCCCCCTGGCAACGGCCCGGGGGGCGGTGCCGGCTCTCTCCCCTTAGCGACAGGCCCAGCCCCCTGGCAACGGCCCGGGGGGCGGTGCCGGCTCTCTCCCCTTAGCGACAGGCCCCGCCCCCTGGCAACGGCCCGGGGGGCGGTGCCGGCTCTCTCCCCTTAGCGACAGGCCCCGCCCCCTGGCAACGGCCCGGGGGCGGTGCCGGCTCTCTCCCCTTACCGACAGGCCCAGCCCCCTGGCAACGGCCCGGGGGGCGGTGCCGGCTCTCTCCCCTTAGCGACAGGCCCCACCCCCTGGCAACGGCCCGGGGGGCGGTGCCGGCTCTCTCCCCTTAGCGACAGGCCCCGCCCCCCGGCAACGGCCCGAGCCTGTGTTTGCTCCGCTCGGGGGGGGGCTCGGTGTGGGTGTTTTCTCTCCCCCCCCCCCTCCCGCGCCGGGAGCTCCAGGCGGCTCCCGTACGGCTCCCGGGGCCTTCCCCCCTCGGGGGGCTCGGCCCGCCCCTTTCGCGGGGCGCTGTGGGAAGGGCGGGGGCGGGGCCCGGGGGTCGAAGAGCCCCAGCCGGGGCTCGGGCAGCTCTCGCTGCCCCCGGGCTCCTCTGGCGCCGGGGCTCCCGTGTTCCCTCGGGCGGTCGCAGCTCTGGGGCTGTCTCAGCCCCCCGGGCAGGCGTGCTCTGGCGCTTAGAGAAGCGGAGGCGTTGCCTGAGGTAAGGCTTCCAGAGCTTGGCGCTCTTTGGCAGCAGCTGTACTAGAAAGGTCCCTTGTGGCCTGCTTTGCTTTTTTTCTCCCGGGATGCTGTTTTGGGCGCTGAGGGGGCGGTGAGGCGGTTTAGTGGTATGGTGTTCTGTTTGGGGTTTGGTTTTTGCTTTGCTGGTTTTCTTCCCCCTTGTGAGATCATTTTATTCGTTTATCATTTCACATTATCATTTACCCCGCGCCGTTTCCGTCCCCTCTGGGCAGCAGCGGATCCGCCGCTCGAGGGCGAGGAGCTGGGCCGACAACGGGCCGCTGCAGACTCTGGTCAGGGTACGAGGCTGCTCCCTGGGGAGCCGGCGCAGGGGGCGCGGAGGTACGCGCGGGCACTTGTCGGTGCCCCTGACCGGTGAAGGGGAGGTTAAATTGTAGGAGTGCAAATAAACACATATTATTTAGGGAGGAGTCGTGACTCAATTTAATCGCAGCTATTACTGAACAAACCAGGCAGTCATTATTCCTAATCTGTAATTAAAAAAAATAAAGGCAGTCCTTTTTTATGCCATAAATAGAGTTGCGAGTCATTAATAGCTCAATCTAAATGCAGCCGTTATTAAATCAACTGCAGGCATTAATGACTCCTGATCAGAAACAAAATAAGGAAATTTTAGAATCTAGAATGAAAATCGACCCGGAAAGCTAAATTGGGAGCGGGTAGTACTGAAATTGTAACAGGGCTGTTAGAAAGTTCGGAGGCAGCGACAGCTCCTGCTTCCAACCCAAGCAGTAAACGAAGCTTTGGGTTCTTAAATGAAGAGAAATAAAGGTGAGCTGTTAAACAGTGGCTGGGTTCAAGCGTAGCTATTAAGAAAATTTGCAGGTACGGGTGATTCCTGACCAGAACTAACAATTCCAGAAGATTTAGATTTAAAAATTACAAAGCTAATGGAGTGCCACAACCGCCCGGATGTAACCGCAGCCGCTTTGGGGGAATGCCCCAGCCCCCCCAGCCACCGCTATTAATTACTGCCAAGGGGAGCGAGAGTGAAAGTAGAAGCGGTGCATGTGAAACGCGAGCAGTACGCTTTTCCTAAGTCATCCCTTCGTGTCAGGAGAGGAAAGCAAATGGAAAGAAGATGTTTGCAGGGGGTCTGTGCTGGGTTACCTGCGCGTCTCTTCCGTGCATCCTTGAGGAGACATTTAGCTCCTGTTGGGCGCTCGCAGGTGGGGACAGGGCGAGCTGGAGGCAGGATCGGTGCCGGCACTGGTAAAGGGACGGGCGACGAGCTGAGAGAAGAGGGGGCAAGGGCTGAAAAAGGGTCTCCAGTTCTGCAGGGAAGGCAGCGGGATGTGACTCGGCAACCGCTCTGACGAGTGCAGGGTCATTCGCTGCGATGAAGTCGGGGTCTGTGGCTGGCCCGGAGAGGCAGCAGAAATCCCAAACTCTTTGCGGGGGTACCGGCCAGATTAGGGCAACACCTGAACAGTAAAACCATTTAGGGGAAGCAGAGCTGGGCTGCACCGCGTGGCCAACCTCCCTCTTCTCCGTGAGTCCCAAAGGGGCAGCTCCAAGAATGTGCTGAGAATTAATGTCTTGCGCTAAAAATGAGACGCAAGTAGCACCCACCCGTGAATTTTATTTTCTCTCTCGCTCTGCGGCTCCTGCCTGCTTGTCTCTCCTCAGTGCGCACCTGCACCTGTGCTCGGATGGGGCAGCTGAGGGAAGGTGCTGCCATCTCCCCGGCCCCGGCGGACCGCCCCTCAGCTGTGTCCTCTGTCAGGGAGCGTCGTCATCTCTCCTGCCCCCCAGAGCGTGTCCTGTAGTGGCAGACGCGCGGGCTTTTCCCTGCACGCGCATACGGGAAGGGAAGGGAAGGGAAGCACAGTGAGAGCTGGGCTTGTCAAAGCGTAATGGGGGTGGTGGGAAGCGTAGCTAGAACCGGAGAGCTACAGCGCAAAAGCGAAGCGGACGGGACACAAAAGTAAAATGGTGCACAGGAATGCTGAGGAGAGAACTCCCGCAGCACACAGGAAATCAGTGTCAGAATCTATTTTCTTCTGACTGCCAAATTAAAAATAATGGCACGCTTTGCAACGCTAAGCTCACTCTAATCGTCTGAACTGTTTCTTTCCAACCCCCCACTGCCCCCAGCACACCGTTCAGCCTCCTCAGCCTGAAATGCCTTGTTTTTCTTCTTTTTTTTTTTTTTAATGACAGGGCAACTTCTGTTCCCGAGGTGGTGCCTACAGTACAGCTATCTCTTCGAAGGCAGTTTGGTTTAGGTCAGAGAATGTTTAGCCTGGACTGAATCAGCCTCTGTTTCTATTTCTGGAAATCGTCGGTCCTGTGCATCAAGCCCGGAAAAAAGGAAATATGAACCAAAGGACCTGGGGCCTGCAGGGCTAGGAAAATATTTGAGAAGAGGTTCAGTGGGGAAATGACTGTTTGTCTGTGGGGCGTCCAGGCAAGCAACCCAGCTGCTAGAAAGCGGCGCTGTCCCCAGGATGGCCTCGGCGGTCCCGTCGGAGTCGGGGGAACAAGGACAAGGCAGGGTGAAGCATCTGGCCTGCCGTGTGGACCGTGACTGTACAAAGCACGTGTGATGCACTGCAAGTTTACCTGTTTAAACTGTGAGTTAAAGAAGGTGTGCAGTTGCTTTGTAAACAGCCGACGCTCTAAAGCTACACCCATCTAATTGCTAGCTGTATTAAATCTATCGTATTGCTGTTTCTGCATTAAAAAAGAAAAAACCAACACACCTATGTAAGCACGTCTAAGTACAATGGAAAACCACTGTTTAACGCGTGGCATGTGCGGGTGGTTTTTTTGGGGCGGGGGGGTGGGGTGTATGACAAAAACCTGCGAGAGACACACGCACACACGCACATGTCATGTTTAGCGCTCACCTAAACCCAAAAAAGAAAATCCACTCTTTATTTTGCAGCATTAGCATTAGCTTCCAGCGCACAGCCTGAGCGCGCACCTCTGCTCTCACCGTCTGCTCCCTCTTCAACCGTGCGTGGCTGTCATCAGCTTGCACAGGCTTTGCTCGTGCAAGTTTCCGCGACGGCTTACGAGAAGGCAGGCAAACAGACCCAGCAAGACGCGTAGTGCCTTCCTCTATGGGCTCCGTCCAGCCTTTGTTAAAATGAGCGGAAAAGACATCTGCTGCTGCCTTTGCCCTGACTGACTCTTACAGAGAGCATCTGACTTGACCTGCAGCAAAGCGATGCCCCAGGCAGCAGCACGTATTGGCGCGGACCGCGGTTTCACCCACCTGCTTTACTGCGCCGGTCCTTTCCCACGGCCGATGCCGCAGATGTGGCGCGGCCCACCCCCAAACCTCTTTACGAGGGTTCCCTGGGCTCTGCAAGTCGCCTGCTGGACGTGTTGCTGATTCAGGCACGGGCAAAGTCAGCTTCTTCGCTGGCCTCGGGCCAGGGCAGCCCCGTACCTGAGGGAAACTGAGAATATCTCCAGCGAGATCTCACCGGGAGGCTGGGACCTCGTCAGTAGGGGAGAAGGCCAAGCGACTGACACTGAAAGGGATCTCTTTGCTAGGCTGTAGATCGTAAAGTTAAAAAAGAAAACAAACCTGCCTTTTTTAAAATGCCCCCCTTTGAGTCTGCCACGTTTGATACAGATTTTTTAAATTGCAGGGTCTATCTCCTACAGGCCTCATGCAAAGGGAAGCGAGTACCTCTGGCTCTCAGGACAAGGGGGTCCCTCAGGAGCCCAGGTGCTCACGCCAGCCGGCATCTGGCACAGCACAGGGCAGGAGCTTTGGCAGTAGTACGTGAGCTGAGAATGAGAGTCCGGCAGCGCCGCACGCTTCTCCTGTGAGCCGCCGAGGCTCGCGCGCTGTGCCTTCCGCAAATAAAAGGCCAGAAGAGTCAGCATTTCTGCTAGTTCCAGCCTCATCCGCACCCTCGTCGGTGTAGCTGTAAGCAAGCGTCCCGTAGCGACTGGGAGCGTGGCAGCTGGGCTTCCTGCGCTGCCTTAGGTTGTGCCCTTGGAGAGACCCTTCTCCGAGCCCCGTGAGCCCCGGGGTGGGTGGGCTGCGGTGCCGTTCAACGCTGAATAGGCACGAAGGCCTGTAAACAAAATGTATTTATATCGCACCCGTACCCGGCAGCCAACCGCCGCTTTATTTACGTATTCTGCACCTCCTGCCGACGCTTTTAAACTTAGCCGATATTGCCGCAGTTTTCACTGACGGGGCAGGGGACTGCCACGCTGCAGGGGCAGTGTCTGGGTGTCTGCCACGGACACAGACGTCCTCAGCTGGGTAGGGACAGGGTGAGAGCTGGAACAACTCTGCTGACATGTACGGGCCGTCCCAGGGCAAGGCTCCTGGGTCTGGGGGCTGAAAGGCGAGCCGCGCTGGGTGGTTGGTGTGGGAGTTGTGGAGCAAGTAGGGGGGAAAAAAAGCAACAGGAAAAAACCATCCAAATGTTTCACAGCAGGTAGAAAGCTTGGCAGAAAGCAAACTGAATGCTGTAAAGACAAAAGCCGAAAGCCGGCTATGGACTGGACGAAAAGAGTCAGTGCCACGGAAGGAGGTTATTTCTTCCACTGACCGTAGGAGGCTTTTCTGTGAGAAAACACAACACCTCTTCTTTCGGCTACGGCGCGGTACCGCAGCAGTAACGGGCCAGAGCGTGCGAGCGCCTCTGGCAGTATCGGTACCGGCCGGGGCACGGCCGAACGGCCAGCCCACCTTCCGCACGAGGAGAACACCGTTCCCCTGGAACGCCACGCAGACCCAGGACGGGTACGGCGGAGGCCGAGCCCAGGCGCCCCCATTGCCAAGGACCACCTTGGCCTCGCAGCGTCTCACGCTGCGGGGTGTTTTGCAGGCCGTGGCTAAGCTCAGGCCCCCTGCTCGTGGCTGCCCCCGGTCCCCCGGCGCCGGTCGGGCCCCAGCCCCCAGCGCGGTGCGGCGCAGGGCAGCGGCCCAGCAGGGCGGCCCCACGGGCCCCAGCCCGCACCCCCCCCCCCCGTGCCTGCGGGCAGGGCCCCGCGGCCGCCGGCCCCTTCCTCCTCTGCTCGCTCCCGTCGCGGACGGCTCGGTACGTGTCACGAGCGGCAGCCCCGTTCAGCCGCTCCCGGAGGGCGCGCGGCTCTGCCCGGCCGTGACCGGGGCCCGCAGGGGTCTCTCGCTCGCCCGCTCGCCCCGAAAGGAGCCGGCCCCGAGCCGGCGCGTCCCGCCCCGCCCGGCCCTCGGCGCCCTCGCGAGCTGAGCGCGGCCCGGCCAGCAGGGGGCGCTGGCGCTCACCGGCTGGGCGCGGGGGCGGTCCGGCGCGGGGGCGGGGCCGGTGGGGGCCGGTCCTTCCGGCCGCCCTCTAAGGGCCGCCCCGCGGGGCCCGGGCTTCCGGTGGCGCGTGCGCGGCGGAGCGGAGGTGGGAGAGGTGCGTGGGGCGGCCGGGTCGCGAGGGGTCTCTTTGCGGTGCCGGGGCCCCTCTGCGGCCCGGCGTGGGAAGCCCGTGGCCGGCGGAGACTGCTCGGAGCTGGGCGGGGAGCGCCGCGGCAGTCCGGCCGCAGGCAGCCATCCCCTGCGGTGGCCGGCATCCCCTCGGGACTCCTGGAGGCCTGGCGGCTCCCGATCCTCGTCTGCGGCAGCCGCCTGAGAGAGCAGCGCGGCCGTAGCCGGGGGCCGGAGAGCGCTGGTGGGTGAGTTCGGGCAGCGGTGGGGGCTCCGTGTGGGCCGGGGGTGGGGGGGGCTCCGTGCGGGCCCGACCCTGGGCCGGGCGGGGGGGGCCTCCGTCGCCGGCCCGGGCCGGGCTCGGTGCCGGGCGGGGGGAGCTCCGTCGCGCCGGCCCCAGGGCCGGGCGGGGGAGGGGGGGGCTGGCTCCTCCGTGCCGGCCCCGGGGCCGGGCTCGTGCCGGGGGGGGGCTGGCTCCTCCGTGCCGGGCCCGGGGCCGGGCGGGGGAGGGGGGGGCTGGCTCCTCCGTGCCGGGCCCGGGGCCGGACGGGGGAGGCGGGGGCTGGCTCCTCCGTGCCGGGCCCGGGGCCGGGCGGGGGAGGGGGGGGCTGGCTCCTCCGTGCCGGGCCCGGGGCCGGGCGGGGGAGGGGGGGGCTGGCTCCTCCGTGCCGGCCCCGGGGCCGGGCGGGGGAGGGGGGGGCTGGCACCTCCGTGCCGGGCCCGGGGCCGGGCGGGGGAGGGGGGGGCTGGCTCCTCCGTGCCGGGCCCGGGGCCGGGCGGGGGAGGGGGGGGGCTGGCACCTCCGTGCCGGGCCCGGGGCCGGGCGGGGGAGGGGGGGGCTGGCTCCTCCGTGCCGGGCCCGGGGCCGGGCGGGGGAGGGGGGGGGCTGGCTCCTCCGTGCCGGGCCCGGGGCCGGGCGGGGGAGGGGGGGGCTGGCTCCTCCGTGCCGGGCCCGGGGCCGGGCGGGGGAGGGGGGGGCTGGCTCCTCCGTGCCGGGCCCGGGGCCGGGCGGGGGAGGGGGGGGCTGGCTCCTCCGTGCCGGGCCCGGGGCCGGGCGGGGGGGGGCTCCGTGACCGGCCCGGGCCCGTGCTCGTGCCGGGGGGGGGCTCCGTGCCGAGCCCGGGCCCCGCAGAGAAGCCCTGGTCGGGCATCGTTCGCTTTTGCACAATGTAGGGCTTTCCCCGTTTATTTTCTGTGTACTGTGTTTTGGGCCACCTGAAACCCTTTGGCCGGGGAGGTTTGGTGCGGGGAGATGGCAGGTCTGGAGCCTGAAAGATCTCGGGTGGGGGGCGGGGGAGGTATTTTTGCCTTAAAACTCTGGGCCCACCTCGTGTGTCATGTCGTGAGTCTCGTGACTGTGGCAAATGGCTCAGTCGGGCGTTTTCTGAAAATGTATTCATCCCATGCAGATGTCGTCGGGATACAGATCATCTGCATCTTCATGCTCTGACAAGACAAGATGCTGAGACAGGGATGAGCTCCAGAAGGACTGCTGAAAAGAAGAAAAAACCGCACTCCACAAAGTCATGGGGTTTATTTTTGCGTTTGGGGGGGCGGGGTGGCTTTAACAAAAGAGTGCAGTGTTGGCTGGCAGCAGCCTGCAGGGCATTTTTGCTGCCTGATCTCTCCTTTTCTTCTCTTCCACTCCTCTTTCAGGGCTGTAATTGTCATTTGGATAGTTTTAGAAGAGCAGTTAAGTTCCTCGCCTGTGTCAATGTGCTGATAATACCAGGAAGGTGAACGCTTGAACCGGTCGGGCGGGTGGGAATAACTTGGCTGCAGGTAGAACTTCTGAGGGAAGACCAGCAAAACCAGGAAGCAAATAGCAAGTTCCCCAAAAATGTGCGGGTGTCAAGCACGTAAGCGTTTCATTGCCGAATGTTTTTGGGAATATGTTCCAAATGGCTATTTTTGGTAAACATAAATTTTCAGGAGATTCAGGGTTGTGTGTGGCAAAACATGTCCCTCTGTTTTTGTGTCCTGCCGCACAAACGGCGGGCGGCAGGGCTCTTGTTCCCCGCTCTCGATATTGCCCCAGCAGGGCTGCGATATTTAGACCTAAGTGGGGATGGGTTTAGGAGTGGAAGGAGAGAGAACGCCTGTGTTCTGTAAGGGCTGTGAATGCTGACCCTTTGTCTCCGTCTGCTGCTTTTCCTGTGCGGGTGATGAAGCTGTTTTACTTTTCTCTGTTGTTCCTGGTCTAAATAGCTGCAAGGCTGTCGCCGCTGTGGGTGTGCAATTTGTGTTGCTGTGTTTCTGTGGAGTCCTAGCCACGGCTCGCTTCTAGTGTGGCCAAGGGTCAAGGTAGGGCTTTCAGCTTAAAGCTTCAGAAGCGCTGCGCGCTGAGATGGGTGTAGGTGAAACTGCTGTTGCGCCTGCAGCTGTGCTCTCAGGGATGCTGGGCGGCTCCGCATCAAACCGGCGAGGTGCCCGTGGACCTCCGTCGGGCTGCGCCCTGGGTGCGCGAGCGTGCTGTGTTTGCTGTTCCGGCTTGTACGTGCGAGGGCTTAACGTTTGATTTAACGCATTTCCTTTAACGGCAGGCTGTAGTTGGGCTCTAGATGGTATTCCTACGGGGGCGCAAGAGCTGTGGAATGGTTAAGCTGTTGCTGTGCCTCCAGGTGACTTGTTCAGTAACACTGTTTTTCCAGGTGCAGATGGATGAGTCGTGCAGGGCAACGGAGGAGAGCCCAGGGGAGCGCTGTAAGAAGGTGAGTCTGTGTGTAGTACTGGAGGGAAGATGTGACTGATGGCTATAGGGCTCCATTATGGGTTTTACTCTTTTTTTTTTTTTTTTGTGATCTGAGGGCACTAAGTGATGAGCCGAGCGTGATCTGGGCCCTGGAGGTGAGTCAGGCAAGGTGACGGGTGCTTGGTGGGCTGGAGTAGGTGTTCTTTTTCAGGTTATTCAGGATTTTTTTTTCCCTTGTCTTCACTTTCCCATCCCAATTTGGGGCCGATTCCCTCAAACGGGGACTTCCCCCTGTGGGGCTGCTTATGCAGCCTGGGAGCTGCTGCCTGGGCACAAAAATACCTCAAACCCCCTGACTCTGGGTCTGCAATGGGGGGTGAAAATACAGGAAGAATTCTGGTGGAAAGAAAACAACTTGGGGCTTCTGGGAAAGCCAACTCAGCTGGATTTGTGCAGCTGGAAAGGAAAAAAAGGGTGGTGGTGGGGAAGGAACAACCACCTAAAAGCACCCACCAACCATTCTCATGCACAAAACCGAAAGTGAAAATGACCATTTTTTGTAGGGTAAAAGCACAAAAAGTCCCCACAGAACTCAGTAGTTTGGAAAAGCAACCCCAATTATTACATTATGTAAAGAAGGCAGGGGAAAAAAAAGAAAACCAAAACAAAACCCTATCACAACCCTGATGCCACATGCCTACAAGCAGTTCCTGGGGCTTATTCTGCGGGGGTGGGGGACCCAACCTTGTTCCCCAGGTTTGCTGTGCTGCTTCTCCTCCCTCGGGCATGGGGGGGGCGGGCAGTGGCATGGACAGTAGCAAGCACCAGATTTTTTTAAGCAGTCGAGAGGAAAGGACTGAAATGCTCGAGACGCTTTGCTGTTTGGTGCAGAGGCAATGAACGGTGCTGCCGGGGCTGCGAGGGGGAAAGGTGCAGAGGAATAGAAGCTCTGTGGATGCAGCCAAGTTACGGTTTCTGGATGGTATTAATCGAGAAGAGTAATTCAGATAATGCTGCTGCCCAGCGACCAGAGTTGGGTACTGAGCCCGGGAGCCGCGCACGCGCGGTGGCGTCCCTGTGATCCCCATTGCTCTCTCCGCAGGTGACAGCCCTGCGATGCTGCGGTGCCTGCGAGGTGATGCCGCCGTGCTCGTTGCTGCTTCCTGGTAAGGAAAGGCCTCCTCCGCTCCTGCTGCAGCGTGGTGGTGTGTCGGACACGATTCCCTGTGTCGGGTGAGGCCTAGGGCTGCCGGTGAGGTGAGCGAGCCCCTTTGGTGGGTGCCGGGGTGTCTCCTTGTGTGCCTGCACTACTGGGGCTGGTGGGATGGGAAGCTTCAAACGACCTGCCGAGGCAGGCTTCTGGTATGCTAAAGGCGAGCGGGTGAGGGCAGCCCCAGGAGTTACCCGGGAGCTGATAGAAGGGAAGAGGGAAAGGAGGAGGAGGATGATGACATTTTCCCCCTGCCCAGGGTGCAGAAGATAGCCGACTCCCCAGCTCACCAGAGCTCCCCCTCAGCCTCCCCTGGCCCCACTTGCCCCGTGCTCCTGCCCCCAGCTCCGGCACGAGCGAGCTAGGCTACGTGCCTAGGAAGCCTCATCTCGTAAGAGCTGTGAGACACCCTTGTATTCTCTTCAGGTGGAGGATGGCCTAGAGTCTGGAGCTGCAGAAGAGGCAGGGCGGAGAGGAGGGGAAAGAAGCATCTGAACGGCTAAATTGTGCCAGCAGCGCTGAGAGCGAGAGTCGCGGTGAGTCCTGGGCCACTGGGGCCCCGTTGCCTCTCTTGTGCATCCTGGGCCCTCCCTGTCTCTCCCCTGGCCCCCTCTCTTTCCTTACCTGCTGCAAAATTTTTTTTAGTTTTTTTTTTTTGCACCCCCCCCCCCGCCCCTTCTTTCTCCATCTCGCTCTGAGTGGCTCCCTGCCTCCCCGTCTTTTCAGGCCTCCCTCTCTCTGTCCTGTAGCCTGTGGCTACTTGTTCTTTCTCCGCCTCTCTCTGCCTGGCTCTGGCTCCGTTTTTATTTTTTCATTCCTCCTGCTCTGTCCTGTAGCCTGTCGGTATTGTGTCTTTCTCTGGCCCTCTTGGTCTGACTCCCTGTGTTACCGAAAAACGCGGTAAAATCGGAAATATCTATTCAACACCAATCTAGTATTAAAGAGCAGGCGTTCTTTATTCACGGCGCCAGATGCACGGGGGATCGCTCCTCCTGGCGTGCGTACCTCACACACCTTTCCCGTAGAATTTGTAGATCAAAATTTTACGTATTCATACATATTCATTATCGTCCTGTCTACTGATCGGTACAAACTTGCTCGTTCCGTATGTAAATCACTGCGCAGGCTCGGTGGTGGTCCGTGAGTCGGTGGTCGCGATCTCCCCCTGCCAGAATTGCCTTTTACCTTCTTGGCTCTTAATCTTGGCAGTCTTGGCTAGTTTTCTCAGTGCGCTACACGAAACCGCGTTTTGTCATCCGTTTCTGACAGAAGCACGTTGTCTGTTGTTCTGCTGACATTAACGATCGCCTAGGGACTAAAATGCAGATCGACAGATGCGCTGATTCGTACGCTCCGTGTTCCCGTAATGGAACACCGTCTCTGGTTGGTTGATTTCATCGCTTTGGTTACATTTCCCCCCTTTGGAAGTTTTGAAATAATCATTTTCTCAATACTTCCATCTTAGATCAATAATATTCCACTATGTCAGTTCAGTGTTTGGTTCATCTTCTCAAAATTTTCACTTGATTGTGGTCTCTAGGGCATATGCAGGTTCCATTTTATACCCAAAATTTTATTAATTTGTTGAACTACCTCTGCAAAAAAATGTGGTCCTCTCTCAGAGGACATTCCTGTTGGCACTCTAAATCTTGGTATTATTTCTTTCAGCAACATCTTAACTACTACTCTAGCTTTGTTGGTGCAGCACGAGAAAGCTTCTGGCCAACTAGAAAACTTGTCCATCAGCACTAACAAATACTGCTATATCTATTTTGTCTGGGTAACTCAGAAAACTTAATTTGCTAATAATTTCCGGGAGAATTTTTTGTTTTGTTACTCCTAAAGGTGGTTTCCTTTGGTTCAGGGGATTATTTCTAGGACAGATTGGACACTTAGCTACCATGGGTTTAACTGTTCTTGTCATGCCTACACACGCTACAGATGCTTTTAAACTCAAAACCGTAGCATCTACACCCTAATGTGTTTGCTCATGCTTTTCTTTTGCAAGTTCTGTCATAACTTGTGGGGTTGTTATTATTATTACTTGTTTTTCTGGTGTTACCTACCATCTCTGTGTTTTGTGATGCTTCCAATTGTTCTGCTAATTGCTCATCCAATTTATTATAATAATCTCGGTTTCAACTTTGGAATTCCGATCTGTTTTACTGGTACTAGTGCAAGGATACCTTGCTCTGCAGTCCTCTTTGCAGCTTTATCTGTCAATCGTTTGCTTATGTTTACAGCCGTCTGGCCGAATCGATGAGCTTTGCAACGCTTTACCGCCACTTCTTTTGGTTTCTGCACGTCTTCCGGAAGTTGGAGAATGTCTTCTTTATGCTGTATCAATGATTCTTGGGCTGATGGCAGTCCTTTTTCCTTCCCAGTAGCTCCATGATCGTGGATCACACCAAATGCATGTTTGGAATCAGTCTAGATATTTATCCTTCGTCCTTCTGCCATTCGCAGAGCTCGCTTCAACGCTACCAATGCTGCTTTCTGTGCTGAGGTGTTCGCAGGCAGCGCCCCTGACTCCATTCCCTCGGCGGTGATAACGACAGCATATCCGGCCATTCTCTTCTCGCCCAGAGCTGCTTCCATCTGTAAACAACTCCAGATCAGGATTTTCCCAGAGGTTTGTGTCTCAGGCCTGGTCTGCTGGAATAGACTTGTTCAATAGTTAGCAAGCGATCGTGTTCGAAATTGTCCGTAAGGTTTTCTGTTGTTAAAAACATAGCAGGATTCAGTATAGCAGTAGTCTTCGATTCCACATGGTCTTGTTCTAACAGAACAACTTGATATTTCAACATTCTGCTAAGGGATAGCCAACGACCCCCCTTTTGTTCTAAAACAGTCACCGCTATGTGCGGGACACATACTGTCATCTTTTGTCCCATTGTTAACTTTGGGGCTTCCTGGATCGGCAGCGCTGCTGTTGCCACTGCCCGTAAACATCCAGGCCATCTTTTACTCACGTGGTCGAGTTGTTTGGAGAAGTAGCCCACGGGTCTCTTCCAGGTTCCCAGTCGCTGTGTCAGCACTCCAAGGGCTAAATGTTGTCTTTCGTGGACAAACAACTCAAAAGGTTTAGCGAAATCGGGTAGGCCTAATGCAGGGGCCATCACTGAGGCTCTTTTCAGTTCTTTGAATGCCGTTTGGCATCCGGGCGTCCAGGTTAAATATTTATCCTTTGATTCTTTCAGTGCCTCATATAATGGTTTTACATACAGTCTGTAGTTCAGAATCCAGAGCTGACGCTATTTCACTATTTTCAGAAAAGCTCTCAGTTCCTTCGGGCCGCAAGGTTCGGGAATTTGACAAATAGTTTCTTTCTTTTCACTTTCTAATTGTCTTTGTCTTTGAGATATTTCGAATCCTAAATAAATGGCTGTTGCTTCTCCTATTTGGGTTTTGTTTCTGGAAACTCCGCATCTTCCTTGGCCCAGAAAATTTAAAAATTTCAAAACATTATTCTTTACTTTCTGCCACTATCAGAATGTCGTCTGCATTCTGTAACAATATGCCTCTCCCTGGGTTCTGTTTTTTCTAGACATTTCTATATTTCTAATTTTTTTTCTTGCCAGCTGAGTCCCAAATATCGTAGGACTAATTTTAAATCCTTGTGGAAGTACGGTCCATGTTAGCTGTGTCTTTCATTCTGTGGTGGGGCTTTCCCATTCCAAAGCAAATAGGCTTTGACTTTTTATGCCTGGAGGTATGCAAAAGAAGGCATCCTTCAAATCTAGTACAGTAAACCATTTATGCTCCTCCTTTAAAAGAGGTCAGTAAAGTGTATGGATTAGCTACTACCGGATGTAGATCTTGGACCACCTGAGATATAGCCCTTAAATCGTGAACCAGCTAATACTCTTTGCCTCTAGATTTCTTTACTGGCGGCACAGGAGTACTATATTCTGATTCACATTCTATTAAGAGCTCATATTCTGAAAAAAATTTATAATTAACTTCTCTAATCCTTTTCGAGCCTCTCGCTTAATACGGTATTGTTTTTGCCTTACCGGCTTGGCTCCAGGCTTTAAGGTTACTTTTACCGGCTCTGCCCGCTTAGGTCGCTCCGGAGCTCCGCTCGCTCAAACCAAAGGAATTACTACGTTTTCCACTTCTTCGGGAACCTGTTCCTCCCTGGAGGAATCCTGTAACATAAACGCTCTCGCCTCTGTGGCTTTTGATTCTGTTCTGGTATTAGTAATTTAATCTCTCCATCTTTAAAAGTTACTTGAGCATCTAATTTACTTAATAGATCTCATCATAACAGAGGCAGTGGACATTCAGGCATATACAGAAACTGGTGAGTTGCCCATTGCTTCTCCAATTTAAACTTTAATGGCTCTAAGAAAGGCTAATTTTTCTTTGCCCTGTCGCACTAACAACACCTACTGGTTTATGATCAACTTTCTCTTTACGTGTATTCAATACCAAAGAAGTGGCTCCCGTATCTACCAAAAATTCTATTTCTTCATTCCCTAGCTTCAGTGTAACCAGGTGTTCAGCTAGGGTTGATTCCTCTGGTCTCCTTCATGCCAAGCTACTTCAAGCATTTTACCCAGATCTCTGGATTCAGGTTCTTCTAGTTTCTGAAGGTTTTTTTACTCCCCCCCCCCACCCCCCCCAATCTGGGGCTGATTGTCTTATGAATATAGAGACCAACTGAATTGCTTTTTCTGTCTTTTTCTGGGTTCAAATGAGTATATTTTCTGGTGGTCACCTTCAGTCTTTCCATAAAGGCTGAAGGGGACTCCTTTAATTCTTGTCTCACTTAATAAATGGGTCAAAATTTATGGCTTTTGGCATTGCATGTCTTACTCCAAATAAAATCTGTCTCTGACATCTAGTCAACATTCCCCTGGGTCCTGGCTGATTAGGGTCCCACTCGGGATTTGTAGATGGAAAATTCTTATTCGTTGTTCTCTGTAAATTCCTGTTAGCATGTGCTCCCTGCACCTGCCTTCTGGCTGTATTCAATACTATTTTCTTGTCAGTTCCATCAAGTGAAGTATCCAGTATCACAAGTAGAGCAACACTTCAAGTTCTCACCACATTTTCCTCTTTTCAGAAACATTGCTGTAGAATCCTGTGGACATATCTCACGCTGTTTCTGCCACGCTGGATGATTCCACAGTGTAAAGAACAAATCAACATATGCCACTTCTTCCCATTTGCCTTCCCTTTTTACAAAACAACATTAATTGCAAGATGGTATGATATTGCAATGTCTCCTGTTCTGGCCATTCGTGCCCACCTTCCAATTGATACGTTGGGCACCAATGATTGCAATATTCAATTAATGGTTTCCGAGTTAGTGGGTCATCACCCCCGATGTCTTTCCAGTGCTTCAAAGTACATCCCAAAGGTGTTCTCTGTGGGATAGGTTTCTTACTCAGAAATGCTCCCATCTCCCAGTCGACTAGCAGTTGTGATAGTGCACTATCACAAATAGTAGTCAGAGGGACTCCAACCCCCGTTAGAGGTCTCACTGGGAATCCGCCACTGGGATCTGTAGCCCCCTGCTAGATATCCCTGGAGACTTCAACCCCCTGTTGAAGACCCCCCTACCCTCGGGTCCCGCTCCACAGGCTTTCGCCTAGCAGAGACTTACCAACCGAGGTACCTCTTGGCCCCAACCCTGCGTGGCTTTCGCCGCGCCTTACGGGCAGGCCTGTGGGACTCAAACCCACTATCCTGTCCTATGTGGGAAGCTAACGCCACATATTATTCTACCTAAGTTTCTTCTTAAACGAATGCCTTGTTTACTTCAGTCCAGGGGATCTTTCTCAGAATTCTCTGGCCTGGGGATCGGAAGCTCTCCCCAAGAATTCCTTGGGGCTGGCTGCAGGTCCCACGGTCCTGCGGATCCGTCGAGATTCAAAAGCAGGTTCCCATCTGGGGTGCCAAAACTGTTACCAAAAAACACGGTAAAATCGGAAATATCTATTCAACACCAATCTAGTATTAAAGAGCAGGCGTTCTTTATTCACGGCGCCAGATGCACGGGGGATCGCTCCTCCTGGCGTGCGTACCTCACACACCTTTCCCGTAGAATTTGTAGATCAAAATTTTACGTATTCATACATATTCATTATCGTCCTGTCTACTGATCGGTACAAACTTGCTCGTTCCGTATGTAAATCACTGCGCAGGCTCGGTGGTGGTCCGTGAGTCGGTGGTCGCGATCTCCCCCTGCCAGAATTGCCTTTTACCTTCTTGGCTCTTAATCTTGGCAGTCTTGGCTAGTTTTCTCAGTGCGCTACACGAAACTGCGTTTTGTCATCCTTTTCTGACAGAAGCACGTTGTCTGTTGTTCTGCTGACATTAACGATCGCCTAGGGACTAAAATGCAGATCGACAGATGCGCTGATTCGTACGCTCCGTGTTCCCGTAATGGAACACCGTCTCTGGTTGGTTGATTTCATCGCTTTGGTTACACCTGTTCCTGTTGTTCAGTTTCTTCTTTTTTGGCTTTGTGTGATTCTCTCTGTGATTCTGTTTTTCTCTGCCTCGCTTTTCCCAGCTCCCCGTCCCTCACTTTGAATACCCGTTATCCTTCACCAGCTCACTCTCCCTTGGTTGCCATCCCCGTTTCTGAGTTCCTCCTGCTTTGCCACGTAGCCCGTGACTTTTTTCTTAATCTCTCTCTGTCTGCCTCAACGCTCCCGCCGCGCTTTTTAGTTCGTCTGCTCTGCTCTGTACCCTGCTACTGTTACTTGCCTGCCTGAGTTCTTCTCTGTCCAGCTCCCTTTCCCTATTCTTGAATTCCTGTTCTTCCTGCACCCGCCGCTGTTCCCTGTGATCTCTGTCTCCCTCTGTCCAGCTCCCTGTCCCTAGGTTTTAATTCCTGCCTCTGCCCACCGTAGCCCGTCTAGATTTTTCTCTCGGCCTCTCTCTCTGTCCAGCTCCCCCTCTCTGTGTTCTAATTCCACGTTCTCTGTCACGTAGACCCGTGCTATTTGTTTGTCCTCATCTCTCTCTGTCCAGCTCCTTGCTGCTATGTTTTATTTCTTCCCTCTCTGTCTGTCTTTGTAGCCCATTGCCGTTGTGTGTTTTTTTTTTTTTTTTTCCTACTTGTTTCTTCATGTGTCTCTGTCTGCCTCCCAGTGCCTGATCTTTAATTCCTCCTTCCCTGTAGGCCGCTGTTCCTTTTTTCCATTCTACATTGTGTTCTCTTTGGTCTCCTGTTCTTATTCATCGATTCCCTCCTCGCCGCCCTGTGGCTTGTCCCCATTTTATTGTTGTGCCTCTCTCCCTCTCTCTGGCTTCTTGCCCCTGTTTTGAAAATTCCTCCCTCTCTTCTCTCTTCCCTGTTGGCCGTGTGATCTTCAGCCTTTCTCCATCTCTTTCTGCCCAGCTCTCTGTGTCTATTCATTAATTCTTCCCTCTCTGCCCTGTAGCCTGTAGCTTTTGTCCTTTCTCCATCTTGCTGTCTCTGGCTTCCCCATGACCCTGTTTTAGAATTGTTTCTCTCTCCTTTCTGTACGCATTGCGATTCCTTTTGCTCCCCATCTCCCTTTGTTTTGGGTGTTTTTTTTTGTTGTTGTTTCTCTGGCTCCCTGTCCCTAATTCTTAATTCTCTGCCTTCTCGTGCTCTGTACCACGTAGCCCCATGGTTTGTTTTGTGGTGTTCCCTCCCCGGCCCCTTCCCTCCGTTGTTGGCTGTCTCGGCTCCCTGTCCCCGTGGCTTCATTCTTCCCTTTCTGCCCTGTTCTTGTCGCTTGTCTTGTCTGTCTCCATCGCGCTCGGTCCAGCTTCCTGCCCCTATTCTTCTTTCCTCCCTCGCTGTCGTGCTGCCTGCCCCAGGTTCTTTGTGCGTCTCCAGCCTGCTCCTCTTCCTTCTTTGTTGGTCTGTGTCCTGCTCTTCCCCCCTCTTTCTGCTGCCTCTCTTCCCCTCTCTCTGCTGCTTGTATCTCCACCTCCGTCAGGCTCCCTGTCCTTCTCTGGCCGTCCTGTTCCCTGCCTCGTGCCTTCTCACTACACGCACACACGCCCCCCCGCCCCCGTCCAGCTGGCTGCCGCTCTTCTCTTCTCTCTTCCTAATGTCCTGTGCCCTGCTCCTCACCTTTGGTGGCCTCCCCCTCTGCCCAGCAGCCTGTCGCTCCAGGAGCCGGGCGTCGGACGGTCCCTTTCCTGCCAAACGCGGACAAGCGCGTGCCGTGGTTTAGCCCCAGCTGGCAACTCTGCACCAGGGAGCTGCTTGCTCGCTCCACCCTCAGTGGGCTGGGGGAGAGAGCTGGAAGGGTAAAAGTGAGAAAAATCATGGGCTGAGATCAAGACTGTTTAATAGGTAAAGCAAAAGCTGTGCGTGGAAGCAAAGCAAGGAATTAATTCACTCCTCCTTTTCGGCGGGCAGGTGTTGAGCCACCTCTGGGAAAGCAGGGCTCTGTCATGTGTCATGGTTACTTAGGGAGAGAAATGCCGTAGCCCCCCCCCCCCCAAGGACTCCCCCTTCTTCCCCCAGCTGCGTGTGCTGAGCATGATGTCAAATGGTATGGAATATCCCTTTGGTCAGTTAGCTGGGAAAGCTTTCCCAGCTGTCCCAGCCTACTTGCTGGTGGGGCACTGAGAGAACCAGAAGAGGCCCTGACTGTGGAAGCAGTGCTCAGCAAGAACCAAAACATCTCTACATTATTAACGGTGTTTTGAGCATAAATCCAAAACGTATCCCTTCCTAGCTACTGTGGAGAAAATGAGCACTATCCCAGCCACCACCAGCTCCGTGCGGCTGCGGCAACGGCGGCCGAGGTGGCCTTGGGGCAGGGGGAGCGTTGGGGACCCTGAGCCACGAATCGCTCCTGGGACTTGTTACGTGCGCGCCTGCACAAACAGCTGCCCTCTCCTTTGGCCTGAGGGCTGCGTTTGCGCTCCCTTGGAGTGGGGCAAGGGTCTGTGATGGAGCCCGGGGGAGGAGGTGGTGCACTGTGGGGGTGAGGGGAGGGGGCCCCCCGTTGCTGCTGCGCCTCAGCTGTGGGCGGGGTCTGGCTGGAGGAGCCCCAGGTGCGGGCAGTGGGGCTGGCGGTGCCGGCTCCTCCCTGGAAAAGGGGTGGTGCCCTGCTCCGGGGGGCCAGTGTGAGCCGAGGGCGGGGCGGAGCGGAGCTGTGGCCGAGCGTCAGCGGGCTGCGAGTGTAGCGAGGGAGGAGGTGAGCGGGGGCTGGGTGGGGGGCCGCTGCGTGCCGGGTCAAGCCCCGAGGAGGGCTGCGGCGGGGCAGCGGCGGGTCGGAGCGGGCGGTGGGGAGAGCGAGGCTGTGCTGAGGGCTCGGTGGGGCTTCCGGGTGCATCGGCGGGAGGGGCGGTGCCCCGCAGGGTGAGAGAGCGGGGAGGGCGGGCTCGCGGCGTGGCGGGAGCTGTGGTGGTGCGTGTGGCGGCTGGGCGGGCGGCCGTGTTGTGGCGCAGAGCATGGCGGGAGCTGTAGTCCTTGTGGCGGGGGGCTGCCGGGCGGCCGTGTTGTGGCGCAGAGCATGCCGGGAGCTGTAGTCCTTGCGGCGGGGGGCTGCCGGGCGGCCGTGTTGTGGCGCAGAGCATGCCGGGAGCTGTAGTCCTTGTGGCGGGGGGCTGCCGGGCGGCCGTGTTGTGGCGCAGAGCATGGCGGGAGCTGTAGTCCTTGCGGCGGGGGGCTGCCGGGCGGCCGTGTTGTGGCGCAGAGCATGGCGGGAGCTGTAGTCCTTGTGGCGGGGGGCTGCCGGGCGGCCGTGTTGTGGCGCAGAGCATGGCGGGAGCTGTAGTCCTTGTGGCGGGGGGCTGCCGGGCGGCCGCGTTGTGGCGCAGAGCATGGCGGGAGCTGTAGTCCTTGTGGCGGGGGGCTGCCGGGCGGCCGTGTTGTGGCGCAGAGCATGGCGGGAGCTGTAGTCCTTGTGGCGGGGGGCTGCCGGGCGGCCGTGTTGTGGCGCAGAGCGTGCCGGGAGCTGTAGTCCTGGCGCAGTGGCTGCCGGCCCTGTCACGTGGCTCGCCGGGGCGCGGCGGGAGGCGCGGTGTTCCGGCGCTCGGGTGCCGGGCGGCCGTGCCGCGTACGGTAGGCGCGGTGTATTTTTGGGGTTGGATTCGTGTTGATTTCTGGGGGCTTCCAGGTGCGGCCGCTCCCCGAGAAGCGGTGAGTTCCCCGGGAGCTGACAGAAGGGAAGAGGGAAAGGAGGAGGACCTTTTCCCCCTGCCCAGGGCGCAGATGATGGCCGCCGCCTCCCCGGCTCACCGGAGCTCCCGCTCAGCCTCCCCTGGCCCCCCCCTTGCCCCGTGCGCCTGCCCCCAGCCCCGGCACCTCCCCTGAAGCGTGCTGCGTAGCCCTTGGCCGCCCCCAGGCCCTGTCGTGAAGGCAGCGAGCCGGCCCTCGAGCGCACTGGATTCCCCCTCGGCGCAGGGGCCCTTAGCAGTAGCGCGGGGAAGGGGCGGTGTGTCCAGAAGCCCCTGCGCAAGGAGGGGCTTTGGCCAGGGTCGATCGACGGTAATGACGGTCGCTGTTTCTTCTTTCCGTCTCCCAGAGACCGTGCTGAGGACGTGGTTGTCTGTCCTTCCCCCGGGGATGCCGTTGACTGCAGCCGTCTCAGGCTTGCGTGGCTTCTCTCTGCCCGGTGTTGCCATCCTCGCAGCGCGGGGGCGAAAAGGGACACACAGAGCCCTTCCCGGCTGTGGACAGGAGCTGCCTCGGCTGAAGCTGGAGACGCCAACGAAAGGTAAAGCAGAAGAAACTGAAGGCGCTCTGGCTGCCAGCTGCCTTCCTGCCGCAGGCAAGAGAGAGCCTGTCCCTGCAGGTGAGGGAGGGAGGATCCCCCTTCGTAGCCCGCAGCGGGCCAGGCCACCAACGTGCACCGCAGGGTCTGTACGCGTAACCGGGAGTTGGGTACGGGCGTGTAGTGCACGAGCGAGCTAGGCTACGTGCCTAGGAAGCCTCATCTCGTAAGAGCGGTAAGACACCCATGTATCCTCTTTAGGTGGAGGACGGCCTAGAGTCTGGAGCTGCAGAAGAGGCAGGGCGGAGAGGAGGGGAAAGAAGCATCTGAACGGCTAAATTGTGCCAGCAGCGCTGAGAGCGAGAGTCGCGGTGAGTCCTGGGCCACTGGGGCCCCGTTGCCTCTCTTGTGCGTCCTGGGCCCTCCCTGTCTCTCCCCCCTGGCCCCCTCTCTTTCCTTACCTGCTGCAAAATTTCTTTTTTTTTTTTTTTTGGCGCCCCCCCGCCCCTTCTTTCTCCATCTCGCTCTGAGTGGCTCCCTGCCTCCCCGTCTTTTCAGGCCTCCCTCTCTCTGTCCTGTAGCCTGTGGCTACTTGTTCTTTCTCCGCCTCTCTCTGCCTGGCTCTGGCTCCGTTTTTATTTTTTTATTCCTCCTGCTCTGTTCTGTAGCCTGTCGGTATTGTGTCTTTCTCTGGCCCTCTTGGTCTGACTCCGTGTGTTACCGAAAAACGCGGTAAAATCGGAAACAACTCCTCAACGCCGATTTAGTATTAAAGAGCAGGCGTTCTTTGTTCACGGCGCCAGATGCACGGGGGATCGCTTCTCCTGGCGTGCGTACCTCACACACCTTTCCCGTAGAATTTGTAGATCAAAATTTTACGTATTCATACATATTCATTATCGTCCTGTCTACTGATCGGTACAAACTTGCTCGTTCCGTATGTAAATCGCTGCGCAGGCTCGGTGGTGGTCCGTGAGTCGGTGGTCGCAATCTCCCCCTGCCAGAATTGCCTTTTACCTTCTTGGCTCTTAATCTTGGCAGTCTTGGCTAGTTTTCTCAGTGCGCTACACGAAACCGCGTTTTGTCATCCGTTTCTGACAGAAGCACGTTGTCTGTTGTTCTGCTGACATTAACGATCGCCTAGGGACTAAAATGCAGATCGACAGATGCGCTGATTCGTACGCTCCGTGTTCCCGTAATGGAACACCGTCTCTGGTTGGTTGATTTCATCGCTTTGGTTACATTTCCCCCCTTTGGAAGTTTTGAAATAATCATTTTCTCAATACTTCCATCTTAGATCAATAATATTCCACTATGTCAGTTCAGTGTTTGGTTCATCTTCTCAAAATTTTCACTTGATTGTGGTCTCTAGGGCATATGCAGGTTCCATTTTATACCCAAAATTTTATTAATTTGTTGAACTACCTCTGCAAAAAAATGTGGTCCTCTCCCAGAGGACATTCCTGTTGGCACTCTAAATCTTGGTATTATTTCTTTCAGCAACATCTTAACTACTACTCTAGCTTTGTTGGTGCAGCACGAGAAAGCTTCTGGCCAACTAGAAAACTTGTCCATCAGCACTAACAAATACTGCTATATCTATTTTGTCTGGGTAACTCAGAAAACTTAATTTGCTAATAATTTCCGGGAGAATTTTTTGTTTTGTTACTCCTAAAGGTGGTTTCCTTTGGTTCAGGGGATTATTTCTAGGACAGATTGGACACTTAGCTACCATGGGTTTAACTGTTCTTGTCATGCCTACACACGCTACAGATGCTTTTAAACTCAAAACCGTAGCATCTACACCCTAATGTGTTTGCTCATGCTTTTCTTTTGCAAGTTCTGTCATAACTTGTGGGGTTGTTATTATTATTACTTGTTTTTCTGGTGTTACCTACCATCTCTGTGTTTTGTGATGCTTCCAATTGTTCTGCTAATTGCTCATCCAATTTATTATAATAATCTCGGTTTCAACTTTGGAATTCCGATCTGTTTTACTGGTACTAGCGCAAGGATACCTTGCTCTGCAGTCCTCTTTGCAGCTTTATCTGTCAATCGTTTGCTTATGTTTACAGCCGTCTGGCCGAATCGATGAGCTTTGCAACGCTTTACCGCCACTTCTTTTGGTTTCTGCACGTCTTCCGGAAGTTGGAGAATGTCTTCTTTATGCTGTATCAATGATTCTTGGGCTGATGGCAGTCCTTTTTCCTTCCCAGTAGCTCCATGATCGTGGATCACACCAAATGCATGTTTGGAATCAGTCTAGATATTTATCCTTCGTCCTTCTGCCATTCGCAGAGCTCGCTTCAACGCTACCAATGCTGCTTTCTGTGCTGAGGTGTTCGCAGGCAGCGCCCCTGACTCCATTCCCTCGGCGGTGATAACGACAGCATATCCGGCCATTCTCTTCTCGCCCAGAGCTGCTTCCATCTGTAAACAACTCCAGATCAGGATTTTCCCAGAGGTTTGTGTCTCAGGCCTGGTCTGCTGGAATAGACTTGTTCAATAGTTAGCAAGCGATCGTGTTCGAAATTGTCCGTAAGGTTTTCTGTTGTTAAAAACATAGCAGGATTCAGTATAGCAGTAGTCTTCGATTCCACATGGTCTTGTTCTAACAGAACAACTTGATATTTCAACATTCTGCTAAGGGATAGCCAACGACCCCCCTTTTGTTCTAAAACAGTCACTGCTATGTGCGGGACACATACTGTCATCTTTTGTCCCATTGTTAACTTTGGGGCTTCCTGGATCGGCAGCGCTGCTGTTGCCACTGCCCGTAAACATCCAGGCCATCTTTTACTCACGTGGTCGAGTTGTTTGGAGAAGTAGCCCACGGGTCTCTTCCAGGTTCCCAGTCGCTGTGTCAGCACTCCAAGGGCTAAATGTTGTCTTTCGTGGACAAACAGCTCAAAAGGTTTAGCGAAATCGGGTAGGCCTAATGCAGGGGCCATCACTGAGGCTCTTTTCAGTTCTTTGAATGCCGTTTGGCATCCGGGCGTCCAGGTTAAATATTTATCCTTTGATTCTTTCAGTGCCTCATATAATGGTTTTACATACAGTCTGTAGTTCAGAATCCAGAGCTGACGCTATTTCACTATTTTCAGAAAAGCTCTCAGTTCCTTCGGGCCGCAAGGTTCGGGAATTTGACAAATAGTTTCTTTCTTTTCACTTTCTAATTGTCTTTGTCTCTGAGATATTTCAAATCCTAAATAAATGGCTGCTTCTTCTCCTATTTGGGTTTTGTTTCTGGAAACTCCGCATCTTCCTTGGCCCAGAAAATTTAAAAATTTCAAAACATTATTCTTTACTTTCTGCCACTATCAGAATGTCGTCTGCATTCTGTAACAATATGCCTCTCCCTGGGTTCTGTTTTTTCTAGACATTTCTATATTTCTAATTTTTTTTCTTGCCAGCTGAGTCCCAAATATCGTAGGACTAATTTTAAATCCTTGTGGAAGTACGGTCCATGTTAGCTGTGTCTTTCATTCTGTGGTGGGGCTTTCCCATTCCAAAGCAAATAGGCTTTGACTTTTTATGCCTGGAGGTATGCAAAAGAAGGCATCCTTCAAATCTAGTACAGTAAACCATTTATGCTCCTCCTTTAAAAGAGGTCAGTAAAGTGTATGGATTAGCTACTACCGGATGTAGATCTTGGACCACCTGAGATATAGCCCTTAAATCGTGAACCAGCTAATACTCTTTGCCTCTAGATTTCTTTACTGGCGGCACAGGAGTACTATATTCTGATTCACATTCTATTAAGAGCTCATATTCTGAAAAAAATTTATAATTAACTTCTCTAATCCTTTTCGAGCCTCTCGCTTAATACGGTATTGTTTTTGCCTTACCGGCTTGGCTCCAGGCTTTAAGGTTACTTTTACCGGCTCTGCCCGCTTAGGTCGCTCCGGAGCTCCGCTCGCTCAAACCAAAGGAATTACTACGTTTTCCACTTCTTCGGGAACCTGTTCCTCCCTGGAGGAATCCTGTAACATAAACGCTCTCGCCTCTGTGGCTTTTGATTCTGTTCTGGTATTAGTAATTTAATCTCTCCATCTTTAAAAGTTACTTGAGCATCTAATTTACTTAATAGATCTCATCATAACAGAGGCAGTGGACATTCAGGCATATACAGAAACTGGTGAGTTGCCCATTGCTTCTCCAATTTAAACTTTAATGGCTCTAAGAAAGGCTAATTTTTCTTTGCCCTGTCGCACTAACAACACCTACTGGTTTATGATCAACTTTCTCTTTACGTGTATTCAATACCAAAGAAGTGGCTCCCGTATCTACCAAAAATTCTATTTCTTCATTCCCTAGCTTCAGTGTAACCAGGTGTTCAGCTAGGGTTGATTCCTCTGGTCTCCTTCATGCCAAGCTACTTCAAGCATTTTACCCAGATCTCTGGATTCAGGTTCTTCTAGTTTCTGAAGGTTTTTTTACTCCCCCCCCCCACCCCCCCCAATCTGGGGCTGATTGTCTTATGAATATAGAGACCAACTGAATTGCTTTTTCTGTGTTTTTCTGGGTTCAAATGAGTATATTTTCTGGTGGTCACCTTCAGTCTTTCCATAAAGGCTGAAGGGGACTCCTTTAATTCTTGTCTCACTTAATAAATGGGTCAAAATTTATGGCTTTTGGCATTGCATGTCTTACTCCAAATAAAATCTGTCTCTGACATCTAGTCAACATTCCCCTGGGTCCTGGCTGATTAGGGTCCCACTCGGGATTTGTAGATGGAAAATTCTTATTCGTTGTTCTCTGTAAATTCCTGTTAGCATGTGCTCCCTGCACCTGCCTTCTGGCTGTATTCAATACTATTTTCTTGTCAGTTCCATCAAGTGAAGTATCCAGTATCACAAGTAGAGCAACACTTCAAGTTCTCACCACATTTTCCTCTTTTCAGAAACATTGCTGTAGAATCCTGTGGACATATCTCACGCTGTTTCTGCCACGCTGGATGATTCCACAGTGTAAAGAACAAATCAACATATGCCACTTCTTCCCATTTGCCTTCCCTTTTTACAAAACAACATTAATTGCAAGATGGTATGATATTGCAATGTCTCCTGTTCTGGCCATTCGTGCCCACCTTCCAATTGATACGTTGGGCACCAATGATTGCAATATTCAATTAATGGTTTCCGAGTTAGTGGGTCATCACCCCCGATGTCTTTCCAGTGCTTCAAAGTACATCCCAAAGGTGTTCTCTGTGGGATAGGTTTCTTACTCAGAAATGCTCCCATCTCCCAGTCGACTAGCAGTTGTGATAGTGCACTATCACAAATAGTAGTCAGAGGGACTCCAACCCCCGTTAGAGGTCTCACTGGGATCTGTAGCCCCCTGCTAGATATCCCTGGAGACTTCAACCCCCTGTTGAAGACCCCCCTACCCTCGGGTCCCGCTCCACAGGCTTTCGCCTAGCAGAGACTTACCAACCGAGGTACCTCTTGGCCCCAACCCTGCGTGGCTTTCGCCGCGCCTTACGGGCAGGCCTGTGGGACTCAAACCCACTATCCTGTCCTATGTGGGAAGCTAACGCCACATATTATTCTACCTAAGTTTCTTCTTAAACGAATGCCTTGTTTACTTCAGTCCAGGGGATCTTTCTCAGAATTCTCTGGCCTGGGGATCGGAAGCTCTCCCCAAGAATTCCTTGGGGCTGGCTGCAGGTCCCACGGTCCTGCGGATCCGTCGAGATTCAAAAGCAGGTTCCCATCTGGGGTGCCAAAACTGTTACCAAAAAACACGGTAAAATCGGAAATATCTATTCAACACCAATCTAGTATTAAAGAGCAGGCGTTCTTTATTCACGGCGCCAGATGCACGGGGGATCGCTCCTCCTGGCGTGCGTACCTCACACACCTTTCCCGTAGAATTTGTAGATCAAAATTTTACGTATTCATACATATTCATTATCGTCCTGTCTACTGATCGGTACAAACTTGCTCGTTCCGTATGTAAATCACTGCGCAGGCTCGGTGGTGGTCCGTGAGTCGGTGGTCGCGATCTCCCCCTGCCAGAATTGCCTTTTACCTTCTTGGCTCTTAATCTTGGCAGTCTTGGCTAGTTTTCTCAGTGCGCTACACGAAACCGCGTTTTGTCATCCTTTTCTGACAGAAGCACGTTGTCTGTTGTTCTGCTGACATTAACGATCGCCTAGGGACTAAAATGCAGATCGACAGATGCGCTGATTCGTACGCTCCGTGTTCCCGTAATGGAACACCGTCTCTGGTTGGTTGATTTCATCGCTTTGGTTACACCTGTTCCTGTTGTTCAGTTTCTTCTTTTTTGGCTTTGTGTGATTCTCTCTGTGATTCTGTTTTTCTCTGCCTCGCTTTTCCCAGCTCCCCGTCCCTCACTTTGAATACCCGTTATCCTTCACCAGCTCACTCTCCCTTGGTTGCCATCCCCGTTTCTGAGTTCCTCCTGCTTTGCCACGTAGCCCGTGACTTTTTTCTTAATCTCTCTCTGTCTGCCTCAACGCTCCCGCCGCGCTTTTTAGTTCGTCTGCTCTGCTCTGTACCCTGCTACTGTTACTTGCCTGCCTGAGTTCTTCTCTGTCCAGCTCCCTTTCCCTATTCTTGAATTCCTGTTCTTCCTGCACCCGCCGCTGTTCCCTGTGATCTCTGTCTCTCTCTGTCCAGCTCCCTGTCCCTAGGTTTTAATTCCTGCCTCTGCCCGCCGTAGCCCGTCTAGATTTTTCTCTCGGCCTCTCTCTCTGTCCAGCTCCCCCTCTCTGTGTTCTAATTCCACGTTCTCTGTCACGTAGACCCGTGCTATTTGTTTGTCCTCATCTCTCTCTGTCCAGCTCCTTGCTGCTATGTTTTATTTCTTCCCTCTCTGTCTGTCTTTGTAGCCCATTGCCGTTGTGTGGTTTTTTTTTTTTTTTTTCCTACTTGTTTCTTCATGTGTCTCTGTCTGCCTCCCAGTGCCTGATCTTTAATTCCTCCTTCCCTGTAGGCCGCTGTTCCTTTTTTCCATTCTACATTGTGTTCTCTTTGGTCTCCTGTTCTTATTCATCGATTCCCTCCTCGCCGCCCTGTGGCTTGTCCCCATTTTATTGTTGCGCCTCTCTCCCTCTCTCTGGCTTCTTGCCCCTGTTTTGAAAATTCCTCCCTCTCTTCTCTCTTCCCTGTTGGCCGTGTGATCTTCAGCCTTTCTCCATCTCTTTCTGCCCAGCTCTCTGTGTCTATTCATTAATTCTTCCCTCTCTGCCCTGTAGCCTGTAGCTTTTGTCCTTTCTCCATCTTGCTGTCTCTGGCTTCCCCATGACCCTGTTTTAGAATTGTTTCTCTCTCCTTTCTGTACGCATTGCGATTCCTTTTGCTCCCCATCTCCCTTTGTTTTGGGTGTTTTTTTTTGTTGTTGTTTCTCTGGCTCCCTGTCCCTAATTCTTAATTCTCTGCCTTCTCGTGCTCTGTACCACGTAGCCCCATGGTTTGTTTTGTGGTGTTCCCTCCCCGGCCCCTTCCCTCCGTTGTTGGCTGTCTCGGCTCCCTGTCCCCGTGGCTTCATTCTTCCCTTTCTGCCCTGTTCTTGTCGCTTGTCTTGTCTGTCTCCATCGCGCTCGGTCCAGCTTCCTGCCCCTATTCTTCTTTCCTCCCTCGCTGTCGTGCTGCCTGCCCCAGGTTCTTTGTGCGTCTCCAGCCTGCTCCTCTTCCTTCTTTGTTGGTCTGTGTCCTGCTCTTCCCCCCTCTTTCTGCTGCCTCTCTTCCCCTCTCTCTGCTGCTTGTATCTCCACCTCCGTCAGGCTCCCTGTCCTTCTCTGGCCGTCCTGTTCCCTGCCTCGTGCCTTCTCACTACACGCACACACGCCCCCCCGCCCCCGTCCAGCTGGCTGCCGCTCTTCTCTTCTCTCTTCCTAATGTCCTGTGCCCTGCTCCTCACCTTTGGTGGCCTCCCCCTCTGCCCAGCAGCCTGTCGCTCCAGGAGCCGGGCGACGGACGGTCCCTTTCCTGCCAAACGCGGACAAGCGCGTGCCGTGGTTTAGCCCCAGCTGGCAACTCTGCACCAGGGAGCTGCTTGCTCGCTCCACCCTCAGTGGGCTGGGGGAGAGAGCTGGAAGGGTAAAAGTGAGAAAAATCATGGGCTGAGATCAAGACTGTTTAATAGGTAAAGCAAAAGCTGTGCGTGGAAGCAAAGCAAGGAATTAATTCACTCCTCCTTTTCGGCGGGCAGGTGTTGAGCCACCTCTGGGAAAGCAGGGCTCTGTCATGTGTCATGGTTACTTAGGGAGAGAAATGCCGTAGCCCCCCCCCCCCCAAGGACTCCCCCTTCTTCCCCCAGCTGCGTGTGCTGAGCATGATGTCAAATGGTATGGAATATCCCTTTGGTCAGTTAGCTGGGAAAGCTTTCCCAGCTGTCCCAGCCTACTTGCTGGTGGGGCACTGAGAGAACCAGAAGAGGCCCTGACTGTGGAAGCAGTGCTCAGCAAGAACCAAAACATCTCTACATTATTAACGGTGTTTTGAGCATAAATCCAAAACGTATCCCTTCCTAGCTACTGTGGAGAAAATGAGCACTATCCCAGCCACCACCAGCTCCGTGCGGCTGCGGCAACGGCGGCCGAGGTGGCCTTGGGGCAGGGGGAGCGTTGGGGACCCTGAGCCACGAATCGCTCCTGGGACTTGTTACGTGCGCGCCTGCACCAACACCTGCCCTCTCCTTTGGCCTGAGGGCTGCGTTTGCGCTCCCTTGGCGTGGGGCAAGGGGCTGTGATGGAGCCCAGGGAGGAGGTGGTGCACTGTGGGGGTGAGGGGAGGGGGCCCCCCGTTGCTGCTGCGCCTCAGCTGTGGGCGGGGTCTGGCTGGAGGAGCCCCAGGTGCGGGCAGTGGGGCTGGCGGTGCCGGCTCCTCCCTGGAAAAGGGGTGGTGCCCTGCTCCGGGGGGCCAGTGTGAGCCGAGGGCGGAGCGGAGCGGAGCTGTGGCCGAGCGTCAGCGGGCTGCGAGTGTAGCGAGGGAGGAGGTGAGCGGGGGCTGGGTGGGGGCCGCTGCGTGCCGGGTCAAGCCCCGAGGAGGGCTGCGGCGGGGCAGCGGCGGGTCGGAGCGGGCGGTGGGGAGAGCGAGGCTGTGCTGAGGGCTCGGTGGGGCTTCCGGGTGCATCGGCGGGAGGGACGGTGCCCCGCAGGGTGAGAGAGCGGGGAGGGCGGGCTCGCGGCGTGGCGGGAGCTGTGGTGGTGCGTGTGGCGGCTGGGCGGGCGGCCGTGTTGTGGCGCAGAGCATGGCGGGAGCTGTAGTCCTTGTGGCGGGGGGCTGCCGGGCGGCCATGTTGTGGCGCAGAGCGTGCCGGGAGCTGTAGTCCTTGTGGCGGGGGGCTGCCGGGCGGCCGTGTTGTGGCGCAGAGCGTGCCGGGAGCTGTAGTCCTTGTGGCGCGCGGCTCCCGGGCGGCCGTGTTGTGGCGCAGAGCATGCCGGGAGCTGTAGTCCTTGCGGCGGGGGGCTGCCGGGCGGCCGTGTTGTGGCGCAGAGCATGCCGGGAGCTGTAGTCCTTGCGGCGGGGGGCTGCCGGGCGGCCGTGTTGTGGCGCAGAGCATGGCGGGAGCTGTAGTCCTTGCGGCGGGGGGCTGCCGGGCGGCCGTGTTGTGGCGCAGAGCGTGCCGGGAGCTGTAGTCCTTGCGGCGGGGGGCTGCCGGGCGGCCGTGTTGTGGCGCAGAGCATGCCGGGAGCTGTAGTCCTTGTGGCGGGGGGCTGCCGGGCGGCCGTGTTGTGGCGCAGAGCGTGCCGGGAGCTGTAGTCCTTGCGGCGGGGGGCTGCCGGGCGGCCGTGTTGTGGCGCAGAGCATGCCGGGAGCTGTAGTCCTGGCGCAGTGGCTGCCGGCCCTGTCACGTGGCTCGCCGGGGCGCGGCGGGAGGCGCGGTGTTCCGGCGCTCGGGTGCCGGGCGGCCGTGCCGCGTACGGTAGGCGCGGTGTATTTTTGGGGTTGGATTCGTGTTGATTTCTGGGGGCTTCCAGGTGCGGCCGCTCCCCGAGAAGCGGTGAGTTCCCCGGGAGCTGACAGAAGGGAAGAGGGAAAGGAGGAGGACCTTTTCCCCCTGCCCAGGGCGCAGATGATGGCCGCCGCCTCCCCGGCTCACCGGAGCTCCCGCTCAGCCTCCCCTGGCCCCCCCCTTGCCCCGTGCGCCTGCCCCCAGCCCCGGCACCTCCCCTGAAGCGTGCTGCGTAGCCCTTGGCCGCCCCCAGGCCCTGTCGTGAAGGCAGCGAGCCGGCCCTCGAGCGCACTGGATTCCCCCTCGGCGCAGGGGCCCTTAGCAGTAGCGCGGGGAAGGGGCGGTGTGTCCAGAAGCCCCTGCGCAAGGAGGGGCTTTGGCCAGGGTCGATCGACGGTAATGACGGTCGCTGTTTCTTCTTTCCCTCTCCCAGAGACCGTGCTGAGGACGTGGTTGTCTGTCCTTCCCCCGGGGATGCCGTTGACTGCGGCCGTCTCAGGCTTGCGTGGCTTCTCTCTGCCCGGTGTTGCCATCCTCGCAGCGCGGGGGCGAAAAGGGACACACAGAGCCCTTCCCGGCTGTGGACAGGAGCTGCCTCGGCTGAAGCTGGAGACGCCAACGAAAGGTAAAGCAGAAGAAACTGAAGGCGCTCTGGCTGCCAGCTGCCTTCCTGCCGCAGGCAAGAGAGAGCCTGTCCCTGCAGGTGAGGGAGGGAGGATCCCCCTTCGTAGCCCGCAGCGGGCCAGGCCACCAACGTGCACCGCAGGGTCTGTACGCGTAACCGGGAGTTGGGTACGGGCGTGTAGTGCACGAGCGAGCTAGGCTACGTGCCTAGGAAGCCTCATCTCGTAAGAGCGGTAAGACACCCATGTATCCTCTTTAGGTGGAGGACGGCCTAGAGTCTGGAGCTGCAGAAGAGGCAGGGCGGAGAGGAGGGGAAAGAAGCATCTGAACGGCTAAATTGTGCCAGCAGCGCTGAGAGCGAGAGTCGCGGTGAGTCCTGGGCCACTGGGGCCCCGTTGCCTCTCTTGTGCGTCCTGGGCCCTCCCTGTCTCTCCCCCCTGGCCCCCTCTCTTTCCTTACCTGCTGCAAAATTTCTTTTTTTTTTTTTTTTGGCGCCCCCCCGCCCCTTCTTTCTCCATCTCGCTCTGAGTGGCTCCCTGCCTCCCCGTCTTTTCAGGCCTCCCTCTCTCTGTCCTGTAGCCTGTGGCTACTTGTTCTTTCTCCGCCTCTCTCTGCCTGGCTCTGGCTCCATTTTTATTTTTTTATTCCTCCTGCTCTGTTCTGTAGCCTGTCGGTATTTTGTCTTTCTCTGGCCCTCTTGGTCTGACTCCGTGTGTTACCGAAAAACGCGGTAAAATCGGAAACAACTCCTCAACGCCGATTTAGTATTAAAGAGCAGGCGTTCTTTGTTCACGGCGCCAGATGCACGGGGGATCGCTTCTCCTGGCGTGCGTACCTCACACACCTTTCCCGTAGAATTTGTAGATCAAAATTTTACGTATTCATACATATTCATTATCGTCCTGTCTACTGATCGGTACAAACTTGCTCGTTCCGTATGTAAATCGCTGCGCAGGCTCGGTGGTGGTCCGTGAGTCGGTGGTCGCAATCTCCCCCTGCCAGAATTGCCTTTTACCTTCTTGGCTCTTAATCTTGGCAGTCTTGGCTAGTTTTCTCAGTGCGCTACACGAAACCGCGTTTTGTCATCCGTTTCTGACAGAAGCACGTTGTCTGTTGTTCTGCTGACATTAACGATCGCCTAGGGACTAAAATGCAGATCGACAGATGCGCTGATTCGTACGCTCCGTGTTCCCGTAATGGAACACCGTCTCTGGTTGGTTGATTTCATCGCTTTGGTTACATTTCCCCCCTTTGGAAGTTTTGAAATAATCATTTTCTCAATACTTCCATCTTAGATCAATAATATTCCACTATGTCAGTTCAGTGTTTGGTTCATCTTCTCAAAATTTTCACTTGATTGTGGTCTCTAGGGCATATGCAGGTTCCATTTTATACCCAAAATTTTATTAATTTGTTGAACTACCTCTGCAAAAAAATGTGGTCCTCTCTCAGAGGACATTCCTGTTGGCACTCTAAATCTTGGTATTATTTCTTTCAGCAACATCTTAACTACTACTCTAGCTTTGTTGGTGCAGCACGAGAAAGCTTCTGGCCAACTAGAAAACTTGTCCATCAGCACTAACAAATACTGCTATATCTATTTTGTCTGGGTAACTCAGAAAACTTAATTTGCTAATAATTTCCGGGAGAATTTTTTGTTTTGTTACTCCTAAAGGTGGTTTCCTTTGGTTCAGGGGATTATTTCTAGGACAGATTGGACACTTAGCTACCATGGGTTTAACTGTTCTTGTCATGCCTACACACGCTACAGATGCTTTTAAACTCAAAACCGTAGCATCTACACCCTAATGTGTTTGCTCATGCTTTTCTTTTGCAAGTTCTGTCATAACTTGTGGGGTTGTTATTATTATTACTTGTTTTTCTGGTGTTACCTACCATCTCTCTGTGTTTTGTGATGCTTCCAATTGTTCTGCTAATTGCTCATCCAATTTATTATAATAATCTCGGTTTCAACTTTGGAATTCCGATCTGTTTTACTGGTACTAGTGCAAGGATACCTTGCTCTGCAGTCCTCTTTGCAGCTTTATCTGTCAATCGTTTGCTTATGTTTACAGCCGTCTGGCCGAATCGATGAGCTTTGCAACGCTTTACCGCCACTTCTTTTGGTTTCTGCACGTCTTCCGGAAGTTGGAGAATGTCTTCTTTATGCTGTATCAATGATTCTTGGGCTGATGGCAGTCCTTTTTCCTTCCCAGTAGCTCCATGATCGTGGATCACACCAAATGCATGTTTGGAATCAGTCTAGATATTTATCCTTCGTCCTTCTGCCATTCGCAGAGCTCGCTTCAACGCTACCAATGCTGCTTTCTGTGCTGAGGTGTTCGCAGGCAGCGCCCCTGACTCCATTCCCTCGGCGGTGATAACGACAGCATATCCGGCCATTCTCTTCTCGCCCAGAGCTGCTTCCATCTGTAAACAACTCCAGATCAGGATTTTCCCAGAGGTTTGTGTCTCAGGCCTGGTCTGCTGGAATAGACTTGTTCAATAGTTAGCAAGCGATCGTGTTCGAAATTGTCCGTAAGGTTTTCTGTTGTTAAAAACATAGCAGGATTCAGTATAGCAGTAGTCTTCGATTCCACATGGTCTTGTTCTAACAGAACAACTTGATATTTCAACATTCTGCTAAGGGATAGCCAACGACCCCCCTTTTGTTCTAAAACAGTCACCGCTATGTGCGGGACACATACTGTCATCTCTTGTCCCATTGTTAACTTTGGGGCTTCCTGGATCGGCAGCGCTGCTGTTGCCACTGCCCGTAAACATCCAGGCCATCTTTTACTCACGTGGTCGAGTTGTTTGGAGAAGTAGCCCACGGGTCTCTTCCAGGTTCCCAGTCGCTGTGTCAGCACTCCAAGGGCTAAATGTTGTCTTTCGTGGACAAACAACTCAAAAGGTTTAGCGAAATCGGGTAGGCCTAATGCAGGGGCCATCACTGAGGCTCTTTTCAGTTCTTTGAATGCCGTTTGGCATCCGGGCGTCCAGGTTAAATATTTATCCTTTGATTCTTTCAGTGCCTCATATAATGGTTTTACATACAGTCTGTAGTTCAGAATCCAGAGCTGACGCTATTTCACTATTTTCAGAAAAGCTCTCAGTTCCTTCGGGCCGCAAGGTTCGGGAATTTGACAAATAGTTTCTTTCTTTTCACTTTCTAATTGTCTTTGTCTTTGAGATATTTCGAATCCTAAATAAATGGCTGTTGCTTCTCCTATTTGGGTTTTGTTTCTGGAAACTCCGCATCTTCCTTGGCCCAGAAAATTTAAAAATTTCAAAACATTATTCTTTACTTTCTGCCACTATCAGAATGTCGTCTGCATTCTGTAACAATATGCCTCTCCCTGGGTTCTGTTTTTTCTAGACATTTCTATATTTCTAATTTTTTTTCTTGCCAGCTGAGTCCCAAATATCGTAGGACTAATTTTAAATCCTTGTGGAAGTACGGTCCATGTTAGCTGTGTCTTTCATTCTGTGGTGGGGCTTTCCCATTCCAAAGCAAATAGGCTTTGACTTTTTATGCCTGGAGGTATGCAAAAGAAGGCATCCTTCAAATCTAGTACAGTAAACCATTTATGCTCCTCCTTTAAAAGAGGTCAGTAAAGTGTATGGATTAGCTACTACCGGATGTAGATCTTGGACCACCTGAGATATAGCCCTTAAATCGTGAACCAGCTAATACTCTTTGCCTCTAGATTTCTTTACTGGCGGCACAGGAGTACTATATTCTGATTCACATTCTACTAAGAGCTCATATTCTGAAAAAAATTTATAATTAACTTCTCTAATCCTTTTCGAGCCTCTCGCTTAATACGGTATTGTTTTTGCCTTACCGGCTTGGCTCCAGGCTTTAAGGTTACTTTTACCGGCTCTGCCCGCTTAGGTCGCTCCGGAGCTCCGCTCGCTCAAACCAAAGGAATTACTACGTTTTCCACTTCTTCGGGAACCTGTTCCTCCCTGGAGGAATCCTGTAACATAAACGCTCTCGCCTCTGTGGCTTTTGATTCTGTTCTGGTATTAGTAATTTAATCTCTCCATCTTTAAAAGTTACTTGAGCATCTAATTTACTTAATAGATCTCATCATAACAGAGGCAGTGGACATTCAGGCATATACAGAAACTGGTGAGTTGCCCATTGCTTCTCCAATTTAAACTTTAATGGCTCTAAGAAAGGCTAATTTTTCTTTGCCCTGTCACACTAACAACACCTACTGGTTTATGATCAACTTTCTCTTTACGTGTATTCAATACCAAAGAAGTGGCTCCCGTATCTACCAAAAATTCTATTTCTTCATTCCCTAGCTTCAGTGTAACCAGGTGTTCAGCTAGGGTTGATTCCTCTGGTCTCCTTCATGCCAAGCTACTTCAAGCATTTTACCCAGATCTCTGGATTCAGGTTCTTCTAGTTTCTGAAGGTTTTTTTACTCCCCCCCCCCACCCCCCCCAATCTGGGGCTGATTGTCTTATGAATATAGAGACCAACTGAATTGCTTTTTCTGTTTTTTTCTGGGTTCAAATGAGTATATTTTCTGGTGGTCACCTTCAGCCTTTCCATAAAGGCTGAAGGGGGGGACTCCTTTAATTCTTGTCTCACTTAATAAATGGGTCAAAATTTATGGCTTTTGGCATTGCATGTCTTACTCCAAATAAAATCTGTCTCTGACATCTAGTCAACATTCCCCTGGGTCCTGGCTGATTAGGGTCCCACTCGGGATTTGTAGATGGAAAATTCTTATTCGTTGTTCTCTGTAAATTCCTGTTAGCATGTGCTCCCTGCACCTGCCTTCTGGCTGTATTCAATACTATTTTCTTGTCAGTTCCATCAAGTGAAGTATCCAGTATCACAAGTAGAGCAACACTTCAAGTTCTCACCACATTTTCCTCTTTTCAGAAACATTGCCGTAGAATCCTGTGGACATATCTCACGCTGTTTCTGCCACTCTGGATGATTCCACAGTGTAAAGAACAAATCAACATATGCCACTTCTTCCCATTTGCCTTCCCTTTTTACAAAACAACATTAATTGCAAGATGGTATGATATTGCAATGTCTCCTGTTCTGGCCATTCGTGCCCACCTTCCAATTGATACGTTGGGCACCAATGATTGCAATATTCAATTAATGGTTTCCGAGTTAGTGGGTCATCACCCCCGATGTCTTTCCAGTGCTTCAAAGTACATCCCAAAGGTGTTCTCTGTGGGATAGGTTTCTTACTCAGAAATGCTCCCATCTCCCAGTCGACTAGCAGTTGTGATAGTGCACTATCACAAATAGTAGTCAGAGGGACTCCAACCCCCGTTAGAGGTCTCACTGGGATCTGTAGCCCCCTGCTAGATATCCCTGGAGACTTCAACCCCCTGTTGAAGACCCCCCTACCCTCGGGTCCCGCTCCACAGGCTTTCGCCTAGCAGAGACTTACCAACCGAGGTACCTCTTGGCCCCAACCCTGCGTGGCTTTTGCCGCGCCTTACGGGCAGGCCTGTGGGACTCAAACCCACTATCCTATCCTATGTGGGAAGCTAACGCCACATATTATTCTACCTAAGTTTCTTCGTAAACGAATGCCTTGTTTACTTCAGTCCAGGGGATCTTTCTCAGAATTCTCTGGCCTGGGGATCGGAAGCTCTCCCCAAGAATTCCTTGGGGCTGGCTGCAGGTCCCACGGTCCTGCGGATCCGTCGAGATTCAAAAGCAGGTTCCCATCTGGGGTGCCAAAACTGTTACCAAAAAACACGGTAAAATCGGAAATATCTATTCAACACCAATCTAGTATTAAAGAGCAGGCGTTCTTTATTCACGGCGCCAGATGCACGGGGGATCGCTCCTCCTGGCGTGCGTACCTCACACACCTTTCCCGTAGAATTTGTAGATCAAAATTTTACGTATTCATACATATTCATTATCGTCCTGTCTACTGATCGGTACAAACTGGCTCGTTCCGTATGTAAATCACTGCGCAGGCTCGGTGGTGGTCCGTGAGTCGGTGGTCGCGATCTCCCCCTGCCAGAATTGCCTTTTACCTTCTTGGCTCTTAATCTTGGCAGTCTTGGCTAGTTTTCTCAGTGCGCTACACGAAACCGCGTTTTGTCATCCTTTTCTGACAGAAGCACGTTGTCTGTTGTTCTGCTGACATTAACGATCGCCTAGGGACTAAAATGCAGATCGACAGATGCGCTGATTCGTACGCTCCGTGTTCCCGTAATGGAACACCGTCTCTGGTTGGTTGATTTCATCGCTTTGGTTACACCTGTTCCTGTTGTTCAGTTTCTTCTTTTTTGGCTTTGTGTGATTCTCTCTGTGATTCTGTTTTTCTCTGCCTCGCTTTTCCCAGCTCCCCGTCCCTCACTTTGAATACCCGTTATCCTTCACCAGCTCACTCTCCCTTGGTTGCCATCCCCGTTTCTGAGTTCCTCCTGCTTTGCCACGTAGCCCGTGACTTTTTTCTTAATCTCTCTCTGTCTGCCTCAACGCTCCCGCCGCGCTTTTTAGTTCGTCTGCTCTGCTCTGTACCCTGCTACTGTTACTTGCCTGCCTGAGTTCTTCTCTGTCCAGCTCCCTTTCCCTATTCTTGAATTCCTGTTCTTCCTGCACCCGCCGCTGTTCCCTGTGATCTCTGTCTCTCTCTGTCCAGCTCCCTGTCCCTAGGTTTTAATTCCTGCCTCTGCCCGCCGTAGCCCGTCTAGATTTTTCTCTCGGCCTCTCTCTCTGTCCAGCTCCCCCTCTCTGTGTTCTAATTCCACGTTCTCTGTCACGTAGACCCGTGCTATTTGTTTGTCCTCATCTCTCTCTGTCCAGCTCCTTGCTGCTATGTTTTATTTCTTCCCTCTCTGTCTGTCTTTGTAGCCCATTGCCGTTGTGTGTTTTTTTTTTTTTTTTTTCCTACTTGTTTCTTCATGTGTCTCTGTCTGCCTCCCAGTGCCTGATCTTTAATTCCTCCTTCCCTGTAGGCCGCTGTTCCTTTTTTCCATTCTACATTGTGTTCTCTTTGGTCTCCTGTTCTTATTCATCGATTCCCTCCTCGCCGCCCTGTGGCTTGTCCCCATTTTATTGTTGCGCCTCTCTCCCTCTCTCTGGCTTCTTGCCCCTGTTTTGAAAATTCCTCCCTCTCTTCTCTCTTCCCTGTTGGCCGTGTGATCTTCAGCCTTTCTCCATCTCTTTCTGCCCAGCTCTCTGTGTCTATTCATTAATTCTTCCCTCTCTGCCCTGTAGCCTGTAGCTTTTGTCCTTTCTCCATCTTGCTGTCTCTGGCTTCCCCATGACCCTGTTTTAGAATTGTTTCTCTCTCCTTTCTGTACGCATTGCGATTCCTTTTGCTCCCCATCTCCCTTTGTTTTGGGTGTTTTTTTTTGTTGTTGTTTCTCTGGCTCCCTGTCCCTAATTCTTAATTCTCTGCCTTCTCGTGCTCTGTACCACGTAGCCCCATGGTTTGTTTTGTGGTGTTCCCTCCCCGGCCCCTTCCCTCCGTTGTTGGCTGTCTCGGCTCCCTGTCCCCGTGGCTTCATTCTTCCCTTTCTGCCCTGTTCTTGTCGCTTGTCTTGTCTGTCTCCATCGCGCTCGGTCCAGCTTCCTGCCCCTATTCTTCTTTCCTCCCTCGCTGTCGTGCTGCCTGCCCCAGGTTCTTTGTGCGTCTCCAGCCTGCTCCTCTTCCTTCTTTGTTGGTCTGTGTCCTGCTCTTCCCCCCTCTTTCTGCTGCCTCTCTTCCCCTCTCTCTGCTGCTTGTATCTCCACCTCCGTCAGGCTCCCTGTCCTTCTCTGGCCGTCCTGTTCCCTGCCTCGTGCCTTCTCACTACACGCACACACGCCCCCCCGCCCCCGTCCAGCTAGCTGCCGCTCTTCTCTTCTCTCTTCCTAATGTCCTGTGCCCTGCTCCTCACCTTTGGTGGCCTCCCCCTCTGCCCAGCAGCCTGTCGCTCCAGGAGCCGGGCGACGGACGGTCCCTTTCCTGCCAAACGCGGACAAGCGCGTGCCGTGGTTTAGCCCCAGCTGGCAACTCTGCACCAGGGAGCTGCTTGCTCGCTCCACCCTCAGTGGGCTGGGGGAGAGAGCTGGAAGGGTAAAAGTGAGAAAAATCATGGGCTGAGATCAAGACTGTTTAATAGGTAAAGCAAAAGCTGTGCGTGGAAGCAAAGCAAGGAATTAATTCACTCCTCCTTTTCGGCGGGCAGGTGTTGAGCCACCTCTGGGAAAGCAGGGCTCTGTCATGTGTCATGGTTACTTAGGGAGAGAAATGCCGTAGCCCCCCCCCCCCCAAGGACTCCCCCTTCTTCCCCCAGCTGCGTGTGCTGAGCATGATGTCAAATGGTATGGAATATCCCTTTGGTCAGTTAGCTGGGAAAGCTTTCCCAGCTGTCCCAGCCTACTTGCTGGTGGGGCACTGAGAGAACCAGAAGAGGCCCTGACTGTGGAAGCAGTGCTCAGCAAGAACCAAAACATCTCTACATTATTAACGGTGTTTTGAGCATAAATCCAAAACGTATCCCTTCCTAGCTACTGTGGAGAAAATGAGCACTATCCCAGCCACCACCAGCTCCGTGCGGCTGCGGCAACGGCGGCCGAGGTGGCCTTGGGGCAGGGGGAGCGTTGGGGACCCTGAGCCACGAATCGCTCCTGGGACTTGTTACGTGCGCGCCTGCACCAACACCTGCCCTCTCCTTTGGCCTGAGGGCTGCGTTTGCGCTCCCTTGGCGTGGGGCAAGGGGCTGTGATGGAGCCCGGGGAGGAGGTGGTGCACTGTGGGGGTGAGGGGAGGGGGCCCCCCGTTGCTGCTGCGCCTCAGCTGTGGGCGGGGTCTGGCTGGAGGAGCCCCAGGTGCGGGCAGTGGGGCTGCCGGTGCCGGCTCCTCCCTGGAAAAGGGGTGGTGCCCTGCTCCGGGGGGCCAGTGCGAGCCGAGGGCGGAGCGGAGCGGAGCTGTGGCCGAGCGTCAGCGGGCTGCGAGTGTAGCGAGGGAGGAGGTGAGCGGGGGCTGGGTGGGGGCCGCTGCGTGCCGGGTCAAGCCCCGAGGAGGGCTGCGGCGGGGCAGCGGCGGGTCGGAGCGGGCGGTGGGGAGAGCGAGGCTGTGCTGAGGGCTCGGTGGGGCTTCCGGGTGCATCGGCGGGAGGGGCGGTGCCCCGCAGGGTGAGAGAGCGGGGAGGGCGGGCTCGCGGCGTGGCGGGAGCTGTGGTGGTGCGTGTGGCGGCTGGGCGGGCGGCCGTGTTGTGGCGCAGAGCATGGCGGGAGCTGTAGTCCTTGTGGCGCGCGGCTCCCGGGCGGCCATGTTGTGGCGCAGAGCATGGCGGGAGCTGTAGTCCTTGTGGCGGGGGGCTGCCGGGCGGCCGTGTTGTGGCGCAGAGCATGGCGGGAGCTGTAGTCCTTGTGGCGGGGGGCTGCCGGGCGGCCGTGTTGTGGCGCAGAGCATGCCGGGAGCTGTAGTCCTTGCGGCGGGGGGCTGCCGGGCGGCCGTGTTGTGGCGCAGAGCATGCCGGGAGCTGTAGTCCTTGCGGCGGGGGGCTGCCGGGCGGCCGTGTTGTGGCGCAGAGCATGCCGGGAGCTGTAGTCCTTGTGTCGGGGGGCTGCCGGGCGGCCGTGTTGTGGCGCAGAGCATGCCGGGAGCTGTAGTCCTTGTGGCGGGGGGCTGCCGGGCGGCCGTGTTGTGGCGCAGAGCATGCCGGGAGCTGTAGTCCTGGCGCAGTGGCTGCCGGCCCTGTCACGTGGCTCGCCGGGGCGCGGCGGGAGGCGCGGTGTTCCGGCGCTCGGGTGCCGGGCGGCCGTGCCGCGTACGGTAGGCGCGGTGTATTTTTGGGGTTGGATTCGTGTTGATTTCTGGGGGCTTCCAGGTGCGGCCGCTCCCCGAGAAGCGGTGAGTTCCCCGGGAGCTGACAGAAGGGAAGAGGGAAAGGAGGAGGACCTTTTCCCCCTGCCCAGGGCGCAGATGATGGCCGCCGCCTCCCCGGCTCACCGGAGCTCCCGCTCAGCCTCCCCTGGCCCCCCCCTTGCCCCGTGCGCCTGCCCCCAGCCCCGGCACCTCCCCTGAAGCGTGCTGCGTAGCCCTTGGCCGCCCCCAGGCCCTGTCGTGAAGGCAGCGAGCCGGCCCTCGAGCGCACTGGATTCCCCCTCGGCGCAGGGGCCCTTAGCAGTAGCGCGGGGAAGGGGCGGTGTGTCCAGAAGCCCCTGCGCAAGGAGGGGCTTTGGCCAGGGTCGATCGACGGTAATGACGGTCGCTGTTTCTTCTTTCCCTCTCCCAGAGACCGTGCTGAGGACGTGGTTGTCTGTCCTTCCCCCGGGGATGCCGTTGACTGCAGCCGTCTCAGGCTTGCGTGGCTTCTCTCTGCCCGGTGTTGCCATCCTCGCAGCGCGGGGGCGAAAAGGGACACACAGAGCCCTTCCCGGCTGTGGACAGGAGCTGCCTCGGCTGAAGCTGGAGACGCCAACGAAAGGTAAAGCAGAAGAAACTGAAGGCGCTCTGGCTGCCAGCTGCCTTCCTGCCGCAGGCAAGAGAGAGCCTGTCCCTGCAGGTGAGGGAGGGAGGATCCCCCTTCGTAGCCCGCAGCGGGCCAGGCCACCAACGTGCACCGCAGGGTCTGTACGCGTAACCGGGAGTTGGGTACGGGCGTGTAGTGCACGAGCGAGCTAGGCTACGTGCCTAGGAAGCCTCATCTCGTAAGAGCGGTAAGACACCCATGTATCCTCTTTAGGTGGAGGACGGCCTAGAGTCTGGAGCTGCAGAAGAGGCAGGGCGGAGAGGAGGGGAAAGAAGCATCTGAACGGCTAAATTGTGCCAGCAGCGCTGAGAGCGAGAGTCGCGGTGAGTCCTGGGCCACTGGGGCCCCGTTGCCTCTCTTGTGCGTCCTGGGCCCTCCCTGTCTCTCCCCCCTGGCCCCCTCTCTTTCCTTACCTGCTGCAAAATTTCTTTTTTTTTTTTTTTTGGCGCCCCCCCGCCCCTTCTTTCTCCATCTCGCTCTGAGTGGCTCCCTGCCTCCCCGTCTTTTCAGGCCTCCCTCTCTCTGTCCTGTAGCCTGTGGCTACTTGTTCTTTCTCCGCCTCTCTCTGCCTGGCTCTGGCTCCGTTTTTATTTTTTTATTCCTCCTGCTCTGTTCTGTAGCCTGTCGGTATTTTGTCTTTCTCTGGCCCTCTTGGTCTGACTCCGTGTGTTACCGAAAAACGCGGTAAAATCGGAAACAACTCCTCAACGCCGATTTAGTATTAAAGAGCAGGCGTTCTTTGTTCACGGCGCCAGATGCACGGGGGATCGCTTCTCCTGGCGTGCGTACCTCACACACCTTTCCCGTAGAATTTGTAGATCAAAATTTTACGTATTCATACATATTCATTATCGTCCTGTCTACTGATCGGTACAAACTGGCTCGTTCCGTATGTAAATCACTGCGCAGGCTCGGTGGTGGTCCGTGAGTCGGTGGTCGCGATCTCCCCCTGCCAGAATTGCCTTTTACCTTCTTGGCTCTTAATCTTGGCAGTCTTGGCTAGTTTTCTCAGTCCGCTACACGAAACCGCGTTTTGTCATCCGTTTCTGACAGAAGCACGTTGTCTGTTGTTCTGCTGACATTAACGATCGCCTAGGGACTAAAATGCAGATCGACAGATGCGCTGATTCGTACGCTCCGTGTTCCCGTAATGGAACACCGTCTCTGGTTGGTTGATTTCATCGCTTTGGTTACATTTCCCCCCTTTGGAAGTTTTGAAATAATCATTTTCTCAATACTTCCATCTTAGATCAATAATATTCCACTATGTCAGTTCAGTGTTTGGTTCATCTTCTCAAAGTTTTCACTTGATTGTGGTCTCTAGGGCATATGCAGGTTCCATTTTATACCCAAAATTTTATTAATTTGTTGAACTACCTCTGCAAAAAAATGTGGTCCTCTCCCAGAGGACATTCCTGTTGGCACTCTAAATCTTGGTATTATTTCTTTCAGCAACATTTTAACTACTACTCTAGCTTTGTTGGTGCAGCACGAGAAAGCTTCTGGCCAACTAGAAAACTTGTCCATCATCACTAACAAATACTGCTATATCTATTTTGTCTGGGTAACTCAGAGAACTTAATTTGCTAATAATTTCCGGGAGAATTTTTTGTTTTGTTACTCCTAAAGGTGGTTTCCTTTGGTTCAGGGGATTATTTCTAGGACAGATTGGACACTTAGCTACCATGGGTTTAATTATTCTTGTCATGCCTACACACGCTACAGATGCTTTTAAACTCAAAACCGTAGCATCTACACCCTAATGTGTTTGCTCATGCTTTTCTTTTGCAAGTTCTGTCATAACTTGTGGGGTTGTTATTATTATTACTTGTTTTTCTGGTGTTACCTACCATCTCTCTGTGTTTTGTGATGCTTCCAATTGTTCTGCTAATTGCTCATCCAATTTATTATAATAATCTCGGTTTCAACTTTGGAATTCCGATCTGTTTTACTGGTACTAGTGCAAGGATACCTTGCTCTGCAGTCCTCTTTGCAGCTTTATCTGTCAATCGTTTGCTTATGTTTACAGCCGTCTGGCCGAATCGATGAGCTTTGCAACGCTTTACCGCCACTTCTTTTGGTTTCTGCACGTCTTCCGGAAGTTGGAGAATGTCTTCTTTATGCTGTATCAATGATTCTTGGGCTGATGGCAGTCCTTTTTCCTTCCCAGTAGCTCCATGATCATGGATCACACCAAATGCATGTTTGGAATCAGTCTAGATATTTATCCTTCGTCCTTCTGCCATTCGCAGAGCTCGCTTCAACGCTACCAATACTGCTTTCTGTGCTGAGGTGTTCGCAGGCAGCGCCCCTGACTCCATTCCCTCGGCGGTGATAACGACAGCATATCCGGCCATTCTCTTCTCGCCCAGAGCTGCTTCCATCTGTAAACAACTCCAGATCAGGATTTTCCCAGAGGTTTGTGTCTCAGGCCTGGTCTGCTGGAATAGACTTGTTCAATAGTTAGCAAGCGATCGTGTTCGAAGTTGTCCGTAAGGTTTTCTGTTGTTAAAAACATAGCAGGATTCAGTATAGCAGTAGTCTTCGATTCCACATGGTCTTGTTCTAACAGAACAACTTGATATTTCAACATTCTGCTAAGGGATAGCCAACGACCCCCCTTTTGTTCTAAAACAGTCACTGCTATGTGCGGGACACATACTGTCATCTTTTGTCCCATTGTTAACTTTGGGGCTTCCTGGATCGGCAGCGCTGCTGTTGCCACTGCCCGTAAACATCCAGGCCATCTTTTACTCACGTGGTCGAGTTGTTTGGAGAAGTAGCCCACGGGTCTCTTCCAGGTTCCCAGTCGCTGTGTCAGCACTCCAAGGGCTAAATGTTGTCTTTCGTGGACAAACAGCTCAAAAGGTTTAGCGAAATCGGGTAGGCCTAATGCAGGGGCCATCACTGAGGCTCTTTTCAGTTCTTTGAATGCCGTTTGGCATCCGGGCGTCCAGGTTAAATATTTATCCTTTGATTCTTTCAGTGCCTCATATAATGGTTTTACATACAGTCTGTAGTTCAGAATCCAGAGCTGACGCTATTTCACTATTTTCAGAAAAGCTCTCAGTTCCTTCGGGCCGCAAGGTTCGGGAATTTGACAAATAGTTTCTTTCTTTTCACTTTCTAATTGTCTTTGTCTCTGAGATATTTCAAATCCTAAATAAATGGCTGTTGCTTCTCCTATTTGGGTTTTGTTTCTGGAAACTCCGCATCTTCCTTGGCCCAGAAAATTTAAAAATTTCAAAACATTATTCTTTACTTTCTGCCACTATCAGAATGTCGTCTGCATTCTGTAACAGTATGCCTCTCCCTGGGTTCTGTTTTTTCTATACATTTCTATATTTCTAATTTTTTTTCTTGCCAGCTGAGTCCCAAATATCGTAGGACTAATTTTAAATCCTTGTGGAAGTACGGTCCATGTTAGCTGTGTCTTTCATTCTGTGGTGGGGCTTTCCCATTCCAAAGCAAATAGGCTTTGACTTTTTATGCCTGGAGGTATGCAAAAGAAGGCATCCTTCAAATCTAGTACAGTAAACCATTTATGCTCCTCCTTTAAAAGAGGTCAGTAAAGTGTATGGATTAGCTACTACCGGATGTAGATCTTGGACCACCTGAGATATAGCCCTTAAATCGTGAACCAGCTAATACTCTTTGCCTCTAGATTTCTTTACTGGCGGCACAGGAGTACTATATTCTGATTCACATTCTACTAAGAGCTCATATTCTGAAAAAAATTTATAATTAACTTCTCTAATCCTTTTCGAGCCTCTCGCTTAATACGGTATTGTTTTTGCCTTACCGGCTTGGCTCCAGGCTTTAAGGTTACTTTTACCGGCTCTGCCCGCTTAGGTCGCTCCGGAGCTCCGCTCGCTCAAACCAAAGGAATTACTACGTTTTCCACTTCTTCGGGAACCTGTTCCTCCCTGGAGGAATCCTGTAACATAAACGCTCTCGCCTCTGTGGCTTTTGATTCTGTTCTGGTATTAGTAATTTAATCTCTCCATCTTTAAAAGTTACTTGAGCATCTAATTTACTTAATAGATCTCATCATAACAGAGGCAGTGGACATTCAGGCATATACAGAAACTGGTGAGTTGCCCATTGCTTCTCCAATTTAAACTTTAATGGCTCTAAGAAAGGCTAATTTTTCTTTGCCCTGTCGCACTAACAACACCTACTGGTTTATGATCAACTTTCTCTTTACGTGTATTCAATACCAAAGAAGTGGCTCCCGTATCTACCAAAAATTCTATTTCTTCATTCCCTAGCTTCAGTGTAACCAGGTGTTCAGCTAGGGTTGATTCCTCTGGTCTCCTTCATGCCAAGCTACTTCAAGCATTTTACCCAGATCTCTGGATTCAGGTTCTTCTAGTTTCTGAAGGTTTTTTTACTCCCCCCCCCCACCCCCCCCAATCTGGGGCTGATTGTCTTATGAATATAGAGACCAACTGAATTGCTTTTTCTGTGTTTTTCTGGGTTCAAATGAGTATATTTTCTGGTGGTCACCTTCAGTCTTTCCATAAAGGCTGAAGGGGACTCCTTTAATTCTTGTCTCACTTAATAAATGGGTCAAAATTTATGGCTTTTGGCATTGCATGTCTTACTCCAAATAAAATCTGTCTCTGACATCTAGTCAACATTCCCCTGGGTCCTGGCTGATTAGGGTCCCACTCGGGATTTGTAGATGGAAAATTCTTATTCGTTGTTCTCTGTAAATTCCTGTTAGCATGTGCTCCCTGCACCTGCCTTCTGGCTGTATTCAATACTATTTTCTTGTCAGTTCCATCAAGTGAAGTATCCAGTATCACAAGTAGAGCAACACTTCAAGTTCTCACCACATTTTCCTCTTTTCAGAAACATTGCCGTAGAATCCTGTGGACATATCTCACGCTGTTTCTGCCACGCTGGATGATTCCACAGTGTAAAGAACAAATCAACATATGCCACTTCTTCCCATTTGCCTTCCCTTTTTACAAAACAACATTAATTGCAAGATGGTATGATATTGCAATGTCTCCTGTTCTGGCCATTCGTGCCCACCTTCCAATTGATACGTTGGGCACCAATGATTGCAATATTCAATTAATGGTTTCCGAGTTAGTGGGTCATCACCCCCGATGTCTTTCCAGTGCTTCAAAGTACATCCCAAAGGTGTTCTCTGTGGGATAGGTTTCTTACTCAGAAATGCTCCCATCTCCCAGTCGACTAGCAGTTGTGATAGTGCACTATCACAAATAGTAGTCAGAGGGACTCCAACCCCCGTTAGAGGTCTCACTGGGAATCCGCCACTGGGATCTGTAGCCCCCTGCTAGATATCCCTGGAGACTTCAACCCCCTGTTGAAGACCCCCCTACCCTCGGGTCCCGCTCCACAGGCTTTCGCCTAGCAGAGACTTACCAACCGAGGTACCTCTTGGCCCCAACCCTGCGTGGCTTTTGCCGCGCCTTACGGGCAGGCCTGTGGGACTCAAACCCACTATCCTGTCCTATGTGGGAAGCTAACGCCACATATTATTCTACCTAAGTTTCTTCGTAAACGAATGCCTTGTTTACTTCAGTCCAGGGGATCTTTCTCAGAATTCTCTGGCCTGGGGATCGGAAGCTCTCCCCAAGAATTCCTTGGGGCTGGCTGCAGGTCCCACGGTCCTGCGGATCCGTCGAGATTCAAAAGCAGGTTCCCATCTGGGGTGCCAAAACTGTTACCAAAAAACACGGTAAAATCGGAAATATCTATTCAACACCAATCTAGTATTAAAGAGCAGGCGTTCTTTATTCACGGCGCCAGATGCACGGGGGATCGCTCCTCCTGGCGTGCGTACCTCACACACCTTTCCCGTAGAATTTGTAGATCAAAATTTTACGTATTCATACATATTCATTATCGTCCTGTCTACTGATCGGTACAAACTTGCTCGTTCCGTATGTAAATCGCTGCGCAGGCTCGGTGGTGGTCCGTGAGTCGGTGGTCGCGATCTCCCCCTGCCAGAATTGCCTTTTACCTTCTTGGCTCTTAATCTTGGCAGTCTTGGCTAGTTTTCTCAGTCCGCTACACGAAACTGCGTTTTGTCATCCGTTTCTGACAGAAGCACGTTGTCTGTTGTTCTGCTGACATTAACGATCGCCTAGGGACTAAAATGCAGATCGACAGATGCGCTGATTCGTACGCTCCGTGTTCCCGTAATGGAACACCGTCTCTGGTTGGTTGATTTCATCGCTTTGGTTACACCTGTTCCTGTTGTTCAGTTTCTTCTTTTTTGGCTTTGTGTGATTCTCTCTGTGATTCTGTTTTTCTCTGCCTCGCTTTTCCCAGCTCCCCGTCCCTCACTTTGAATACCCGTTATCCTTCACCAGCTCACTCTCCCTTGGTTGCCATCCCCGTTTCTGAGTTCCTCCTGCTTTGCCACGTAGCCCGTGACTTTTTTCTTAATCTCTCTCTGTCTGCCTCAACGCTCCCGCCGCGCTTTTTAGTTCGTCTGCTCTGCTCTGTACCCTGCTACTGTTACTTGCCTGCCTGAGTTCTTCTCTGTCCAGCTCCCTTTCCCTATTCTTGAATTCCTGTTCTTCCTGCACCCGCCGCTGTTCCCTGTGATCTCTGTCTCTCTCTGTCCAGCTCCCTGTCCCTAGGTTTTAATTCCTGCCTCTGCCCGCCGTAGCCCGTCTAGATTTTTCTCTCGGCCTCTCTCTCTGTCCAGCTCCCCCTCTCTGTGTTCTAATTCCACGTTCTCTGTCACGTAGACCCGTGCTATTTGTTTGTCCTCATCTCTCTCTGTCCAGCTCCTTGCTGCTATGTTTTATTTCTTCCCTCTCTGTCTGTCTTTGTAGCCCATTGCCGTTGTGTGGTTTTTTTTTTTTTTTTTCCTACTTGTTTCTTCATGTGTCTCTGTCTGCCTCCCAGTGCCTGATCTTTAATTCCTCCTTCCCTGTAGGCCGCTGTTCCTTTTTTCCATTCTACATTGTGTTCTCTTTGGTCTCCTGTTCTTATTCATCGATTCCCTCCTCGCCGCCCTGTGGCTTGTCCCCATTTTATTGTTGCGCCTCTCTCCCTCTCTCTGGCTTCTTGCCCCTGTTTTGAAAATTCCTCCCTCTCTTCTCTCTTCCCTGTTGGCCGTGTGATCTTCAGCCTTTCTCCATCTCTTTCTGCCCAGCTCTCTGTGTCTATTCATTAATTCTTCCCTCTCTGCCCTGTAGCCTGTAGCTTTTGTCCTTTCTCCATCTTGCTGTCTCTGGCTTCCCCGTGACCCTGTTTTAGAATTGTTTCTCTCTCCTTTCTGTACGCATTGCGATTCCTTTTGCTCCCCATCTCCCTTTGTTTTGGGTGTTTTTTTTTGTTGTTGTTTCTCTGGCTCCCTGTCCCTAATTCTTAATTCTCTGCCTTCTCGTGCTCTGTACCACGTAGCCCCATGGTTTGTTTTGTGGTGTTCCCTCCCCGGCCCCTTCCCTCCGTTGTTGGCTGTCTCGGCTCCCTGTCCCCGTGGCTTCATTCTTCCCTTTCTGCCCTGTTCTTGTCGCTTGTCTTGTCTGTCTCCATCGCGCTCGGTCCAGCTTCCTGCCCCTATTCTTCTTTCCTCCCTCGCTGTCGTGCTGCCTGCCCCAGGTTCTTTGTGCGTCTCCAGCCTGCTCCTCTTCCTTCTTTGTTGGTCTGTGTCCTGCTCTTCCCCCCTCTTTCTGCTGCCTCTCTTCCCCTCTCTCTGCTGCTTGTATCTCCACCTCCGTCAGGCTCCCTGTCCTTCTCTGGCCGTCCTGTTCCCTGCCTCGTGCCTTCTCACTACACGCACACACGCCCCCCCGCCCCCGTCCAGCTGGCTGCCGCTCTTCTCTTCTCTCTTCCTAATGTCCTGTGCCCTGCTCCTCACCTTTGGTGGCCTCCCCCTCTGCCCAGCAGCCTGTCGCTCCAGGAGCCGGGCGACGGACGGTCCCTTTCCTGCCAAACGCGGACAAGCGCGTGCCGTGGTTTAGCCCCAGCTGGCAACTCTGCACCAGGGAGCTGCTTGCTCGCTCCACCCTCAGTGGGCTGGGGGAGAGAGCTGGAAGGGTAAAAGTGAGAAAAATCATGGGCTGAGATCAAGACTGTTTAATAGGTAAAGCAAAAGCTGTGCGTGGAAGCAAAGCAAGGAATTAATTCACTCCTCCTTTTCGGCGGGCAGGTGTTGAGCCACCTCTGGGAAAGCAGGGCTCTGTCATGTGTCATGGTTACTTAGGGAGAGAAATGCCGTAGCCCCCCCCCCCCCAAGGACTCCCCCTTCTTCCCCCAGCTGCGTGTGCTGAGCATGATGTCAAATGGTATGGAATATCCCTTTGGTCAGTTAGCTGGGAAAGCTTTCCCAGCTGTCCCAGCCTACTTGCTGGTGGGGCACTGAGAGAACCAGAAGAGGCCCTGACTGTGGAAGCAGTGCTCAGCAAGAACCAAAACATCTCTACATTATTAACGGTGTTTTGAGCATAAATCCAAAACGTATCCCTTCCTAGCTACTGTGGAGAAAATGAGCACTATCCCAGCCACCACCAGCTCCGTGCGGCTGCGGCAACGGCGGCCGAGGTGGCCTTGGGGCAGGGGGAGCGTTGGGGACCCTGAGCCACGAATCGCTCCTGGGACTTGTTACGTGCGCGCCTGCACCAACACCTGCCCTCTCCTTTGGCCTGAGGGCTGCGTTTGCGCTCCCTTGGCGTGGGGCAAGGGGCTGTGATGGAGCCCGGGGAGGAGGTGGTGCACTGTGGGGGTGAGGGGAGGGGGCCCCCCGTTGCTGCTGCGCCTCAGCTGTGGGCGGGGTCTGGCTGGAGGAGCCCCAGGTGCGGGCAGTGGGGCTGGCGGTGCCGGCTCCTCCCTGGAAAAGGGGTGGTGCCCTGCTCCGGGGGGCCAGTGTGAGCCGAGGGCGGAGCGGAGCGGAGCTGTGGCCGAGCGTCAGCGGGCTGCGAGTGTAGCGAGGGAGGAGGTGAGCGGGGGCTGGGTGGGGGGCCGCTGCGTGCCGGGTCAAGCCCCGAGGAGGGCTGCGGCGGGGCAGCGGCGGGTCGGAGCGGGCGGTGGGGAGAGCGAGGCTGTGCTGAGGGCTCGGTGGGGCTTCCGGGTGCATCGGCGGGAGGGGCGGTGCCCCGCAGGGTGAGAGAGCGGGGAGGGCGGGCTCGCGGCGTGGCGGGAGCTGTGGTGGTGCGTGTGGCGGCTGGGCGGGCGGCCGTGTTGTGGCGCAGAGCATGGCGGGAGCTGTAGTCCTTGTGGCGCGCGGCTCCCGGGCGGCCGTGTTGTGGCGCAGAGCATGGCGGGAGCTGTAGTCCTTGTGGCGGGGGGCTGCCGGGCGGCCGTGTTGTGGCGCAGAGCATGCCGGGAGCTGTAGTCCTTGTGGCGGGGGGCTGCCGGGCGGCCATGTTGTGGCGCAGAGCATGCCGGGAGCTGTAGTCCTTGTGGCGGGGGGCTGCCGGGCTGCCGTGCGGCCGTAGAGCATGCCGGGAGCTGTAGTCCTTGCGGCGGGGGGCTGCCGGGCGGCCGTGTTGTGGCGCAGAGCATGCCGGGAGCTGTAGTCCTGGCGCAGTGGCTGCCGGCCCTGTCACGTGGCTCGCCGGGGCGCGGCGGGAGGCGCGGTGTTCCGGCGCTCGGGTGCCGGGCGGCCGTGCCGCGTACGGTAGGCGCGGTGTATTTTTGGGGTTGGATTCGTGTTGATTTCTGGGGGCTTCCAGGTGCGGCCGCTCCCCGAGAAGCGGTGAGTTCCCCGGGAGCTGACAGAAGGGAAGAGGGAAAGGAGGAGGACCTTTTCCCCCTGCCCAGGGCGCAGATGATGGCCGCCGCCTCCCCGGCTCACCGGAGCTCCCGCTCAGCCTCCCCTGGCCCCCCCCTTGCCCCGTGCGCCTGCCCCCAGCCCCGGCACCTCCCCTGAAGCGTGCTGCGTAGCCCTTGGCCGCCCCCAGGCCCTGTCGTGAAGGCAGCGAGCCGGCCCTCGAGCGCACTGGATTCCCCCTCGGCGCAGGGGCCCTTAGCAGTAGCGCGGGGAAGGGGCGGTGTGTCCAGAAGCCCCTGCGCAAGGAGGGGCTTTGGCCAGGGTCGATCGACGGTAATGACGGTCGCTGTTTCTTCTTTCCCTCTCCCAGAGACCGTGCTGAGGACGTGGTTGTCTGTCCTTCCCCCGGGGATGCCGTTGACTGCGGCCGTCTCAGGCTTGCGTGGCTTCTCTCTGCCCGGTGTTGCCATCCTCGCAGCGCGGGGGCGAAAAGGGACACACAGAGCCCTTCCCGGCTGTGGACAGGAGCTGCCTCGGCTGAAGCTGGAGACGCCAACGAAAGGTAAAGCAGAAGAAACTGAAGGCGCTCTGGCTGCCAGCTGCCTTCCTGCCGCAGGCAAGAGAGAGCCTGTCCCTGCAGGTGAGGGAGGGAGGATCCCCCTTCGTAGCCCGCAGCGGGCCAGGCCACCAACGTGCACCGCAGGGTCTGTACGCGTAACCGGGAGTTGGGTACGGGCGTGTAGTGCACGAGCGAGCTAGGCTACGTGCCTAGGAAGCCTCATCTCGTAAGAGCGGTAAGACACCCATGTATCCTCTTTAGGTGGAGGACGGCCTAGAGTCTGGAGCTGCAGAAGAGGCAGGGCGGAGAGGAGGGGAAAGAAGCATCTGAACGGCTAAATTGTGCCAGCAGCGCTGAGAGCGAGAGTCGTGGTGAGTCCTGGGCCACTGGGGCCCCGTTGCCTCTCTTGTGCGTCCTGGGCCCTCCCTGTCTCTCCCCCCTGGCCCCCTCTCTTTCCTTACCTGCTGCAAAATTTCTTTTTTTTTTTTTTTTGGCGCCCCCCCGCCCCTTCTTTCTCCATCTCGCTCTGAGTGGCTCCCTGCCTCCCCGTCTTTTCAGGCCTCCCTCTCTCTGTCCTGTAGCCTGTGGCTACTTGTTCTTTCTCCGCCTCTCTCTGCCTGGCTCTGGCTCCGTTTTTATTTTTTTATTCCTCCTGCTCTGTTCTGTAGCCTGTCGGTATTTTGTCTTTCTCTGGCCCTCTTGGTCTGACTCCGTGTGTTACCGAAAAACGCGGTAAAATCGGAAACAACTCCTCAACGCCGATTTAGTATTAAAGAGCAGGCGTTCTTTGTTCACGGCGCCAGATGCACGGGGGATCGCTTCTCCTGGCGTGCGTACCTCACACACCTTTCCCGTAGAATTTGTAGATCAAAATTTTACGTATTCATACATATTCATTATCGTCCTGTCTACTGATCGGTACAAACTGGCTCGTTCCGTATGTAAATCACTGCGCAGGCTCGGTGGTGGTCCGTGAGTCGGTGGTCGCGATCTCCCCCTGCCAGAATTGCCTTTTACCTTCTTGGCTCTTAATCTTGGCAGTCTTGGCTAGTTTTCTCAGTGCGCTACACGAAACCGCGTTTTGTCATCCGTTTCTGACAGAAGCACGTTGTCTGTTGTTCTGCTGACATTAACGATCGCCTAGGGACTAAAATGCAGATCGACAGATGCGCTGATTCGTACGCTCCGTGTTCCCGTAATGGAACACCGTCTCTGGTTGGTTGATTTCATCGCTTTGGTTACATTTCCCCCCTTTGGAAGTTTTGAAATAATCATTTTCTCAATACTTCCATCCTAGATCAATAATATTCCACTATGTCAGTTCAGTGTTTGGTTCATCTTCTCAAAATTTTCACTTGATTGTGGTCTCTAGGGCATATGCAGGTTCCATTTTATACCCAAAATTTTATTAATTTGTTGAACTACCTCTGCAAAAAAATGTGGTCCTCTCCCAGAGGACATTCCTGTTGGCACTCTAAATCTTGGTATTATTTCTTTCAGCAACATTTTAACTACTACTCTAGCTTTGTTGGTGCAGCACGAGAAAGCTTCTGGCCAACTAGAAAACTTGTCCATCATCACTAACAAATACTGCTATATCTATTTTGTCTGGGTAACTCAGAGAACTTAATTTGCTAATAATTTCCGGGAGAATTTTTTGTTTTGTTACTCCTAAAGGTGGTTTCCTTTGGTTCAGGGGATTATTTCTAGGACAGATTGGACACTTAGCTACCATGGGTTTAATTATTCTTGTCATGCCTACACACGCTACAGATGCTTTTAAACTCAAAACCGTAGCATCTACACCCTAATGTGTTTGCTCATGCTTTTCTTTTGCAAGTTCTGTCATAACTTGTGGGGTTGTTATTATTATTACTTGTTTTTCTGGTGTTACCTACCATCTCTCTGTGTTTTGTGATGCTTCCAATTGTTCTGCTAATTGCTCATCCAATTTATTATAATAATCTCGGTTTCAACTTTGGAATTCCGATCTGTTTTACTGGTACTAGTGCAAGGATACCTTGCTCTGCAGTCCTCTTTGCAGCTTTATCTGTCAATCGTTTGCTTATGTTTACAGCCGTCTGGCCGAATCGATGAGCTTTGCAACGCTTTACCGCCACTTCTTTTGGTTTCTGCACGTCTTCCGGAAGTTGGAGAATGTCTTCTTTATGCTGTATCAATGATTCTTGGGCTGATGGCAGTCCTTTTTCCTTCCCAGTAGCTCCATGATCATGGATCACACCAAATGCATGTTTGGAATCAGTCTAGATATTTATCCTTCGTCCTTCTGCCATTCGCAGAGCTCGCTTCAACGCTACCAATACTGCTTTCTGTGCTGAGGTGTTCGCAGGCAGCGCCCCTGACTCCATTCCCTCGGCGGTGATAACGACAGCATATCCGGCCATTCTCTTCTCGCCCAGAGCTGCTTCCATCTGTAAACAACTCCAGATCAGGATTTTCCCAGAGGTTTGTGTCTCAGGCCTGGTCTGCTGGAATAGACTTGTTCAATAGTTAGCAAGCGATCGTGTTCGAAGTTGTCCGTAAGGTTTTCTGTTGTTAAAAACATAGCAGGATTCAGTATAGCAGTAGTCTTCGATTCCACATGGTCTTGTTCTAACAGAACAACTTGATATTTCAACATTCTGCTAAGGGATAGCCAACGACCCCCCTTTTGTTCTAAAACAGTCACTGCTATGTGCGGGACACATACTGTCATCTTTTGTCCCATTGTTAACTTTGGGGCTTCCTGGATCGGCAGCGCTGCTGTTGCCACTGCCCGTAAACATCCAGGCCATCTTTTACTCACGTGGTCGAGTTGTTTGGAGAAGTAGCCCACGGGTCTCTTCCAGGTTCCCAGTCGCTGTGTCAGCACTCCAAGGGCTAAATGTTGTCTTTCGTGGACAAACAGCTCAAAAGGTTTAGCGAAATCGGGTAGGCCTAATGCAGGGGCCATCACTGAGGCTCTTTTCAGTTCTTTGAATGCCGTTTGGCATCCGGGCGTCCAGGTTAAATATTTATCCTTTGATTCTTTCAGTGCCTCGTATAATGGTTTTACATACAGTCTGTAGTTCAGAATCCAGAGCTGACGCTATTTCACTATTTTCAGAAAAGCTCTCAGTTCCTTCGGGCCGCAAGGTTCGGGAATTTGACAAATAGTTTCTTTCTTTTCACTTTCTAATTGTCTTTGTCTCTGAGATATTTCAAATCCTAAATAAATGGCTGTTGCTTCTCCTATTTGGGTTTTGTTTCTGGAAACTCCGCATCTTCCTTGGCCCAGAAAATTTAAAAATTTCAAAACATTATTCTTTACTTTCTGCCACTATCAGAATGTCGTCTGCATTCTGTAACAGTATGCCTCTCCCTGGGTTCTGTTTTTTCTATACATTTCTATATTTCTAATTTTTTTTCTTGCCAGCTGAGTCCCAAATATCGTAGGACTAATTTTAAATCCTTGTGGAAGTACGGTCCATGTTAGCTGTGTCTTTCATTCTGTGGTGGGGCTTTCCCATTCCAAAGCAAATAGGCTTTGACTTTTTATGCCTGGAGGTATGCAAAAGAAGGCATCCTTCAAATCTAGTACAGTAAACCATTTATGCTCCTCCTTTAAAAGAGGTCAGTAAAGTGTATGGATTAGCTACTACCGGATGTAGATCTTGGACCACCTGAGATATAGCCCTTAAATCGTGAACCAGCTAATACTCTTTGCCTCTAGATTTCTTTACTGGCGGCACAGGAGTACTATATTCTGATTCACATTCTACTAAGAGCTCATATTCTGAAAAAAATTTATAATTAACTTCTCTAATCCTTTTCGAGCCTCTCGCTTAATACGGTATTGTTTTTGCCTTACCGGCTTGGCTCCAGGCTTTAAGGTTACTTTTACCGGCTCTGCCCGCTTAGGTCGCTCCGGAGCTCCGCTCGCTCAAACCAAAGGAATTACTACGTTTTCCACTTCTTTGGGAACCTGTTCCTCCCTGGAGGAATCCTGTAACATAAACGCTCTCGCCTCTGTGGCTTTTGATTCTGTTCTGGTATTAGTAATTTAATCTCTCCATCTTTAAAAGTTACTTGAGCATCTAATTTACTTAATAGATCTCATCATAACAGAGGCAGTGGACATTCAGGCATATACAGAAACTGGTGAGTTGCCCATTGCTTCTCCAATTTAAACTTTAATGGCTCTAAGAAAGGCTAATTTTTCTTTGCCCTGTCGCACTAACAACACCTACTGGTTTATGATCAACTTTCTCTTTACGTGTATTCAATACCAAAGAAGTGGCTCCCGTATCTACCAAAAATTCTATTTCTTCATTCCCTAGCTTCAGTGTAACCAGGTGTTCAGCTAGGGTTGATTCCTCTGGTCTCCTTCATGCCAAGCTACTTCAAGCATTTTACCCAGATCTCTGGATTCAGGTTCTTCTAGTTTCTGAAGGTTTTTTTACTCCCCCCCCCCACCCCCCCCAATCTGGGGCTGATTGTCTTATGAATATAGAGACCAACTGAATTGCTTTTTCTGTGTTTTTCTGGGTTCAAATGAGTATATTTTCTGGTGGTCACCTTCAGTCTTTCCATAAAGGCTGAAGGGGACTCCTTTAATTCTTGTCTCACTTAATAAATGGGTCAAAATTTATGGCTTTTGGCATTGCATGTCTTACTCCAAATAAAATCTGTCTCTGACATCTAGTCAACATTCCCCTGGGTCCTGGCTGATTAGGGTCCCACTCGGGATTTGTAGATGGAAAATTCTTATTCGTTGTTCTCTGTAAATTCCTGTTAGCATGTGCTCCCTGCACCTGCCTTCTGGCTGTATTCAATACTATTTTCTTGTCAGTTCCATCAAGTGAAGTATCCAGTATCACAAGTAGAGCAACACTTCAAGTTCTCACCACATTTTCCTCTTTTCAGAAACATTGCCGTAGAATCCTGTGGACATATCTCACGCTGTTTCTGCCACGCTGGATGATTCCACAGTGTAAAGAACAAATCAACATATGCCACTTCTTCCCATTTGCCTTCCCTTTTTACAAAACAACATTAATTGCAAGATGGTATGATATTGCAATGTCTCCTGTTCTGGCCATTCGTGCCCACCTTCCAATTGATACGTTGGGCACCAATGATTGCAATATTCAATTAATGGTTTCCGAGTTAGTGGGTCATCACCCCCGATGTCTTTCCAGTGCTTCAAAGTACATCCCAAAGGTGTTCTCTGTGGGATAGGTTTCTTACTCAGAAATGCTCCCATCTCCCAGTCGACTAGCAGTTGTGATAGTGCACTATCACAAATAGTAGTCAGAGGGACTCCAACCCCCGTTAGAGGTCTCACTGGGAATCCGCCACTGGGATCTGTAGCCCCCTGCTAGATATCCCTGGAGACTTCAACCCCCTGTTGAAGACCCCCCTACCCTCGGGTCCCGCTCCACAGGCTTTCGCCTAGCAGAGACTTACCAACCGAGGTACCTCTTGGCCCCAACCCTGCGTGGCTTTCGCCGCGCCTTACGGGCAGGCCTGTGGGACTCAAACCCACTATCCTGTCCTATGTGGGAAGCTAACGCCACATATTATTCTACCTAAGTTTCTTCTTAAACGAATGCCTTGTTTACTTCAGTCCAGGGGATCTTTCTCAGAATTCTCTGGCCTGGGGATCGGAAGCTCTCCCCAAGAATTCCTTGGGGCTGGCTGCAGGTCCCACGGTCCTGCGGATCCGTCGAGATTCAAAAGCAGGTTCCCATCTGGGGTGCCAAAACTGTTACCAAAAAACACGGTAAAATCGGAAATATCTATTCAACACCAATCTAGTATTAAAGAGCAGGCGTTCTTTATTCACGGCGCCAGATGCACGGGGGATCGCTCCTCCTGGCGTGCGTACCTCACACACCTTTCCCGTAGAATTTGTAGATCAAAATTTTACGTATTCATACATATTCATTATCGTCCTGTCTACTGATCGGTACAAACTGGCTCGTTCCGTATGTAAATCGCTGCGCAGGCTCGGTGGTGGTCCGTGAGTCGGTGGTCGCGATCTCCCCCTGCCAGAATTGCCTTTTACCTTCTTGGCTCTTAATCTTGGCAGTCTTGGCTAGTTTTCTCAGTCCGCTACACGAAACCGCGTTTTGTCATCCTTTTCTGACAGAAGCACGTTGTCTGTTGTTCTGCTGACATTAACGATCGCCTAGGGACTAAAATGCAGATCGACAGATGCGCTGATTCGTACGCTCCGTGTTCCCGTAATGGAACACCGTCTCTGGTTGGTTGATTTCATCGCTTTGGTTACACCTGTTCCTGTTGTTCAGTTTCTTCTTTTTTGGCTTTGTGTGATTCTCTCTGTGATTCTGTTTTTCTCTGCCTCGCTTTTCCCAGCTCCCCGTCCCTCACTTTGAATACCCGTTATCCTTCACCAGCTCACTCTCCCTTGGTTGCCATCCCCGTTTCTGAGTTCCTCCTGCTTTGCCACGTAGCCCGTGACTTTTTTCTTAATCTCTCTCTGTCTGCCTCAACGCTCCCGCCGCGCTTTTTAGTTCGTCTGCTCTGCTCTGTACCCTGCTACTGTTACTTGCCTGCCTGAGTTCTTCTCTGTCCAGCTCCCTTTCCCTATTCTTGAATTCCTGTTCTTCCTGCACCCGCCGCTGTTCCCTGTGATCTCCGTCTCCCTCTGTCCAGCTCCCTGTCCCTAGGTTTTAATTCCTGCCTCTGCCCGCCGTAGCCCGTCTAGATTTTTCTCTCGGCCTCTCTCTCTGTCCGGCTCCCCCTCTCTGTGTTCTAATTCCACGTTCTCTGTCACGTAGACCGTGCTGTTTGTTTGTCCTCATCTCTCTCTGTCCAGCTCCTTGCTGCTATGTTTTATTTCTCCCCTTTAACGAGGGGCGACTGAATGTTGGGGTGGGGGCGGTTTTTTCCCACCAGTATTTTGAGGGAGCGCTCTTAAGTATTTTATTTCAGTCTCGCTTTGGATGCGCGTTTCCCTGGCAGTTCAGCAGCATCTCTTGGGCGGGGCAGCTGGGCGGACGTCCCTCCCGACTCCATAACACGCCAAAACCCCCCAGTCACGTTGCTGCTGTGTATTTTGGAGATAGATAATCTTATGGCGGGTGTGAACGGCTGTGTGAGTTAAATGAACGCAGAAGGAAAATGGAAAGCTTTCAGAGCCTAGACGCTCATATTGGATGTGCGTAAACACGCGCCCGCCTTCTCAGCACAAAGTGCATTACTGAGATTTATTCTTAATTTTTTACGTTACTCTTTCAAGTTTGACGCTTCGCTTCAGGCTTCATGGAGCCAGGCAGCAAGACGTGCGGCGGCAGGGCGAGGGCTGTAGCTGCTGCGGCGGATCTGTAAGCGGAGGTTCCGGTTCCGGTACAACTTTGCCCCGCAGCCTCACGGGGTTATCTCCCCGCAGCGGTGCCGTAAGGAAGGGATGAGACGTTTTCCAGCACCAGCCAGAGCGTTCAGTGTTACGCGAAGAATCTGTTCAAAATGGTATCGGTTAGTCTTAATACCGTTTTCAAGTGTTCCAGTCCCTCTAGCTTTTAAAGGAGGTGTTGTGTTTTGACGTGACCCGTTTGCCCAGAATCTTGCTGCGGCTCAATTTCCTTCCTATCCCTTGTGCTGACTGAGTTCCTCCATTTTCTTCTGTGCTATTTTATTCACGTGCTGAAATATAGTTTGGGATTTCTGTTTTTCAGATGTCTTCTCAGTGTCTCGTGATGCTCAAGAGATGCCCCCCGGCCCGGGTTTGCCTGCCGGTCGTTAAGCGTGGTGAAGGTAAGGGGCCATCCCTCTGCCTGGGGGCTCCCGGCTCTGTCTCCAGCGGGTGCCCCGCAGGTGCGGCCGCGAGGGCTGCCTGGTGGGGAGAGTCGGGGCCCCCAGGGACCGGGGCTGTTTGTCGCCCCGGGGAGCCCATCCCAGCGCGGGAGCGTGGCCGAGCAGAGCCCGAGAGAGATGTGACACTGTCCTCTGGCACGCTCCCGCTCCGCCGTGGGGCGGCCGCTAGCCTGTGGACAGGGGCTGGGGGGGCTGCAGCTGTTTGGGGGGCTGCCCCACCTTTTAGATTTTAGCAGAGCTCCCCCTTTTCTGGGGGGTGTGGGGGTGTGTGTGTGTGTACCTTTGTAAATGGCACTATTAAAGTAATGAGCTGCAGGTTGGAGTAGATTCCCTTGTTTAGTGCCCTTCTTGGGGGTGAATAAAATTGGGGGGGGGGGGGGGTGGTGGCGGTGTGATGATGTCATGCGGGGCGCCCCGGTGTCACTGGGGGAGCTGATAATGCGTCAGAGGAACAGGTGAGTGGGGGCGTCATGTAGGGGTTCCCCCCCAAAAAGGGGGGTTGCAGCCCCCAAATGCCTGAAAATTCAGGGGGGCTATTACAAAACCCTCTTATTTTAAAATCCCTTTATACATCTATCAATTAATATTACATGTCAATATATATAAAATAAGAACTTCTCTCTCCTATATTATATAACGTATTTCAGGATACAAAAATTCTACATCGAGATACAGGGTTTTAAAACACAAAAGTAACTCGACTGTCTAAATATCTAAATTAAACAATAAAGGAGTTTAAAATGAAGAAAAAGGACAGATGAAGGAATTCAAAGCAGAAGAAAGTCTGGCTAGAGCGAGCATCTACGCTTAGTGTGTGTTACATAGTCTAAGCAGATGTGTAATCTAAATAGAGGTTATATAGAGTGAAATAAGCCTAGGTATAACTGTAAGTAGATGTCTAAATAGAGAAGTCGAAAAAGATTGAAGTGTCAAAGGGTAAGTAAGCAGATAGCTAGCCTAAATAGGTGGTTTATATACGTGTTAATATGGAAGTCTGAACAGGTATGTGTAAATAGATATGCTGTGTAAGTGTAAATAGCCTAAGTAGGTGTAAGTGTAAATTTAATAGCTAAGTCTAAACAGGTGTTGTATGTAAATGTAAAATAGATAGTATATATAAACTATAGATGTAGTCTGTAAGGATGTGTAAGCAGACACACAAGTGCAAATGTCTATGCTATATAAGGTTTTAAAATGCAAAGAAACCATGTTGATAGAGATGTTTATAGAGAGGATTTAAAAATTGGACACACACCCCACCCCCACCCCCCAATCAACTGAAGACACAAAAGCGCTTTCAAATGCTGCCCCTTTCCCGTTCTCCCTCTCCCATCCCGATTTGGGGCCGATTCCCCCAGATGGGGACTTCCCCCTCTGGGGCTGCGCAGGCAGCCTGGGAGCTGCTGCCAGGGCAGACAAACACCCCAAAGCCCCCAAGTCTGGGTCTGCAATGGGGGGTGAAAAACCCCAAACAGGCAAAACACCCAAACAGGTTTGGGGGAAAGAAAACAATTGGGGGCTCCTGGGAAAGCCCACTCCTGCTGGGTTTGTGCAGCTGGAAAGGGGGGGGGGGGAAGCGGTGGGGGGGTGGGGTGGGGTGGAACCCCACTAACCATTCTCATGCACAAAACCAGGAGCAAAAATCACCGATTTCTTTGTTGTGGAAAGGGCCAAAGAGACCCAGAAGTGAACCGTTTGGAAAAGCAATCCCAACTTTGTTCCTTTGGCTTTTTTTGCTTTTCCATAAGGTAAAACCCCCAAAAACCCCAACAACAAAAAAAGCCAAGCCATCCAAACAGAAATCAGCACCACCAAACGACCGCCCCAAAAACCCCAAATTGGGGAAAATTTGGGGTGAAACAGCAGCAGTTTGAGGGGCATTGCTGGGGCTTATCCGGAATGGATTCTCCGGAGTGGGTCGGTTATCTGGAGCGGATCATCTGCTGCAGGTGAGCCCAGGTGAGTTGCCCGTTGTGGATTATCCTGGGGGGACCCCCCTGGTGTCAGTCATCCCCATGCATGTTCCCCATGGCGTGTCTGCCCAGACATGCCCCTGTCCGGCAGTGTCCGCCTCCTCCCCCGCCCTCCCTCTGCGTGTGTCTGTGCCCTCCCAGACGCTGTCCCCTGAGATGGCCCCCCTGCATGACTTTTTTTCCCCGGTGACATTCCTCCCCCCCGCTTCCCCTGGCCTCCTGTTCTGGGCTCGCTGAAGCCTCGTGCTTACGCAGGATGAGCAGTGGCGAGGCGCTGCCAAGCCAACGAAGCCCAAGGCTCAGCAGCGCACAACTCCTTTGCAGGGCAGCCGCTGGCATCTGGTCTGCCTGGCTGCCCTGTGCCCCGACGCACAGCTGCCCCCCTCACCCCGGGCAGCCTGCCTTCAGAAGGGCAGCTGTGTTCCCCTGATGGATTTTCTTCTTTAACCCTCCAGGACGTGTTGACTTGCTGCTCTCCCTGTCCCAGCCCTGATGCCGCAGGCCTACAGCAACTGATGGGGCTTACTCCGGGCGGGTGTGGGGGTGGGAAAGGGGACCTTTTTCCCCAGGTGGTTTGTGCTGCTTCTCCTCCCTCGGGCGTGGGGTGGGGGCGAGTGGGGCAGGCGGGAGGACAGTGCGCATGCGCAGTGGCGCCTTTGCTGCTCTCTGCCGCCACCGTGCGACCAAGGCGCGGTACTGCAGGCGGGCAGCCGCGCATGCGCAGTGACGCCCTTTTCTCCTCTCTACCGCCACCGTGCGGCCAAACCGCGGTACTGCAGGCGGACGGCCGCGCATGCGCAGTGGCGCCCTTTTTCTGCTCTCTGCCGCCACCGTGCGGCCAAACCGCGGTACTGCAGGCGGGCAGCCGCGCATGCGCAGTGGCGCCATTTTAGCTCTCTGCCGCCACCGTGCGACCAAGGCGCGGTACTGCAGGCGGGCAGCCGCGCATGCGCACTGGCCACCTGTTGTTTTCTGCGCGCTGCTTTCACCGAGCGACCGAACCCCGGGACTGCAGGCGGGAGCTCCGCTACCCTGGTAGAGATTTCCACCCGCCCCTTATCCGTTCGCGGCAGTCACCGGTCGATCAAAACCGGGTACGGCAGACGGGAAGCCGCCCGTTCCCGAGGGTGAAGTTTTCCTCTGGCCGCTGCTGTTGCCGTGCAAGCAGATGCTGGTACTGCAGGCGGGCGGCCGCGCATGCGCAGTGGCGCCCTTTTCTGCTCTCTGCCGCCACCGTGCGACCAACCCGCGGTACTGCAGGCGGGCAGCCGCGCATGCGCAGTGACGCCCTTTTCTGCTCTCTGCCGCCACCGTGCGACCAAACAGCGGTACTGCAGCCGGGCAGCCGCGCATGCGCAGTGGCGCCCTTTTCTGCTCTCTACCGCCACCGTGCGACCAAACAGCGGTACTGCAGGCGGGCAGCCGCGCATGCGCAGTGGCGCCCTTTTCTGCTCTCTGCCGCCACCGTGCGACCAAGGCGCGGTACTGCAGGCGGGCAGCTGCGCATGCGCAGTGGCGCCATTTTAGCTCTCTACCGCCACCGTGCGACCAAGGCGCGGTACTGCTGGCGGGGAGCCGCGCATGCGCAGTGGCGCCATTTTAGCTCTCTACCGCCACCGTGCGACCAAGGCGCGGTACTGCAGGCGGGCAGCCGCGCATGCGCAGTGGCGCCCTTTTCTGCTCTCTGCCGCCACCGTGCGGCCAAACCGCGGTACTGCAGCCAGCAGCCGTGCACGGGCTGTAGCGACACTTCGCCGCGCTCACTTCTCCACGCCACTTAGTGACACCCCCCCCCGCTACCTGGTGACGGCACCGTGGGGGCTGGAGCCGTGTACCACAGCCCTTAGCGACAGGTGTTGACCCCTTGCGATAGCCCGGTGAGGGTGGTGCTGATACTCCTCGCCACGCTCTTAGCAACGGGCCCCGCCCCCGGCGATGGGCGGGCAGGCGGTCTGATGGCTGACCCACCTGGCCCCACCCACCTTAGCGACAGGCCCCGCCCCCTGGCAACGGCCCGGGGGCGGTGCCGGCTCTCTCCCCTTACCGACAGGCCCCGCCCCCTGGCAACGGCCCGGGGGGCGGTGCCGGCTCTCTCCCCTTAGCGACAGGCCCCACCTCCTGGCAACGGCCTGGGGGGCGGTGCCGGCTCTCTCCCCTTAGCGACAGGCCCCGCCCCCTGGCAACGGCCCGGGGGCGGTGCCGGCTCTCTCCCCTTAGCGACAGGCCCCGCCCCCTGGCAACGGCCCGGGGGGCGGTGCCGGCTCTCTCCCCGTAGCGACAGGCCCCGCCCCCTGGCAACGGCCCGGGGGGCGGTGCCGGCTCTCTCCCCTTAGCGACAGGCCCCGCCCCCTGGCAACGGCCCGGGGGGCGGTGCCGGCTCTCTCCCCTCAGCGACAGGCCCAGCCCCCTGGCAACGGCCCGGGGGGCGGTGCCGGCTCTCTCCCCTTAGCGACAGGCCCAGCCCCCTGGCAACGGCCCGGGGGGCGGTGCCGGCTCTCTCCCCTTAGCGACAGGCCCCACCCCCTGGCAACGGCCCGGGGGGCGGTGCCGGCTCTCTCCCCTTAGCGACAGGCCCCGCCCCCTGGCAACGGCCCGGGGGGCGGTGCCGGCTCTCTCCCCTTAGCGACAGGCCCAGCCCCCTGGCAACGGCCCAGGGGGCGGTGCCGGCTCTCTCCCCTTAGCGACAGGCCCCGCCCCCTGGCAACGGCCCGGGGGGCGGTGCCGGCTCTCTCCCCTTAGCGACAGGCCCCGCCCCCTGGCAACGGCCCGGGGGGCGGTGCCGGCTCTCTCCCCTTAGCGACAGGCCCCGCCCCCTGGCAACGGCCCGGGGGGCGGTGCCGGCTCTCTCCCCTTAGCGACAGGCCCCGCCCCTGGCAACGGCCCGAGGGGCGGTGCCGGCTCTCTCCCCTTAGCGACAGGCCCCGCCCCCTGGCAACGGCCCGGGGGGCGGTGCCGGCTCTCTCCCCTTAGCGACAGGCCCAGCCCCCTGGCAACGGCCCGGGGGGCGGTGCCGGCTCTCTCCCCTTAGCGACAGGCCCAGCCCCCTGGCAACGGCCCGGGGGGCGGTGCCGGCTCTCTCCCCTCAGCGACAGGCCCAGCCCCCTGGCAACGGCCCGGGGGACGGTGCCGGCTCTCTCCCCTTAGCGACAGGCCCCGCCCCCTGGCAACGGCCCGGGGGGCGGTGCCGGCTCTCTCCCCTTAGCGACAGGCCCCGCCCCCTGGCAACGGCCCGGGGGGCGGTGCCGGCTCTCTCCCCTTAGCGACAGGCCCCGCCCCCTGGCAACGGCCCGGGGGGCGGTGCCGGCTCTCTCCCCTTAGCGACAGGCCCCGCCCCTGGCAACGGCCCGGGGGGCGGTGCCGGCTCTCTCCCCTTAGCGACAGGCCCCGCCCCCTGGCAACGGCCCGGGGGGCGGTGCCGGCTCTCTCCCCTTAGCGACAGGCCCCGCCCCCTGGCAACGGCCCGGGGGGCGGTGCCGGCTCTCTCCCCTTAGCGACAGGCCCAGCCCCCTGGCAACGGCCCGGGGGGCGGTGCCGGCTCTCTCCCCTTAGCGACAGGCCCCGCCCCCTGGCAACGGCCCGGGGGGCGGTGCCGGCTCTCTCCCCTTAGCGACAGGCCCCGCCCCCTGGCAACGGCCCGGGGGCGGTGCCGGCTCTCTCCCCTTACCGACAGGCCCAGCCCCCTGGCAACGGCCCGGGGGCGGTGCCGGCTCTCTCCCCTTACCGACAGGCCCAGCCCCCTGGCAACGGCCCGGGGGGCGGTGCCGGCTCTCTCCCCTTAGCGACAGGCCCCGCCCCCTGGCAACGGCCCGGGGGCGGTGCCGGCTCTCTCCCCTTACCGACAGGCCCAGCCCCCTGGCAACGGCCCGGGGGGCGGTGCCGGCTCTCTCCCCTTAGCGACAGGCCCCACCCCCTGGCAACGGCCCGGGGGGCGGTGCCGGCTCTCTCCCCTTAGCGACAGGCCCCACCCCCTGGCAACGGCCCGGGGGGCGGTGCCGGCTCTCTCCCCTTAGCGACAGGCCCCGCCCCCTGGCAACGGCCCAGGGGGCGGTGCCGGCTCTCTCCCCTTAGCGACAGGCCCCGCCCCCTGGCAACGGCCCGGGGGGCGGTGCCGGCTCTCTCCCCTTAGCGACAGGCCCCGCCCCCTGGCAACGGCCCGGGGGGCGGTGCCGGCTCTCTCCCCTTAGCGACAGGCCCCGCCCCCTGGCAACGGCCCAGGGGGCGGTGCCGGCTCTCTCCCCTTAGCGACAGGCCCCGCCCCCCGGCAACGGCCCGAGCCTGTGTTTGCTCCGCTCGGGGGGGGGGCTCGGTTTGGGTGTTTTCTCTCCCCCCCCCTCCCGCGCCGGGAGCTCCAGGCGGCTCCCGTACGGCTCCCGGGGCCTTCCCCCCTCGGGGGGCTCGGCCCGCCCCTTTCGCGGGGCGCTGTGGGAAGGGCGGGGGCGGGGCCCGGGGGTCGAAGAGCCCCAGCCGGGGCTCGGGCAGCTCTCGCTGCCCCCGGGCTCCTCTGGCGCCGGGGCTCCCGTGTTCCCTCGGGCGGTCGCAGCTCTGGGGCTGTCTCAGCCCCCCGGGCAGGCGTGCTCTGGCGTTTAGAGAAGCGGAGGCGTTGCCTGAGGTAAGGCTTCCAGAGCTTGGCGCTCTTTGGCAGCAGCTGTACTAGAAAGGTCCCTTGTGGCCTGCTTTGCTTTTTTTCTCCCGGGATGCTGTTTTGGGCGCTGAGGGGGCGGTGAGGCGGTTTAGTGGTATGGTGTTCTGTTTGGGGTTTGGTTTTTGCTTTGCTGGTTTTCTTCCCCCTTGTGAGATCATTTTATTCGCTTATCATTTCACATTATCATTTACCCCGCGCCGTTTCCGTCCCCTCTGGGCAGCAGCGGATCCGCCGCTCGAGGGCGAGGAGCTGGGCCGACAACGGGCCGCTGCAGACTCTGGTCAGGGTACGAGGCTGCTCCCTGGGGAGCCGGCGCAGGGGGCGCGGAGGTACGCGCGGGCACTTGTCGGTGCCCCTGACCGGTGAAGGGGAGGTTAAATTGTTAGAGTGCAAATAAACACATATTATTTAGGGAGGAGTCGTGACTCAATTTAATCGCAGCTATTACTGAACAAACCAGGCAGTCATTATTCCTAATCTGTAATTAAAAAAAATAAAGGCAGTCCTTTTTTATGCCATAAATAGAGTTGCGAGTCATTAATAGCTCAATCTAAATGCAGCCGTTATTAAATCAACTGCAGGCATTAATGACTCCTGATCAGAAACAAAATAAGGAAATTTTAGAATCTAGAATGAAAATCGACCCGGAAAGCTAAATTGGGAGCGGGTAGTACTGAAATTGTAACAGGGCTGTTAGAAAGTTCGGAGGCAGCGACAGCTCCTGCTTCCAACCCAAGCAGTAAACGAAGCTTTGGGTTCTTAAATGAAGAGAAATAAAGGTGAGCTGTTAAACAGTGGCTGGGGTCAAGCGTAGCTATTAAGAAAATTTGCAGGTACGGGTGATTCCTGACCAGAACTAACAATTCCAGAAGATTTAGATTTAAAAATTACAAAGCTAATGGAGTGCCACAACCGCCCGGATGTAACCGCAGCCGCTTTGGGGGAATGCCCCAGCCCCCCCAGCCACCGCTATTAATTACTGCCAAGGAGAGCGAGAGTGAAAGTAGAAGCGGTGCAGGTGAAATGCGAGCAGTACGCTTTTCCTAAGTCATCCCTTCGTGTCAGGAGAGGAAAGCAAATGGAAAGAAGATGTTTGCAGGGGGTCTGTGCTGGGTTACCTGCGCGTCTCTTCCGTGCATCCTTGAGGAGACATTTAGCTCCTGTTGGGCGCTCGCAGGTGGGGACAGGGCGAGCTGGAGGCAGGATCGGTGCCGGCACTGGTAAAGGGACGGGCGACGAGCTGAGAGAAGAGGGGGCAAGGGCTGAAAAAGGGTCTCCAGTTCTGCAGGGAAGGCAGCGGGATGTGACTCGGCAACCGCTCTGACGAGTGCAGGGTCATTCGCTGCGATGAAGTCAGGGTCTGTGGCTGGCCCGGAGAGGCAGCAGAAATCCCAAACTCTTTGCGGGGGTACCGGCCAGATTAGGGCAACACCTGAACAGTAAAACCATTTAGGGGAAGCAGAGCTGGGCTGCACCGCGTGGCCAACCTCCCTCTTCTCCGTGAGTCCCAAAGGGGCAGCTCCAAGAATGTGCTGAGAATTAATGTCTTGCGCTAAAAATGAGACGCAAGTAGCACCCACCCGTGAATTTTATTTTCTCTCTCGCTCTGCGGCTCCTGCCTGCTTGTCTCTCCTCAGTGCGCACCTGCACCTGTGCTCGGATGGGGCAGCTGAGGGAAGGTGCTGCCATCTCCCCGGCCCCGGCGGACCGCCCCTCAGCTGTGTCCTCTGTCAGGGAGCGTCGTCATCTCTCCTGCCCCCCAGAGCGTGTCCTGTAGTGCCAGACGCGCGGGCTTTTCCCTGCACGCGCATACGGGAAGGGAAGGGAAGGGAAGCACAGTGAGAGCTGGGCTTGTCAAAGCGTAATGGGGGTGGTGGGAAGCGTAGCTAGAACCGGAGAGCTACAGCACAAAAGCGAAGCGGACGGGACACAAAAGTAAAATGGTGCACAGGAATGCTGAGGAGAGAACTCCCGCAGCACACAGGAAATCAGTGTCAGAATCTATTTTCTTCTGACTGCCGAATTAAAAATAATGGCACGCTTTGCAACGCTAAGCTCACTCTAATCGTCTGAACTGTTTCTTTCCAACCCCCCACTGCCCCCAGCACACCGTTCAGCCTCCTCAGCCTGAAATGCCTTGTTTTTCTTCTTTTTTTTTTTTTTAATGACAGGGCAACTTCTGTTCCCGAGGTGGTGCCTACAGTACAGCTATCTCTTCGAAGGCAGTTTGGTTTAGGTCAGAGAATGTTTAGCCTGGACTGAATCAGCCTCTGTTTCTATTTCTGGAAATCGTCGGTCCTGTGCATCAAGCCCGGAAAAAAGGAAATATGAACCAAAGGACCTGGGGCCTGCAGGGCTAGGAAAATATTTGAGAAGAGGTTCAGCGGGGAAATGACTGTTTGTCTGTGGGGCGTCCAGGCAAGCAACCCAGCTGCTAGAAAGCGGCGCTGTCCCCAGGGTGGCCTCGGCGGTCCCGTCGGAGTCGGGGGAACAAGGACAAGGCAGGGTGAAGCATCTGGCCTGCCGTGTGGACCGTGACTGTACAAAGCACGTGTGATGCACTGCAAGTTTACCTGTTTAAACTGTGAGTTAAAGAAGGTGTGCAGTTGCTTTGTAAACAGCCGACGCTCTAAAGCTACACCCATCTAATTGCTAGCTGTATTAAATCTATCGTATTGCTGTTTCTGCATTAAAAAAGAAAAAACCAACACACCTATGTAAGCACGTCTAAGTACAATGGAAAACCACTGTTTAACGCGTGGCATGTGCGGGTGGTTTTTTTGGGGCGGGGGGGTGGGGTGTATGACAAAAACCTGCGAGAGACACACGCACACACGCACATGTCATGTTTAGCGCTCACCTAAACCCAAAAAAGAAAATCCACTCTTTATTTTGCAGCATTAGCATTAGCTTCCAGCGCACAGCCTGAGCGCGCACCTCTGCTCTCACCATCTGCTCCCTCTTCAACCGTGCGTGGCTGTCATCAGCTTGCACAGGCTTTGCTCGTGCAAGTTTCCGCGACGGCTTACGAGAAGGCAGGCAAACAGACCCAGCAAGACGCGTAGTGCCTTCCTCTATGGGCTCCGTCCAGCCTTTGTTAAAATGAGCAGAAAAGACATCTGCTGCTGCCTTTGCCCTGACTGACTCTTACAGAGAGCATCTGACTTGACCTGCAGCAAAGCCATGCCCCAGGCAGCAGCACGTATTGGCGCGGACCGCGGTTTCACCCACCTGCTTTACTGCGCCGGTCCTTTCCCACGGCCGATGCCGCAGATGTGGCGCGGCCCACCCCCAAACCTCTTTACGAGGGTTCCCTGGGCTCTGCAAGTCGCCTGCTGGACGTGTTGCTGATTCAGGCACGGGCAAAGTCAGCTTCTTCGCTGGCCTCGGGCCAGGGCAGCCCCGTACCTGAGGGAAACTGAGAATATCTCCAGCGAGATCTCACCGGGAGGCTGGGACCTCGTCAGTAGGGGAGAAGGCCAAGCGACTGACACTGAAAGGGATCTCTTTGCTAGGCTGTAGATCGTAAAGTTAAAAAAGAAAACAAACCTGCCTTTTTTAAAATGCCCCCCTTTGAGTCTGCCACGTTTGATACAGATTTTTTAAATTGCAGGGTCTATCTCCTACAGGCCTCATGCAAAGGGAAGCGAGTACCTCTGGCTCTCAGGACAAGGGGGTCCCTCAGGAGCCCAGGTGCTCACGCCAGCCGGCATCTGGCACAGCACAGGGCAGGAGCTTTGGCAGTAGTACGTGAGCTGAGAATGAGAGTCCGGCAGCGCCGCACGCTTCTCCTGTGAGCCGCCGAGGCTCGCGCGCTGTGCCTTCCGCAAATAAAAGGCCAGAAGAGTCAGCATTTCTGCTAGTTCCAGCCTCATCCGCACCCTCGTCGGTGTAGCTGTAAGCAAGCGTCCCGTAGCGACTGGGAGCGTGGCAGCTGGGCTTCCTGCGCTGCCTTAGGTTGTGCCCTTGGAGAGACCCTTCTCCGAGCCCCGTGAGCCCCGGGGTGGGTGGGCTGCGGTGCCGTTCAACGCTGAATAGGCACGAAGGCCTGTAAACAAAATGTATTTATATCGCACCCGTACCCGGCAGCCAACCGCCGCTTTATTTACGTATCCTGCACCTCCTGCCGACGCTTTTAAACTTAGCCGATATTGCCGCAGTTTTCACTGACGGGGCAGGGGACTGCCACGCTGCAAGGGCAGTGTCTGGGTGTCTGCCACGGACACAGACGTCCTCAGCTGGGTAGGGACAGGGTGAGAGCTGGAACAACTCTGCTGACATGTACGGGCCGTCCCAGGGCAAGGCTCCTGGGTCTGGGGGCTGAAAGGCGAGCCGCGCTGGGTGGTTGGTGTGGGAGTTGTGGAGCAAGTAGGGGGGAAAAAAAGCAACAGGAAAAAACCATCCAAATGTTTCACAGCAGGTAGAAAGCTTGGCAGAAAGCAAACTGAATGCTGTAAAGACAAAAGCCGAAAGCCGGCTATGGACTGGACGAAAAGAGTCAGTGCCACGGAAGGAGGTTATTTCTTCCACTGACCGTAGGAGGCTTTTCTGTGAGAAAACACAACACCTCTTCTTTCGGCTACGGCGCGGTACCGCAGCAGTAACGGGCCAGAGCGTGCGAGCGCCTCTGGCAGTATCGGTAACGGCCGGGGCACGGCCGAACGGCCAGCCCACCTTCCGCACAAGGAGAACACCGTTCCCCTGGAACGCCACGCAGACCCAGGACGGGTACGGCGGAGGCCGAGCCCAGGCGCCCCCATTGCCAAGGACCACCTTGGCCTCGCAGCGTCTCACGCTGCGGGGTGTTTTGCAGGCCGTGGCTAAGCTCAGGCCCCCTGCTCGTGGCTGCCCCCGGTCCCCCGGCGCCGGTCGGGCCCCAGCCCCCAGCGCGGTGCGGCGCAGGGCAGCGGCCCAGCAGGGCGGCCCCACGGGCCCCAGCCCGCACCCCCCCCCCGTGCCTGCGGGCAGGGCCCCGCGGCCGCCGGCCCCTTCCTCCTCTGCTCGCTCCCGTCGCGGACGGCTCGGTACGTGTCACGAGCGGCAGCCCCGTTCAGCCGCTCCCGGAGGGCGCGCGGCTCTGCCCGGCCGTGACCGGGGCCCGCAGGGGTCTCTCGCTCGCCCGCTCGCCCCGAAAGGAGCCGGCCCCGAGCCGGCGCGTCCCGCCCCGCCCGGCCCTCGGCGCCCTCGCGAGCTGAGCGCGGCCCGGCCAGCAGGGGGCGCTGGCGCTCACCGGCTGGGCGCGGGGGCGGTCCGGCGCGGGGGCGGGGCCGGTGGGGGCCGGTCCTTCCGGCCGCCCTCTAAGGGCCGCCCCGCGGGGCCCGGGCTTCCGGTGGCGCGTGCGCGGCGGAGCGGAGGTGGGAGAGGTGCGTGGGGCGGCCGGGTCGCGAGGGGTCTCTTTGCGGTGCCGGGGCCCCTCTGCGGCCCGGCGTGGGAAGCCCGTGGCCGGCGGAGACTGCTCGGAGCTGGGCGGGGAGCGCCGCGGCAGTCCGGCCGCAGGCAGCCATCCCCTGCGGTGGCCGGCATCCCCTCGGGACTCCTGGAGGCCTGGCGGCTCCCGATCCTCGTCTGCGGCAGCCGCCTGAGAGAGCAGCGCGGCCGTAGCCGGGGGCCGGAGAGCGCTGGTGGGTGAGTTCGGGCAGCGGTGGGGGCTCCGTGTGGGCCGGGGGTGGGGGGGGCTCCGTGCGGGCCCGACCCTGGGGGGGGCTCCGTCGCCGGCCCGGGCCGGGCTCGGGGCCGGGCGGGGGGGGGGGAGCTCCGTCGCGCCGGGCCCGGGGCCGGGCGGGTGAGGGGGGGGCTGGCTCCTCCGTGCCGGCCCCGGGGCCGGGCGGGGGAGGGGGGGGCTGGCTCCTCCGTGCCGGGCCCGGGGCCGGGCGGGGGAGGGGGGGGCTGGCTCCTCCGTGCCGGCCCCGGGGCCGGGCGGGGGAGGGGGGGGCTGGCACCTCCGTGCCGGGCCCGGGGCCGGGCGGGGGAGGGGGGGGCTGGCTCCTCCGTGCCGGGCCCGGGGCCGGGCGGGGGAGGGGGGGGCTGGCACCTCCGTGCCGGGCCCGGGGCCGGGCGGGGGAGGGGGGGGCTGGCTCCTCCGTGCCGGGCCCGGGGCCGGGCGGGGGAGGGGGGGGCTGGCTCCTCCGTGCCGGGCCCGGGGCCGGGCGGGGGAGGGGGGGGCTGGCTCCTCCGTGCCGGGCCCGGGGCCGGGCGGGGGAGGGGGGGGCTGGCTCCTCCGTGCCGGCCCCGGGGCCGGGCGGGGGGGGGCTCCGTGACCGGCCCGGGCCCGTGCTCGTGCCGGGGGGGGGCTCCGTGCCGAGCCCGGGCCCCGCAGAGAAGCCCTGGTCGGGCATCGTTCGCTTTTGCACAATGTAGGGCTTTCCCCGTTTATTTTCTGTGTACTGTGTTTTGGGCCACCTGAAACCCTTTGGCCGGGGAGGTTTGGTGCGGGGAGATGGCAGGTCTGGAGCCTGAAAGATCTCGGGTGGGGGGCGGGGGAGGTATTTTTGCCTTAAAACTCTGGGCCCACCTCGTGTGTCATGTCGTGAGTCTCGTGACTGTGGCAAATGGCTCAGTCGGGCGTTTTCTGAAAATGTATTCATCCCATGCAGATGTCATCGGGATACAGATCATCTGCATCTTCATGCTCTGACAAGACAAGATGCTGAGACAGGGATGAGCTCCAGAAGGACTGCTGAAAAGAAGAAAAAACCGCACTCCACAAAGTCATGGGGTTTATTTTTGCGTTTGGGGGGGCGGGGTGGCTTTAACAAAAGAGTGCAGTGTTGGCTGGCAGCAGCCTGCAGGGCATTTTTGCTGCCTGATCTCTCCTTTTCTTCTCTTCCACTCCTCTTTCAGGGCTGTGATTGTCATTTGGATAGTTTTAGAAGAGCAGTTAAGTTCCTCGCCTGTGTCAATGTGCTGATAATACCAGGAAGGTGAACGCTTGAACCGGTCGGGCGGGTGGGAATAACTTGGCTGCAGGTAGAACTTCTGAGGGAAGACCAGCAAAACCAGGAAGCAAATAGCAAGTTCCCCAAAAATGTGCGGGTGTCAAACACGTAAGCGTTTCATTGCCGAATGTTTTTGGGAATATGTTCCAAATGGCTATTTTTGGTAAACATAAATTTTCAGGAGATTCAGGGTTGTGTGTGGCAAAACATGTCCCTCTGTTTTTGTGTCCTGCCGCACAAACGGCGGGCGGCAGGGCTCTTGTTCCCCGCTCTCGATATTGCCCCAGCAGGGCTGCGATATTTAGACCTAAGTGGGGATGGGTTTAGGAGTGGAAGGAGAGAGAACGCCTGTGTTCTGTAAGGGCTGTGAATGCTGACCCTTTGTCTCCGTCTGCCGCTTTTCCTGTGCGGGTGATGAAGCTGTTTTACTTTTCTCTGTTGTTCCTGGTCTAAATAGCTGCAAGGCTGTCGCCGCTGTGGGTGTGCAATTTGTGTTGCTGTGTTTCTGTGGAGTCCTAGCCACGGCTCGCTTCTAGTGTGGCCAAGGGTCAAGGTAGGGCTTTCAGCTTAAAGCTTCAGAAGCGCTGCGCGCTGAGATGGGTGTAGGTGAAACTGCTGTTGCGCCTGCAGCTGTGCTCGCAGGGATGCTGGGCGGCTCCGCATCAGACCGGCGAGGTGCGCGTGGACCTCCGTCGGGCTGCGCCCTGGGTGCGCGAGCGTGCCGTGTGTTTGCTGTTCCGGCTTGTACGTGCGAGGGCTTAACGTTTGATTTAACGCATTTCCTTTAACGGCAGGCTGTAGTTGGGCTCTAGATGGTATTCCTACGGGGGCGCAAGAGCTGTGGAATGGTTAAGCTGTTGCTGTGCCTCCAGGTGACTTGTTCAGTAACACTGTTTTTCCAGGTGCAGATGGATGAGTCGTGCAGGGCAACGGAGGAGAGCCCAGGGGAGCGCTGTAAGAAGGTGAGTCTGTGTAGTACTGGAGGGAAGATGTGACTGATGGCTATAGGGCTCCATTATGGGTTTTACTCTTTTTTTTTTTGTGATCTGAGGGCGCTAAGCGATGAGCCGAGCGTGATCTGGGCCCTGGAGGTGAGTCAGGCAAGGTGACGGGTGCTTGGTGGGCTGGAGTAGGTGTTCTTTTTCAGGTTATTCAGGTTTTTTTTTCCCTTGTCTTCACTTTCCCATCCCAATTTGGGGCCGATTCCCTCAAACGGGGACTTCCCCCTGTGGGGCTGCTTATGCAGCCTGGGAGCTGCTGCCTGGGCACAAAAATACCTCAAACCCCCTGACTCTGGGTCTGCAATGGGGGGTGAAAATACAGGAAGAATTCTGGTGGAAAGAAAACAACTTGGGGCTTCTGGGAAAGCCAACTCAGCTGGATTTGTGCAGCTGGAAAGGAAAAAAAGGGTGGTGGTGGGGAAGGAACAACCACCTAAAAGCACCCACCAACCATTCTCATGCACAAAACCGAAAGTGAAAATGACCATTTTTTGTAGGGTAAAAGCACAAAAAGTCCCCACAGAACTCAGTAGTTTGGAAAAGCAACCCCAATTATTACATTATGTAAAGAAGGCAGGGGAAAAAAAAAACCAAAACAAAACCCTATCACAACCCTGATGCCACATGCCTACAAGCAGTTCCTGGGGCTTATTCTGCGGGGGTGGGGGACCCAACCTTGTTCCCCAGGTTTGCTGTGCTGCTTCTCCTCCCTCGGGCATGGGGGGGGCGGGCAGTGGCATGGACAGTAGCAAGCACCAGATTTTTTTAAGCAGTCGAGAGGAAAGGACTGAAATGCTCGAGACGCTTTGCTGTTTGGTGCAGAGGCAATGAACGGTGCTGCCGGGGCTGCGAGGGGGAAAGGTGCAGAGGAATAGAAGCTCTGTGGATGCAGCCAAGTTACGGTTTCTGGATGGTATTAATCGAGAAGAGTAATTCAGATAATGCTGCTGCCCAGCGACCAGAGTTGGGTACTGAGCCCGGGAGCCGCGCACGCGCGGTGGCGTCCCTGTGATCCCCATTGCTCTCTCCGCAGGTGACAGCCCTGCGATGCTGCGGTGCCTGCGAGGTGATGCCGCCGTGCTCGTTGCTGCTTCCTGGTAAGGAAAGGCCTCCTCCGCTCCTGCTGCAGCGTGGTGGTGTGTCGGACACGATTCCCTGTGTCGGGTGAGGCCTAGGGCTGCCGGTGAGGTGAGCGAGCCCCTTTGGTGGGTGCAGGGGTGTCTCCTTGTGTGCCTGCACTACTGGGGCTGGTGGGATGGGAAGCTTCAAACGACCTGCCGAGGCAGGCTTCTGGTATGCTAAAGGCGAGCGGGTGAGGGCAGCCCCAGGAGTTACCCGGGAGCTGATAGAAGGGAAGAGGGAAAGGAGGAGGAGGATGATGACATTTTCCCCCTGCCCAGGGTGCAGAAGATAGCCGACTCCCCAGCTCACCAGAGCTCCCCCTCAGCCTCCCCTGGCCCCACTTGCCCCGTGCTCCTGCCCCCAGCTCCGGCACGAGCGAGCTAGGCTACGTGCCTAGGAAGCCTCATCTCGTAAGAGCTGTGAGACACCCTTGTATTCTCTTCAGGTGGAGGATGGCCTAGAGTCTGGAGCTGCAGAAGAGGCAGGGCGGAGAGGAGGGGAAAGAAGCATCTGAACGGCTAAATTGTGCCAGCAGCGCTGAGAGCGAGAGTCGCGGTGAGTCCTGGGCCACTGGGGCCCCGTTGCCTCTCTTGTGCATCCTGGGCCCTCCCTGTCTCTCCCCTGGCCCCCTCTCTTTCCTTACCTGCTGCAAAATTTTTTTTAGTTTTTTTTTTTGCACCCCCCCCCCGCCCCTTCTTTCTCCATCTCGCTCTGAGTGGCTCCCTGCCTCCCCGTCTTTTCAGGCCTCCCTCTCTCTGTCCTGTAGCCTGTGGCTACTTGTTCTTTCTCTGCCTCTCTCTGCCTGGCTCTGGCTCCGTTTTTATTTTTTCATTCCTCCTGCTCTGTCCTGTAGCCTGTCGGTATTGTGTCTTTCTCTGGCTCTCTTGGTCTGACTCCCTGTGTTACCGAAAAACGCGGTAAAATCGGAAATATCTATTCAACACCAATCTAGTATTAAAGAGCAGGCGTTCTTTATTCACGGCGCCAGATGCACGGGGGATCGCTCCTCCTGGCGTGCGTACCTCACACACCTTTCCCGTAGAATTTGTAGATCAAAATTTTACATACTCATATATAGTCGTTATCGTCCTGTCTACTGATCGGTACAAACTTGCTCGTTCCGTATGTAAATCGCTGCGCAGGCTCGGTGGTGGTCCGTGAGTCGGTGGTCGCAATCTCCCCCTGCCAGAATTGCCTTTTACCTTCTTGGCTCTTAATCTTGGCAGTCTTGGCTAGTTTTCTCAGTCCGCTACACGAAACCGCGTTTTGTCATCCGTTTCTGACAGAAGCACGTTGTCTGTTGTTCTGCTGACATTAACGATCGCCTAGGGACTAAAATGCAGATCGACAGATGCGCTGATTCGTACGCTCCGTGTTCCCGTAATGGAACACCGTCTCTGGTTGGTTGATTTCATCGCTTTGGTTACATTTCCCCCCTTTGGAAGTTTTGAAATAATCATTTTCTCAATACTTCCATCTTAGATCAATAATATTCCACTATGTCAGTTCAGTGTTTGGTTCATCTTCTCAAAATTTTCACTTGATTGTGGTCTCTAGGGCATATGCAGGTTCCATTTTATACCCAAAATTTTATTAATTTGTTGAACTACCTCTGCAAAAAAATGTGGTCCTCTCTCAGAGGACATTCCTGTTGGCACTCTAAATCTTGGTATTATTTCTTTCAGCAACATCTTAACTACTACTCTAGCTTTGTTGGTGCAGCACGAGAAAGCTTCTGGCCAACTAGAAAACTTGTCCATCAGCACTAACAAATACTGCTATATCTATTTTGTCTGGGTAACTCAGAAAACTTAATTTGCTAATAATTTCCGGGAGAATTTTTTGTTTTGTTACTCCTAAAGGTGGTTTCCTTTGGTTCAGGGGATTATTTCTAGGACAGATTGGACACTTAGCTACCATGGGTTTAACTGTTCTTGTCATGCCTACACACGCTACAGATGCTTTTAAACTCAAAACCGTAGCATCTACACCCTAATGTGTTTGCTCATGCTTTTCTTTTGCAAGTTCTGTCATAACTTGTGGGGTTGTTATTATTATTACTTGTTTTTCTGGTGTTACCTACCATCTCTGTGTTTTGTGATGCTTCCAATTGTTCTGCTAATTGCTCATCCAATTTATTATAATAATCTCGGTTTCAACTTTGGAATTCCGATCTGTTTTACTGGTACTAGTGCAAGGATACCTTGCTCTGCAGTCCTCTTTGCAGCTTTATCTGTCAATCGTTTGCTTATGTTTACAGCCGTCTGGCCGAATTGATGAGCTTTGCAACGCTTTACCGCCACTTCTTTTGGTTTCTGCACGTCTTCCGGAAGTTGGAGAATGTCTTCTTTATGCTGTATCAATGATTCTTGGGCTGATGGCAGTCCTTTTTCCTTCCCAGTAGCTCCATGATCGTGGATCACACCAAATGCATGTTTGGAATCAGTCTAGATATTTATCCTTCGTCCTTCTGCCATTCGCAGAGCTCGCTTCAACGCTACCAATACTGCTTTCTGTGCTGAGGTGTTCGCAGGCAGCGCCCCTGACTCCATTCCCTCGGCGGTGATAACGACAGCATATCCGGCCATTCTCTTCTCGCCCAGAGCTGCTTCCATCTGTAAACAACTCCAGATCAGGATTTTCCCAGAGGTTTGTGTCTCAGGCCTGGTCTGCTGGAATAGACTTGTTCAATAGTTAGCAAGCGATCGTGTTCGAAATTGTCCGTAAGGTTTTCTGTTGTTAAAAACATAGCAGGATTCAGTATAGCAGTAGTCTTCGATTCCACATGGTCTTGTTCTAACAGAACAACTTGATATTTCAACATTCTGCTAAGGGATAGCCAACGACCCCCCTTTTGTTCTAAAACAGTCACCGCTATGTGCGGGACACATACTGTCATCTCTTGTCCCATTGTTAACTTTGGGGCTTCCTGGATCGGCAGCGCTGCTGTTGCCACTGCCCGTAAACATCCAGGCCATCTTTTACTCACGTGGTCGAGTTGTTTGGAGAAGTAGCCCACGGGTCTCTTCCAGGTTCCCAGTCGCTGTGTCAGCACTCCAAGGGCTAAATGTTGTCTTTCGTGGACAAACAACTCAAAAGGTTTAGCGAAATCGGGTAGGCCTAATGCAGGGGCCATCACTGAGGCTCTTTTCAGTTCTTTGAATGCCGTTTGGCATCCGGGCGTCCAGGTTAAATATTTATCCTTTGATTCTTTCAGTGCCTCATATAATGGTTTTACGTACAGTCTGTAGTTCAGAATCCAGAGCTGACGCTATTTCACTATTTTCAGAAAAGCTCTCAGTTCCTTCGGGCCGCAAGGTTCGGGAATTTGACAAATAGTTTCTTTCTTTTCACTTTCTAATTGTCTTTGTCTTTGAGATATTTCGAATCCTAAATAAATGGCTGTTGCTTCTCCTATTTGGGTTTTGTTTCTGGAAACTCCGCATCTTCCTTGGCCCAGAAAATTTAAAAATTTCAAAACATTATTCTTTACTTTCTGCCACTATCAGAATGTCGTCTGCATTCTGTAACAATATGCCTCTCCCTGGGTTCTGTTTTTTCTAGACATTTCTATATTTCTAATTTTTTTTCTTGCCAGCTGAGTCCCAAATATCGTAGGACTAATTTTAAATCCTTGTGGAAGTACGGTCCATGTTAGCTGTGTCTTTCATTCTGTGGTGGGGCTTTCCCATTCCAAAGCAAATAGGCTTTGACTTTTTATGCCTGGAGGTATGCAAAAGAAGGCATCCTTCAAATCTAGTACAGTAAACCATTTATGCTCCTCCTTTAAAAGAGGTCAGTAAAGTGTATGGATTAGCTACTACCGGATGTAGATCTTGGACCACCTGAGATATAGCCCTTAAATCGTGAACCAGCTAATACTCTTTGCCTCTAGATTTCTTTACTGGCGGCACAGGAGTACTATATTCTGATTCACATTCTATTAAGAGCTCATATTCTGAAAAAAATTTATAATTAACTTCTCTAATCCTTTTCGAGCCTCTCGCTTAATACGGTATTGTTTTTGTCTTACCGGCTTGGCTCCAGGCTTTAAGGTTACTTTTACCGGCTCTGCCCGCTTAGGTCGCTCCGGAGCTCCGCTCGCTCAAACCAAAGGAATTACTACGTTTTCCACTTCTTCGGGAACCTGTTCCTCCCTGGAGGAATCCTGTAACATAAACGCTCTCGCCTCTGTGGCTTTTGATTCTGTTCTGGTATTAGTAATTTAATCTCTCCATCTTTAAAAGTTACTTGAGCATCTAATTTACTTAATAGATCTCATCATAACAGAGGCAGTGGACATTCAGGCATATACAGAAACTGGTGAGTTGCCCATTGCTTCTCCAATTTAAACTTTAATGGCTCTAAGAAAGGCTAATTTTTCTTTGCCCTGTCGCACTAACAACACCTACTGGTTTATGATCAACTTTCTCTTTACGTGTATTCAATACCAAAGAAGTGGCTCCCGTATCTACCAAAAATTCTATTTCTTCATTCCCTAGCTTCAGTGTAACCAGGTGTTCAGCTAGGGTTGATTCCTCTGGTCTCCTTCATGCCAAGCTACTTCAAGCATTTTACCCAGATCTCTGGATTCAGGTTCTTCTAGTTTCTGAAGGTTTTTTTACTCCCCCCCCCCCACCCCCCCCAATCTGGGGCTGATTGTCTTATGAATATAGAGACCAACTGAATTGCTTTTTCTGTGTTTTTCTGGGTTCAAATGAGTATATTTTCTGGTGGTCACCTTCAGCCTTTCCATAAAGGCTGAAGGGGGGGACTCCTTTAATTCTTGTCTCACTTAATAAATGGGTCAAAATTTATGGCTTTTGGCATTGCATGTCTTACTCCAAATAAAATCTGTCTCTGACATCTAGTCAACATTCCCCTGGGTCCTGGCTGATTAGGGTCCCACTCGGGATTTGTAGATGGAAAATTCTTATTCGTTGTTCTCTGTAAATTCCTGTTAGCATGTGCTCCCTGCACCTGCCTTCTGGCTGTATTCAATACTATTTTCTTGTCAGTTCCATCAAGTGAAGTATCCAGTATCACAAGTAGAGCAACACTTCAAGTTCTCACCACATTTTCCTCTTTTCAGAAACATTGCCGTAGAATCCTGTGGACATATCTCACGCTGTTTCTGCCACTCTGGATGATTCCACAGTGTAAAGAACAAATCAACATATGCCACTTCTTCCCATTTGCCTTCCCTTTTTACAAAACAACATTAATTGCAAGATGGTATGATATTGCAATGTCTCCTGTTCTGGCCATTCGTGCCCACCTTCCAATTGATACGTTGGGCACCAATGATTGCAATATTCAATTAATGGTTTCCGAGTTAGTGGGTCATCACCCCCGATGTCTTTCCAGTGCTTCAGAGTACATCCCAAAGGTGTTCTCTGTGGGATAGGTTTCTTACTCAGAAATGCTCCCATCTCCCAGTCGACTAGCAGTTGTGATAGTGCACTATCACAAATAGTAGTCAGAGGGACTCCAACCCCCGTTAGAGGTCTCACTGGGATCTGTAGCCCCCTGCTAGATATCCCTGGAGACTTCAACCCCCTGTTGAAGACCCCCCTACCCTCGGGTCCCGCTCCACAGGCTTTCGCCTAGCAGAGACTTACCAACCGAGGTACCTCTTGGCCCCAACCCTGCGTGGCTTTTGCCGCGCCTTACGGGCAGGCCTGTGGGACTCAAACCCACTATCCTGTCCTATGTGGGAAGCTAACGCCACATATTATTCTACCTAAGTTTCTTCGTAAACGAATGCCTTGTTTACTTCAGTCCAGGGGATCTTTCTCAGAATTCTCTGGCCTGGGGATCGGAAGCTCTCCCCAAGAATTCCTTGGGGCTGGCTGCAGGTCCCACGGTCCTGCGGATCCGTCGAGATTCAAAAGCAGGTTCCCATCTGGGGTGCCAAAACTGTTACCAAAAAACACGGTAAAATCGGAAATATCTATTCAACACCAATCTAGTATTAAAGAGCAGGCGTTCTTTATTCACGGCGCCAGATGCACGGGGGATCGCTCCTCCTGGCGTGCGTACCTCACACACCTTTCCCGTAGAATTTGTAGATCAAAATTTTACGTATTCATACATATTCATTATCGTCCTGTCTACTGATCGGTACAAACTTGCTCGTTCCGTATGTAAATCGCTGCGCAGGCTCGGTGGTGGTCCGTGAGTCGGTGGTCGCAATCTCCCCCTGCCAGAATTGCCTTTTACCTTCTTGGCTCTTAATCTTGGCAGTCTTGGCTAGTTTTCTCAGTCCGCTACACGAAACTGCGTTTTGTCATCCGTTTCTGACAGAAGCACGTTGTCTGTTGTTCTGCTGACATTAACGATCGCCTAGGGACTAAAATGCAGATCGACAGATGCGCTGATTCGTACGCTCCGTGTTCCCGTAATGGAACACCGTCTCTGGTTGGTTGATTTCATCGCTTTGGTTACACCTGTTCCTGTTGTTCAGTTTCTTCTTTTTTGGCTTTGTGTGATTCTCTCTGTGATTCTGTTTTTCTCTGCCTCGCTTTTCCCAGCTCCCCGTCCCTCACTTTGAATACCCGTTATCCTTCACCAGCTCACTCTCCCTTGGTTGCCATCCCCGTTTCTGAGTTCCTCCTGCTTTGCCACGTAGCCCGTGACTTTTTTCTTAATCTCTCTCTGTCTGCCTCAACGCTCCCGCCGCGCTTTTTAGTTCGTCTGCTCTGCTCTGTACCCTGCTACTGTTACTTGCCTGCCTGAGTTCTTCTCTGTCCAGCTCCCTTTCCCTATTCTTGAATTCCTGTTCTTCCTGCACCCGCCGCTGTTCCCTGTGATCTCTGTCTCTCTCTGTCCAGCTCCCTGTCCCTAGGTTTTAATTCCTGCCTCTGCCCGCCGTAGCCCGTCTAGATTTTTCTCTCGGCCTCTCTCTCTGTCCAGCTCCCCCTCTCTGTGTTCTAATTCCACGTTCTCTGTCACGTAGACCCGTGCTATTTGTTTGTCCTCATCTCTCTCTGTCCAGCTCCTTGCTGCTATGTTTTATTTCTTCCCTCTCTGTCTGTCTTTGTAGCCCATTGCCGTTGTGTGTTTTTTTTTTTTTTTTTTCCTACTTGTTTCTTCATGTGTCTCTGTCTGCCTCCCAGTGCCTGATCTTTAATTCCTCCTTCCCTGTAGGCCGCTGTTCCTTTTTTCCATTCTACATTGTGTTCTCTTTGGTCTCCTGTTCTTATTCATCGATTCCCTCCTCGCCGCCCTGTGGCTTGTCCCCATTTTATTGTTGCGCCTCTCTCCCTCTCTCTGGCTTCTTGCCCCTGTTTTGAAAATTCCTCCCTCTCTTCTCTCTTCCCTGTTGGCCGTGTGATCTTCAGCCTTTCTCCATCTCTTTCTGCCCAGCTCTCTGTGTCTATTCATTAATTCTTCCCTCTCTGCCCTGTAGCCTGTAGCTTTTGTCCTTTCTCCATCTTGCTGTCTCTGGCTTCCCCGTGACCCTGTTTTAGAATTGTTTCTCTCTCCTTTCTGTACGCATTGCGATTCCTTTTGCTCCCCATCTCCCTTTGTTTTGGGTGTTTTTTTTTGTTGTTGTTTCTCTGGCTCCCTGTCCCTAATTCTTAATTCTCTGCCTTCTCGTGCTCTGTACCACGTAGCCCCATGGTTTGTTTTGTGGTGTTCCCTCCCCGGCCCCTTCCCTCCGTTGTTGGCTGTCTCGGCTCCCTGTCCCCGTGGCTTCATTCTTCCCTTTCTGCCCTGTTCTTGTCGCTTGTCTTGTCTGTCTCCATCGCGCTCGGTCCAGCTTCCTGCCCCTATTCTTCTTTCCTCCCTCGCTGTCGTGCTGCCTGCCCCAGGTTCTTTGTGCGTCTCCAGCCTGCTCCTCTTCCTTCTTTGTTGGTCTGTGTCCTGCTCTTCCCCCCTCTTTCTGCTGCCTCTCTTCCCCTCTCTCTGCTGCTTGTATCTCCACCTCCGTCAGGCTCCCTGTCCTTCTCTGGCCGTCCTGTTCCCTGCCTCGTGCCTTCTCACTACACGCACACACGCCCCCCCGCCCCCGTCCAGCTGGCTGCTGCTCTTCTCTTCTCTTCTCTCTTCCTACTGTCCTGTGCCCTGCTCCTCACCTTTGGCGGCCTCCCCCTCTGCCCAGCAGCCCGTCGCTCCAGGAGCCGGGCGACGGACGGTCCCTTTCCTGCCAAACGCGGACAAGCGCGTGCCGTGGTTTAGCCCCAGCTGGCAACTCTGCACCAGGGAGCTGCTTGCTCGCTCCACCCTCAGTGGGCTGGGGGAGAGAGCTGGAAGGGTAAAAGTGAGAAAAATCATGGGCTGAGCTCAAGACTGTTTAATAGGTAAAGCAAAAGCTGTGCGTGGAAGCAAAGCAAGGAATTAATTCACTCCTCCTTTTCGGCGGGCAGGTGTTGAGCCACCTCTGGGAAAGCAGGGCTCTGTCATGTGTCATGGTTACTTAGGGAGAGAAATGCCGTAGCCCCCCCCCCCCCAAGGACTCCCCCTTCTTCCCCCAGCTGCGTGTGCTGAGCATGATGTCAAATGGTATGGAATATCCCTTTGGTCAGTTAGCTGGGAAAGCTTTCCCAGCTGTCCCAGCCTACTTGCTGGTGGGGCACTGAGAGAACCAGAAGAGGCCCTGACTGTGGAAGCAGTGCTCAGCAAGAACCAAAACATCTCTACATTATTAACGGTGTTTTGAGCATAAATCCAAAACGTATCCCTTCCTAGCTACTGTGGAGAAAATGAGCACTATCCCAGCCACCACCAGCTCCGTGCGGCTGCGGCAACGGCGGCCGAGGTGGCCTTGGGGCAGGGGGAGCGTTGGGGACCCTGAGCCACGAATCGCTCCTGGGACTTGTTACGTGCGCGCCTGCACCAACACCTGCCCTCTCCTTTGGCCTGAGGGCTGCGTTTGCGCTCCCTTGGCGTGGGGCAAGGGGCTGTGATGGAGCCCGGGGGAGGAGGTGGTGCACTGTGGGGGTGAGGGGAGGGGGCCCCCCGTTGCTGCTGCGCCTCAGCTGTGGGCGGGGTCTGGCTGGAGGAGCCCCAGGTGCGGGCAGTGGGGCTGGCGGTGCCGGCTCCTCCCTGGAAAAGGGGTGGTGCCCTGCTCCGGGGGGCCAGTGCGAGCCGAGGGCGGAGCGGAGCGGAGCTGTGGCCGAGCGTCAGCGGGCTGCGAGTGTAGCGAGGGAGGAGGTGAGCGGGGGCTGGGTGGGGGCCGCTGCGTGCCGGGTCAAGCCCCGAGGAGGGCTGCGGCGGGGCAGCGGCGGGTCGGAGCGGGCGGTGGGGAGAGCGAGGCTGTGCTGAGGGCTCGGTGGGGCTTCCGGGTGCATCGGCGGGAGGGGCGGTGCCCCGCAGGGTGAGAGAGCGGGGAGGGCGGGCTCGCGGCGTGGCGGGAGCTGTGGTGGTGCGTGTGGCGGCTGGGCGGGCGGCCGTGTTGTGGCGCAGAGCATGGCGGGAGCTGTAGTCCTTGTGGCGCGCGGCTCCCGGGCGGCCATGTTGTGGCGCAGAGCATGGCGGGAGCTGTAGTCCTTGTGGCGGGGGGCTGCCGGGCGGCCGTGTTGTGGCGCAGAGCATGCCGGGAGCTGTAGTCCTTGTGGCGGGGGGCTGCCGGGCGGCCGTGTTGTGGCGCAGAGCATGCCGGGAGCTGTAGTCCTTGCGGCGGGGGGCTGCCGGGCGGCCGTGTTGTGGCGCAGAGCATGCCGGGAGCTGTAGTCCTGGCGCAGTGGCTGCCGGCCCTGTCACGTGGCTCGCCGGGGCGCGGCGGGAGGCGCGGTGTTCCGGCGCTCGGGTGCCGGGCGGCCGTGCCGCGTACGGTAGGCGCGGTGTATTTTGGGGGTTGGATTCGTGTTGATTTCTGGGGGCTTCCAGGTGCGGCCGCTCCCCAAGAAGCGGTGAGTTCCCCGGGAGCTGACAGAAGGGAAGAGGGAAAGGAGGAGGACCTTTTCCCCCTGCCCAGGGCGCAGATGATGGCCGCCGCCTCCCCGGCTCACCGGAGCTCCCGCTCAGCCTCCCCTGGCCCCCCCCTTGCCCCGTGCGCCTGCCCCCAGCCCCGGCACCTCCCCTGAAGCGTGCTGCGTAGCCCTTGGCCGCCCCCAGGCCCTGTCGTGAAGGCAGCGAGCCGGCCCTCGAGCGCACTGGATTCCCCCTCGGCGCAGGGGCCCTTAGCAGTAGCGCGGGGAAGGGGCGGTGTGTCCAGAAGCCCCTGCGCAAGGAGGGGCTTTGGCCAGGGTCGATCGACGGTAATGACGGTCGCTGTTTCTTCTTTCCCTCTCCCAGAGACCGTGCTGAGGACGTGGTTGTCTGTCCTTCCCCCGGGGATGCCGTTGACTGCAGCCGTCTCAGGCTTGCGTGGCTTCTCTCTGCCCGGTGTTGCCATCCTCGCAGCGCGGGGGCGAAAAGGGACACACAGAGCCCTTCCCGGCTGTGGACAGGAGCTGCCTCGGCTGAAGCTGGAGACGCCAACGAAAGGTAAAGCAGAAGAAACTGAAGGCGCTCTGGCTGCCAGCTGCCTTCCTGCCGCAGGCAAGAGAGAGCCTGTCCCTGCAGGTGAGGGAGGGAGGATCCCCCTTCGTAGCCCGCAGCGGGCCAGGCCACCAACGTGCACCGCAGGGTCTGTACGCGTAACCGGGAGTTGGGTACGGGCGTGTAGTGCACGAGCGAGCTAGGCTACGTGCCTAGGAAGCCTCATCTCGTAAGAGCGGTAAGACACCCATGTATCCTCTTTAGGTGGAGGACGGCCTAGAGTCTGGAGCTGCAGAAGAGGCAGGGCGGAGAGGAGGGGAAAGAAGCATCTGAACGGCTAAATTGTGCCAGCAGCGCTGAGAGCGAGAGTCGCGGTGAGTCCTGGGCCACTGGGGCCCCGTTGCCTCTCTTGTGCGTCCTGGGCCCTCCCTGTCTCTCCCCCCTGGCCCCCTCTCTTTCCTTACCTGCTGCAAAATTTCTTTTTTTTTTTTTTTTGGCGCCCCCCCGCCCCTTCTTTCTCCATCTCGCTCTGAGTGGCTCCCTGCCTCCCCGTCTTTTCAGGCCTCCCTCTCTCTGTCCTGTAGCCTGTGGCTACTTGTTCTTTCTCCGCCTCTCTCTGCCTGGCTCTGGCTCCGTTTTTATTTTTTTATTCCTCCTGCTCTGTTCTGTAGCCTGTCGGTATTTTGTCTTTCTCTGGCCCTCTTGGTCTGACTCCGTGTGTTACCGAAAAACGCGGTAAAATCGGAAACAACTCCTCAACGCCGATTTAGTATTAAAGAGCAGGCGTTCTTTGTTCACGGCGCCAGATGCACGGGGGATTGCTCCTCCTGGCGTGCGTCCCTCACACACCTTTCCCGTAGAATTTGTAGATCAAAATTTTACGTATTCATACATATTCATTATCGTCCTGTCTACTGATCGGTACAAACTTGCTCGTTCCGTATGTAAATCGCTGCGCAGGCTCGGTGGTGGTCCGTGAGTCGGTGGTCGCAATCTCCCCCTGCCAGAATTGCCTTTTACCTTCTTGGCTCTTAATCTTGGCAGTCTTGGCTAGTTTTCTCAGTGCGCTACACGAAACCGCGTTTTGTCATCCGTTTCTGACAGAAGCACGTTGTCTGTTGTTCTGCTGACATTAACGATCGCCTAGGGACTAAAATGCAGATCGACAGATGCGCTGATTCGTACGCTCCGTGTTCCCGTAATGGAACACCGTCTCTGGTTGGTTGATTTCATCGCTTTGGTTACATTTCCCCCCTTTGGAAGTTTTGAAATAATCATTTTCTCAATACTTCCATCCTAGATCAATAATATTCCACTATGTCAGTTCAGTGTTTGGTTCATCTTCTCAAAGTTTTCACTTGATTGTGGTCTCTAGGGCATATGCAGGTTCCATTTTATACCCAAAATTTTATTAATTTGTTGAACTACCTCTGCAAAAAAATGTGGTCCTCTCCCAGAGGACATTCCTGTTGGCACTCTAAATCTTGGTATTATTTCTTTCAGCAACATTTTAACTACTACTCTAGCTTTGTTGGTGCAGCACGAGAAAGCTTCTGGCCAACTAGAAAATTTGTCCATCATCACTAACAAATACTGCTATATCTATTTTGTCTGGGTAACTCAGAGAACTTAATTTGCTAATAATTTCCGGGAGAATTTTTTGTTTTGTTACTCCTAAAGGTGGTTTCCTTTGGTTCAGGGGATTATTTCTAGGACAGATTGGACACTTAGCTACCATGGGTTTAACTGTTCTTGTCATGCCTACACACGCTACAGATGCTTTTAAACTCAAAACCGTAGCATCTACACCCTAATGTGTTTGCTCATGCTTTTCTTTTGCAAGTTCTGTCATAACTTGTGGGGTTGTTATTATTATTACTTGTTTTTCTGGTGTTACCTACCATCTCTCTGTGTTTTGTGATGCTTCCAATTGTTCTGCTAATTGCTCATCCAATTTATTATAATAATCTCGGTTTCAACTTTGGAATTCCGATCTGTTTTACTGGTACTAGTGCAAGGATACCTTGCTCTGCAGTCCTCTTTGCAGCTTTATCTGTCAATCGTTTGCTTATGTTTACAGCCGTCTGGCCGAATCGATGAGCTTTGCAACGCTTTACCGCCACTTCTTTTGGTTTCTGCACGTCTTCCGGAAGTTGGAGAATGTCTTCTTTATGCTGTATCAATGATTCTTGGGCTGATGGCAGTCCTTTTTCCTTCCCAGTAGCTCCATGATCGTGGATCACACCAAATGCATGTTTGGAATCAGTCTAGATATTTATCCTTCGTCCTTCTGCCATTCGCAGAGCTCGCTTCAACGCTACCAATACTGCTTTCTGTGCTGAGGTGTTCGCAGGCAGCGCCCCTGACTCCATTCCCTCGGCGGTGATAACGACAGCATATCCGGCCATTCTCTTCTCGCCCAGAGCTGCTTCCATCTGTAAACAACTCCAGATCAGGATTTTCCCAGAGGTTTGTGTCTCAGGCCTGGTCTGCTGGAATAGACTTGTTCAATAGTTAGCAAGCGATCGTGTTCGAAATTGTCCGTAAGGTTTTCTGTTGTTAAAAACATACAGGATTCAGTATAGCAGTAGCCTTCGATTCCACATGGTCTTGTTCTAACAGAACAACTTGATATTTCAACATTCTGCTAAGGGATAGCCAACGACCCCCCTTTTGTTCTAAAACAGTCACCGCTATGTGCGGGACACATACTGTCATCTTTTGTCCCATTGTTAACTTTGGGGCTTCCTGGATCGGCAGCGCTGCTGTTGCCACTGCCCGTAAACATCCAGGCCATCTTTTACTCACGTGGTCGAGTTGTTTGGAGAAGTAGCCCACGGGTCTCTTCCAGGTTCCCAGTCGCTGTGTCAGCACTCCAAGGGCTAAATGTTGTCTTTTGTGGACAAACAGCTCAAAAGGTTTAGCGAAATCGGGTAGGCCTAATGCAGGGGCCATCACTGAGGCTCTTTTCAGTTCTTTGAATGCCGTTTGGCATCCGGGCGTCCAGGTTAAATATTTATCCTTTGATTCTTTCAGTGCCTCGTATAATGGTTTTACATACAGTCTGTAGTTCAGAATCCAGAGCTGACGCTATTTCACTATTTTCAGAAAAGCTCTCAGTTCCTTCGGGCCGCAAGGTTCGGGAATTTGACAAATAGTTTCTTTCTTTTCACTTTCTAATTGTCTTTGTCTCTGAGATATTTCAAATCCTAAATAAATGGCTGCTTCTTCTCCTATTTGGGTTTTGTTTCTGGAAACTCCGCATCTTCCTTGGCCCAGAAAATTTAAAAATTTCAAAACATTATTCTTTACTTTCTGCCACTATCAGAATGTCGTCTGCATTCTGTAACAATATGCCTCTCCCTGGGTTCTGTTTTTTCTAGACATTTCTATATTTCTAATTTTTTTTCTTGCCAGCTGAGTCCCAAATATCGTAGGACTAATTTTAAATCCTTGTGGAAGTACGGTCCATGTTAGCTGTGTCTTTCATTCTGTGGTGGGGCTTTCCCATTCCAAAGCAAATAGGCTTTGACTTTTTATGCCTGGAGGTATGCAAAAGAAGGCATCCTTCAAATCTAGTACAGTAAACCATTTATGCTCCTCCTTTAAAAGAGGTCAGTAAAGTGTATGGATTAGCTACTACCGGATGTAGATCTTGGACCACCTGAGATATAGCCCTTAAATCGTGAACCAGCTAATACTCTTTGCCTCTAGATTTCTTTACTGGCGGCACAGGAGTACTATATTCTGATTCACATTCTACTAAGAGCTCATATTCTGAAAAAAATTTATAATTAACTTCTCTAATCCTTTTCGAGCCTCTCGCTTAATACGGTATTGTTTTTGCCTTACCGGCTTGGCTCCAGGCTTTAAGGTTACTTTTACCGGCTCTGCCCGCTTAGGTCGCTCCGGAGCTCCGCTCGCTCAAACCAAAGGAATTACTACGTTTTCCACTTCTTCGGGAACCTGTTCCTCCCTGGAGGAATCCTGTAACATAAACGCTCTCGCCTCTGTGGCTTTTGATTCTGTTCTGGTATTAGTAATTTAATCTCTCCATCTTTAAAAGTTACTTGAGCATCTAATTTACTTAATAGATCTCATCATAACAGAGGCAGTGGACATTCAGGCATATACAGAAACTGGTGAGTTGCCCATTGCTTCTCCAATTTAAACTTTAATGGCTCTAAGAAAGGCTAATTTTTCTTTGCCCTGTCGCACTAACAACACCTACTGGTTTATGATCAACTTTCTCTTTACGTGTATTCAATACCAAAGAAGTGGCTCCCGTATCTACCAAAAATTCTATTTCTTCATTCCCTAGCTTCAGTGTAACCAGGTGTTCAGCTAGGGTTGATTCCTCTGGTCTCCTTCATGCCAAGCTACTTCAAGCATTTTACCCAGATCTCTGGATTCAGGTTCTTCTAGTTTCTGAAGGTTTTTTTACTCCCCCCCCCCACCCCCCCCAATCTGGGGCTGATTGTCTTATGAATATAGAGACCAACTGAATTGCTTTTTCTGTGTTTTTCTGGGTTCAAATGAGTATATTTTCTGGTGGTCACCTTCAGCCTTTCCATAAAGGCTGAAGGGGGGGACTCCTTTAATTCTTGTCTCACTTAATAAATGGGTCAAAATTTATGGCTTTTGGCATTGCATGTCTTACTCCAAATAAAATCTGTCTCTGACATCTAGTCAACATTCCCCTGGGTCCTGGCTGATTAGGGTCCCACTCGGGATTTGTAGATGGAAAATTCTTATTCGTTGTTCTCTGTAAATTCCTGTTAGCATGTGCTCCCTGCACCTGCCTTCTGGCTGTATTCAATACTATTTTCTTGTCAGTTCCATCAAGTGAAGTATCCAGTATCACAAGTAGAGCAACATTTCAAGTTCTCACCACATTTTCCTCTTTTCAGAAACATTGCTGTAGAATCCTGTGGGCATATCTCACGCTGTTTCTGCCACGCTGGATGATTCCACAGTGTAAAGAACAAATCAACATATGCCACTTCTTCCCATTTGCCTTCCCTTTTTACAAAACAACATTAATTGCAAGATGGTATGATATTGCAATGTCTCCTGTTCTGGCCATTCGTGCCCACCTTCCAATTGATACGTTGGGCACCAATGATTGCAATATTCAATTAATGGTTTCCGAGTTAGTGGGTCATCACCCCCGATGTCTTTCCAGTGCTTCAAAGTACATCCCAAAGGTGTTCTCTGTGGGATAGGTTTCTTACTCAGAAATGCTCCCATCTCCCAGTCGACTAGCAGTTGTGATAGTGCACTATCACAAATAGTAGTCAGAGGGACTCCAACCCCCGTTAGAGGTCTCACTGGGATCTGTAGCCCCCTGCTAGATATCCCTGGAGACTTCAACCCCCTGTTGAAGACCCCCCTACCCTCGGGTCCCGCTCCACAGGCTTTCGCCTAGCAGAGACTTACCAACCGAGGTACCTCTTGGCCCCAACCCTGCGTGGCTTTCGCCGCGCCTTACGGGCAGGCCTGTGGGACTCAAACCCACTATCCTGTCCTATGTGGGAAGCTAACGCCACATATTATTCTACCTAAGTTTCTTCTTAAACGAATGCCTTGTTTACTTCAGTCCAGGGGATCTTTCTCAGAATTCTCTGGCCTGGGGATCGGAAGCTCTCCCCAAGAATTCCTTGGGGCTGGCTGCAGGTCCCACGGTCCTGCGGATCCGTCGAGATTCAAAAGCAGGTTCCCATCTGGGGTGCCAAAACTGTTACCAAAAAACACGGTAAAATCGGAAATATCTATTCAACACCAATCTAGTATTAAAGAGCAGGCGTTCTTTATTCACGGCGCCAGATGCACGGGGGATCGCTCCTCCTGGCGTGCGTACCTCACACACCTTTCCCGTAGAATTTGTAGATCAAAATTTTACGTATTCATACATATTCATTATCGTCCTGTCTACTGATCGGTACAAACTTGCTCGTTCCGTATGTAAATCGCTGCGCAGGCTCGGTGGTGGTCCGTGAGTCGGTGGTCGCGATCTCCCCCTGCCAGAATTGCCTTTTACCTTCTTGGCTCTTAATCTTGGCAGTCTTGGCTAGTTTTCTCAGTGCGCTACACGAAACCGCGTTTTGTCATCCTTTTCTGACAGAAGCACGTTGTCTGTTGTTCTGCTGACATTAACGATCGCCTAGGGACTAAAATGCAGATCGACAGATGCGCTGATTCGTACGCTCCGTGTTCCCGTAATGGAACACCGTCTCTGGTTGGTTGATTTCATCGCTTTGGTTACACCTGTTCCTGTTGTTCAGTTTCTTCTTTTTTGGCTTTGTGTGATTCTCTCTGTGATTCTGTTTTTCTCTGCCTCGCTTTTCCCAGCTCCCCGTCCCTCACTTTGAATACCCGTTATCCTTCACCAGCTCACTCTCCCTTGGTTGCCATCCCCGTTTCTGAGTTCCTCCTGCTTTGCCACGTAGCCCGTGACTTTTTTCTTAATCTCTCTCTGTCTGCCTCAACGCTCCCGCCGCGCTTTTTAGTTCGTCTGCTCTGCTCTGTACCCTGCTACTGTTACTTGCCTGCCTGAGTTCTTCTCTGTCCAGCTCCCTTTCCCTATTCTTGAATTCCTGTTCTTCCTGCACCCGCCGCTGTTCCCTGTGATCTCCGTCTCTCTCTGTCCAGCTCCCTGTCCCTAGGTTTTAATTCCTGCCTCTGCCCGCCGTAGCCCGTCTAGATTTTTCTCTCGGCCTCTCTCTCTGTCCAGCTCCCCCTCTCTGTGTTCTAATTCCACGTTCTCTGTCACGTAGACCCGTGCTGTTTGTTTGTCCTCATCTCTCTCTGTCCAGCTCCTTGCTGCTATGTTTTATTTCTTCCCTCTCTGTCTGTCTTTGTAGCCCATTGCCGTTGTGTGGTTTTTTTTTTTTTTTTTCCTACTTGTTTCTTCATGTGTCTCTGTCTGCCTCCCAGTGCCTGATCTTTAATTCCTCCTTCCCTGTAGGCCGCTGTTCCTTTTTTCCATTCTACATTGTGTTCTCTTTGGTCTCCTGTTCTTATTCATCGATTCCCTCCTCGCCGCCCTGTGGCTTGTCCCCATTTTATTGTTGCGCCTCTCTCCCTCTCTCTGGCTTCTTGCCCCTGTTTTGAAAATTCCTCCCTCTCTTCTCTCTTCCCTGTTGGCCGTGTGATCTTCAGCCTTTCTCCATCTCTTTCTGCCCAGCTCTCTGTGTCTATTCATTAATTCTTCCCTCTCTGCCCTGTAGCCTGTAGCTTTTGTCCTTTCTCCATCTTGCTGTCTCTGGCTTCCCCGTGACCCTGTTTTAGAATTGTTTCTCTCTCCTTTCTGTACGCATTGCGATTCCTTTTGCTCCCCATCTCCCTTTGTTTTGGGTGTTTTTTTTTGTTGTTGTTTCTCTGGCTCCCTGTCCCTAATTCTTAATTCTCTGCCTTCTCGTGCTCTGTACCACGTAGCCCCATGGTTTGTTTTGTGGTGTTCCCTCCCCGGCCCCTTCCCTCCGTTGTTGGCTGTCTCGGCTCCCTGTCCCCGTGGCTTCATTCTTCCCTTTCTGCCCTGTTCTTGTCGCTTGTCTTGTCTGTCTCCATCGCGCTCGGTCCAGCTTCCTGCCCCTATTCTTCTTTCCTCCCTCGCTGTCGTGCTGCCTGCCCCAGGTTCTTTGTGCGTCTCCAGCCTGCTCCTCTTCCTTCTTTGTTGGTCTGTGTCCTGCTCTTCCCTCTTTCTGCTGCCTCTCTTCCCCTCTCTCTGCTGCTTGTATCTCCACCTCCGTCAGGCTCCCTGTCCTTCTCTGGCCGTCCTGTTCCCTGCCTCGTGCCTTCTCACTACACGCACACACGCCCCCCCGCCCCCGTCCAGCTGGCTGCCGCTCTTCTCTTCTCTCTTCCTAATGTCCTGTGCCCTGCTCCTCACCTTTGGTGGCCTCCCCCTCTGCCCAGCAGCCTGTCGCTCCAGGAGCCGGGCGACGGACGGTCCCTTCCCTGCCAAACGCGGACAAGCGCGTGCCGTGGTTTAGCCCCAGCTGGCAACTCTGCACCAGGGAGCTGCTTGCTCGCTCCACCCTCAGTGGGCTGGGGGAGAGAGCTGGAAGGGTAAAAGTGAGAAAAATCATGGGCTGAGCTCAAGACTGTTTAATAGGTAAAGCAAAAGCTGTGCGTGGAAGCAAAGCAAGGAATTAATTCACTCCTCCTTTTCGGCGGGCAGGTGTTGAGCCACCTCTGGGAAAGCAGGGCTCTGTCATGTGTCATGGTTACTTAGGGAGAGAAATGCCGTAGCCCCCCCCCCCCAAGGACTCCCCCTTCTTCCCCCAGCTGCGTGTGCTGAGCATGATGTCAAATGGTATGGAATATCCCTTTGGTCAGTTAGCTGGGAAAGCTTTCCCAGCTGTCCCAGCCTACTTGCTGGTGGGGCACTGAGAGAACCAGAAGAGGCCCTGACTGTGGAAGCAGTGCTCAGCAAGAACCAAAACATCTCTACATTATTAACGGTGTTTTGAGCATAAATCCAAAACGTATCCCTTCCTAGCTACTGTGGAGAAAATGAGCACTATCCCAGCCACCACCAGCTCCGTGCGGCTGCGGCAACGGCGGCCGAGGTGGCCTTGGGGCAGGGGGAGCGTTGGGGACCCTGAGCCACGAATCGCTCCTGGGACTTGTTACGTGCGCGCCTGCACCAACACCTGCCCTCTCCTTTGGCCTGAGGGCTGCGTTTGCGCTCCCTTGGCGTGGGGCAAGGGGCTGTGACGGAGCCCGGGGGAGGAGGTGGTGCACTGTGGGGGTGAGGGGAGGGGGCCCCCCGTTGCTGCTGCGCCTCAGCTGTGGGCGGGGTCTGGCTGGAGGAGCCCCAGGTGCGGGCAGTGGGGCTGGCGGTGCCGGCTCCTCCCTGGAAAAGGGGTGGTGCCCTGCTCCGGGGGGCCAGTGCGAGCCGAGGGCGGAGCGGAGCGGAGCTGAGCTGTGGCCGAGCGTCAGCGGGCTGCGAGTGTAGCGAGGGAGGAGGTGAGCGGGGGCTGGGTGGGGGGCCGCTGCGTGCCGGGTCAAGCCCCGAGGAGGGCTGCGGCGGGGCAGCGGCGGGTCGGAGCGGGCGGTGGGGAGAGCGAGGCTGTGCTGAGGGCTCGGTGGGGCTTCCGGGTGCATCGGCGGGAGGGACGGTGCCCCGCAGGGTGAGAGAGCGGGGAGGGCGGGCTCGCGGCGTGGCGGGAGCTGTGGTGGTGCGTGTGGCGGCTGGGCGGGCGGCCGTGTTGTGGCGCAGAGCATGGCGGGAGCTGTAGTCCTTGTGGCGGGGGGCTGCCGGGCGGCCATGTTGTGGCGCAGAGCATGGCGGGAGCTGTAGTCCTTGCGGCGGGGGGCTGCCGGGCGGCCGTGTTGTGGCGCAGAGCATGCCGGGAGCTGTAGTCCTTGTGGCGGGGGGCTGCCGGGCGGCCATGTTGTGGCGCAGAGCATGGCGGGAGCTGTAGTCCTTGTGGCGGGGGGCTGCCGGGCGGCCGTGTTGTGGCGCAGAGCATGCCGGGAGCTGTAGTCCTTGCGGCGGGGGGCTGCCGGGCGGCCGTGTTGTGGCGCAGAGCATGCCGGGAGCTGTAGTCCTGGCGCAGTGGCTGCCGGCCCTGTCACGTGGCTCGCCGGGGCGCGGCGGGAGGCGCGGTGTTCCGGCGCTCGGGTGCCGGGCGGCCGTGCCGCGTACGGTAGGCGCGGTGTATTTTTGGGGTTGGATTCGTGTTGATTTCTGGGGGCTTCCAGGTGCGGCCGCTCCCCGAGAAGCGGTGAGTTCCCCGGGAGCTGACAGAAGGGAAGAGGGAAAGGAGGAGGACCTTTTCCCCCTGCCCAGGGCGCAGATGATGGCCGCCGCCTCCCCGGCTCACCGGAGCTCCCGCTCAGCCTCCCCTGGCCCCCCCCTTGCCCCGTGTGCCTGCCCGCAGCCCCGGCACCTCCCCTGAAGCGTGCTGCGTAGCCCTTGGCCGCCCCCAGGCCCTGTCGTGAAGGCAGCGAGCCGGCCCTCGAGCGCACTGGATTCCCCCTCGGCGCAGGGGCCCTTAGCAGTAGCGCGGGGAAGGGGCGGTGTGTCCAGAAGCCCCTGCGCAAGGAGGGGCTTTGGCCAGGGTCGATCGACGGTAATGACGGTCGCTGTTTCTTCTTTCCCTCTCCCAGAGACCGTGCTGAGGACGTGGTTGTCTGTCCTTCCCCCGGGGATGCCGTTGACTGCGGCCGTCTCAGGCTTGCGTGGCTTCTCTCTGCCCGGCGTTGCCATCCTCGCAGCGCGGGGGCGAAAAGGGACACACAGAGCCCTTCCCGGCTGTGGACAGGAGCTGCCTCGGCTGAAGCTGGAGACGCCAACGAAAGGTAAAGCAGAAGAAACTGAAGGCGCTCTGGCTGCCAGCTGCCTTCCTGCCGCAGGCAAGAGAGAGCCTGTCCCTGCAGGTGAGGGAGGGAGGATCCCCCTTCGTAGCCCGCAGCGGGCCAGGCCACCAACGTGCACCGCAGGGTCTGTACGCGTAACCGGGAGTTGGGTACGGGCGTGTAGTGCACGAGCGAGCTAGGCTACGTGCCTAGGAAGCCTCATCTCGTAAGAGCGGTAAGACACCCATGTATCCTCTTTAGGTGGAGGACGGCCTAGAGTCTGGAGCTGCAGAAGAGGCAGGGCGGAGAGGAGGGGAAAGAAGCATCTGAACGGCTAAATTGTGCCAGCAGCGCTGAGAGCGAGAGTCGCGGTGAGTCCTGGGCCACTGGGGCCCCGTTGCCTCTCTTGTGCGTCCTGGGCCCTCCCTGTCTCTCCCCCCTGGCCCCCTCTCTTTCCTTACCTGCTGCAAAATTTTTTTTTTTTTTTTTTTTGGCGCCCCCCCGCCCCTTCTTTCTCCATCTCGCTCTGAGTGGCTCCCTGCCTCCCCGTCTTTTCAGGCCTCCCTCTCTCTGTCCTGTAGCCTGTGGCTACTTGTTCTTTCTCCGCCTCTCTCTGCCTGGCTCTGGCTCCGTTTTTATTTTTTTATTCCTCCTGCTCTGTTCTGTAGCCTGTCGGTATTTTGTCTTTCTCTGGCCCTCTTGGTCTGACTCCGTGTGTTACCGAAAAACGCGGTAAAATCGGAAACAACTCCTCAACGCCGATTTAGTATTAAAGAGCAGGCGTTCTTTGTTCACGGCGCCAGATGCACGGGGGATCGCTTCTCCTGGCGTGCGTACCTCACACACCTTTCCCGTAGAATTTGTAGATCAAAATTTTACGTATTCATACATATTCATTATCGTCCTGTCTACTGATCGGTACAAACTGGCTCGTTCCGTATGTAAATCACTGCGCAGGCTCGGTGGTGGTCCGTGAGTCGGTGGTCGCGATCTCCCCCTGCCAGAATTGCCTTTTACCTTCTTGGCTCTTAATCTTGGCAGTCTTGGCTAGTTTTCTCAGTCCGCTACACGAAACCGCGTTTTGTCATCCTTTTCTGACAGAAGCACGTTGTCTGTTGTTCTGCTGACATTAACGATCGCCTAGGGACTAAAATGCAGATCGACAGATGCGCTGATTCGTACGCTCCGTGTTCCCGTAATGGAACACCGTCTCTGGTTGGTTGATTTCATCGCTTTGGTTACATTTCCCCCCTTTGGAAGTTTTGAAATAATCATTTTCTCAATACTTCCATCCTAGATCAATAATATTCCACTATGTCAGTTCAGTGTTTGGTTCATCTTCTCAAAGTTTTCACTTGATTGTGGTCTCTAGGGCATATGCAGGTTCCATTTTATACCCAAAATTTTATTAATTTGTTGAACTACCTCTGCAAAAAAATGTGGTCCTCTCCCAGAGGACATTCCTGTTGGCACTCTAAATCTTGGTATTATTTCTTTCAGCA